>NC_089043.1:24850000-25187500 GCF_034140825.1 Oryza sativa Japonica Group | reverse complement strand
TTGAAACTTTGCTCAAGGTAAATCCTGCTCCTGCATTTCCACTCTTTAAGCAACCTTTGTGCTTCATTTCTGTGCCCAAAGAAAAGAAAACCGGCTTCCTTTGATGCAAGTTATGTATTGGTGAATGGTGATTAGATCTCTCTGTTGAATCCACGCTTAAGCCATTGCAGGATTACCTTCTTTTTGAGCTATCCATAATCCATATATAAATAAAGTACTTTTCGTATGTGCATCTGTATTGACACTTTTATGAACGTCAAATTTTTTGGCATCTATATCCAACTCTGGTCTCTATTACATAAACAGGAAGGGCTTGCGATGATCGACGATGGGCACAGGGATGGCAAGCGCAGATACTGGTTCCCGTGCGTCACTCTCAGCTCTGACTCTACTGGTGCGGATGCCAAGTCATGACCTGTGCCGTGCCTGTTCCACTCCGTTGTTGTCACCTGTATCCTTTTCCATTGGTTCATTTCTGTAGGCACTGAAGCACATATGGCATGCCATTTACCAGTACAGCTCTGGAAGAATCATGAGATAGCAATACACTTTTCAGGGCTGGGCTGCCGGCAAAATTTTTACATTGTGATTCGTGCATCAGGATTCTGGATGTATTTGTACTAGTGATCTATACTATACTAGCTCTTCTTTCACGAAATTACTCGTAATCGTAAATGTTCAATGCTATTTCCTCCGTTTTATAATGTAAGACTTTCTAGCATGGCTTATATTTATGTAGATATAAATGAATATAGACACATATATGTCTAGATTCATTAACATCTATATGAATTATCTATATTCATTTATATCTACATGAATATAAGCAATGCTAGAAAGTCTTACATTATGAAACGGAGGGAGTAACTTGCTAATGTGAGCAAGAGAAATGCTCGCAATAAATATGATAAAAAGAGAGAGATGCTAAGTAACGGTATCTTATTCGGATGAAATAATACCTTAAAGATTTCGTCTCTAATACCTAATAGCGGCTGATACCCTATTTGAAATAGGGTATCACACGATACTTATGACTTATGATATATTATTTCATGGAAAAAGTACACCGAAGGTCACTCAACTTGTCATCGGGATAAAAAACATCCTCAAACCACAAAACTAGATATGTGAGGTCCCTTAACTATACAAAACCAGTCACAATAGGTTTCTTAGCGGTTTTGATCCTGGTTTTGTCTTACGTGGCTGCTGAGACAGCGTGAGCCCCATATGTCGGCCTCTTTCTTTCCCTTCTTCTCTCCCTTCCTCTTCTCTCTCTCTTCTCTGGCTCTGGGCAAGCCGGCGCCGGGGCGAGGCCGCGAGGCGGGGGAGGAGGTCCGGCGGGGCGAGGCGGGAGAGGAGGTCCGGCGGCCGGCGACGTGGCGGCGGCGGCAGCGGAGACGACGCGGGATCAGGGGAGCAAGGCGGCGGCGACGACGACAACGCGGGAGCAGGGGAGGGCATCGGCGGCGGCGAGGGTGAGGAGCCGCCTCCGCCACCATCAGCGACCTCAGGACGGCGCTCTGTTCCTCCTTCACTCTCGCGCTGGTTTCCCTTGACTTCCACCTCTTCCTCAAGGGCACCAAGCTCATGGCCGACGCCCGAGGTCGGAAACCTCCCCGTCGGCCCCGGCGAGTCCATCTCTTTCATCCCTGTCAACTCCGCTGCATCCTCCCGCTTGGAAGCCGACGTCGAGCTCGAGCACGCCGAATCCATGGAGAAAACGCAAGTTTTCTTGGCACGACGGCGGCGGTGAAGACGTCCACGCCAAGAAGCCAACGAGCCCAGCGCTGCCGCCGCCGCTCTCCTGCCATGGATGTGTAGTTCGGGGATGTGAATGGGAATGGATTGGATCTTGGGATTATGGTGTCCGCCGCTGTTGCCGATCTTGATGGCGCCAGGGTTGAGCTCACCAGTGGGAGGATGGTGAATGCCTGGATCGAGTACTCGCCCACCTTGTCGTCGCCGTCGAAGCCATCGCCACGTACGACGGCGCCTTTGCCGCCGCCGGAAGCGCCAGTTTCATCCGCCGTTCCGCCTCCCGTGAGTTTTAATCCAATGCTTCCCTCGCCTCCGCAGCTCCCCGGCGTAACCACGGCGCCGTCGCCGCCGGTGTCCACGGTTTCGATGCCTCCCACCAGCTCCGCCTTGCTCCCCTCGCCGCCGCCGACGCCCCTCACCTGCTCCCGCGTCGTCTTCGCCGCCGCCACCGCCGCCACGTCGCCGGCCGCCGGACCTCCTCTCCCGCCTCGCCCCGGTGCCGGCCTGCCCAGAGCCAGAGAAGAGAGAGAGAGAGAAGAGGAAGGGAGAGAAGAGGGGAAAGAAAGAGGAGGCTGACATGTGGGGCCCACGTGGGCCCACGCTGACTCAGCAGCCACGTAGGACAAAATCAGGATGAAAACCGCCGAGGGATCTACTGTGACTGGTTTTGTATGTATAGTTAAGGGAACTACGTGGTTTTGCAGTTCGAGGATGTTTTTTATTCCGATGACAAGTTGAGGGACCTTTGGTGTACTTTTTCCTTATTTCATCCGAACGGAATATCGTCCTTAAGCATTCCAATTCGGCCCACGGGCCTCAAGGCTTCAACCCATGACAATTGACAACCGGACAGGTGTGGGCGTTGACTAGTCTTCTTTAGTTTTCCACCGGACAGGAGTAATTGGCAAGAAGAAACAAAAGGGAAAAAAAGTGGCGGAAAATTCATTTTTGGGAGGGGAAATGGCCACCGCAGAGGCGAAGCGCCGGCGCCACCACTCACCGCCGGCCTCCATCGCCGCCGGCGGCGATTCCTCCACCCCTACCTCGGCGGCGCCCGCCGACTCGTCGTCCCCGTCGCTGGATCTCATCCCCGACATAGCCCGCCGCCTGACGTCCCTGGAGGATTTCTTCTCCCTGCGCGCCTCCTGCCGCGCCTACCGCGCGCTCCTCCCGGCGTCGCGCCGCCTCCTCGCCTCGCAGTCCCCGCTCCTCCTCGTCTCCCTCTACCCCTCCTTCGCCGAGGCGCTCTTCCACCCGCGCCTCCGCCGCCTCCACCGCTTCCGCCTCCCATGGGGGCACCACCTGCCCCCCTCGCGCTACACCCTCCTCTACGCCCACGGCTTCCTCGTCACCTCCACCACCGCCGCCAACAACTACCCGCCAAGGCTCCTCCTCCTCCGCCTCTTCACCGGCGAGCAGCTCCGCCTCCCCAGGGTCTTCGCGCCCTTCTCCCGCGTCATCCTCACCGCGGACCTCCTCGTCGTCATCTTCTTGCCCGGCCGGGCCACCGTCCAGCACTGCCGCCCCGGGGACGCGCTCTGGCGCGTTGCCTCCGCCCCTGCACCCCATGTGTTCGACGATTTGATCTCTGTCAATGGCACCCTCTACGCGCTGGTTGGCCTCCGTCTTGCCACGCTCCAGCTGTCGGAGAGTTCGCTGGAGCTGTCATTTCTGGGAGGAGAGCATGATGACGCGAACAGGCCGGAGGGGGATCGGTTCATGCTCGGGGAGTGTGGAGGCGAGGTGTTGCTCATCAGCGTGGAGCATGAGGAGAGGGTTGTGTACCGCGTGTTCCGTTGGGCATCTGAGAAAAGGAAGTGGGAGATGATCACCAACTTGGGCGGGCGGTCGCTGTTTCTTGGCTTGGATGGATTCGCAGCTTGCGTTGATCAAGATCATCCAGGGGTTCGAGGGGATTGCTTATATGCAGCTGGGCGACGCTTGGGTGAGTGGCATGAGTATTCCTTGGCTGATGGAACCTGTGATGTCTGCAATGCTGACTATCCAGGCGCGCCACCCCTGAACAACAGTTCACTGATCAGACCATCAGTTTGGATCTTTCCCAGCTTGTGTTGATGCAAGCCTGAGTAGGGTTCATCCTAGATCAATGTTGAAGCCCTATTGCTCAGTTGCTCACATGAGAGAAAAGAATGGTAATGCTTGATCACTAGCTTGCTTACTAGGTCATTTATGTAAACAATATATTCATACGGCGATCAGTACTTGCATCTTATTCGACCAGTCAATTGTTGTTTTGGTTGATATAGTGAATACTTTTCCTTAGGATTTTGACCACAGGAGCAAAATAATTTTGTTCCCTAAATGCTGACAGCATTACTTTATGTGCTATGCAACTTGTTGAGATATTATGAAGCTTCTTTTGCGTTTATTTTCCTCTGATACTGCAGTAATAGTGAGTAAAGCACATAATACATCAAGGAATATGCTAGTACCATAATGTTAATTGGTTATATTTGACTATGTCCCTGAAGTTGCATGGTTGTAACTTGTGTAGGGTAGGCAGTAGCAGAATTCTTAACCCTGTTTGCTTTGTGATTTATACAATGCTGCAAATCCTGCGGAGTTGTCACAGTTAGTCCAGTGATAGTGATAAACAAGACCAGGAATGACACACATGTCCAATGGATGATATCATAAATTATAGCTGATCATGTTTATGATTTGTACTCCTAAAAATATGACATATGCCAGGTCTTAGAACCACTTATTTATATGATTTTCCACTCCTATAACTGTAACTTTCATTCCTGAATCCTGATAGAACCTGTGGTGTATGACCTCCAAATGGTCTACCCAATCAGTAGTTGGCAGCAAGCAGATGTGAAGGGGTTGGGCATGCTCTTTTCTGGTCCATCAGTTTAGGCTTTATATTTAAAGTGTTCTTCAGTTCCGTGTTTTTGGACTACCCTTCAGTTTATTCTTTTTTCGGGTCTCCTGTCTCTCCCTTCCTTGTTCTTGCTGAGTGCTGACACGAGACACAACTTGGTTCTCTTGCGGTTGTCCGTTTTGCTTGGTCCGTTGTTGTTTCTCTGTCTTAATACAAAGTTAAGCCAGGCTTTTGTGTGCTTCCTGTGTTTCAGAACTCCTCTTATTATCTCAAAAAAGAAAAACTCTTCTTATTGACTTCAGAGGGATTGGAACAATTTCAAGTTTGAAAGCATGATTCGCTGACATATGGACCTCAAACTTATGTCTGTGCAATGTTACCTGGCATCTCATTTTGTTAGCACTCGTAAACATGAAGTCTGGTTACCTGCAATTCTGAAGAACACTGTCTTATAACCTCTGACTTGTGTGCAGGTTTTCAAGTTTATTTTTTGACCTTTGGATGGTATTTGCAATGAGATTCAGTCATATTTCCTTATACATGTTTCCTTATTACTTGAAAGTTGAAACTAACTTTGAGAATGTTCAACCCTTCAAACACTTGCTCTACCTACTTGGTGTATTGATATTTGCATGTGTTCCCAAGAATGTTCAAGTGCTGCATCAATTTGTGCCAGGATGCCAGCTTAGCGAGTGCATATTTGCGATCTCAAGTCTGTCGATGACATACGCACATTATTCATTTTGGATGCCTACTGAATTTGTTCTGTAATCGCAAATACTGTACTCAATTTCAGGTTGCATCACTGGCTTTCAGGTGTTCTCTTTCTTCTGACATGTTGCTACTTGCTTGCAAATGGATCGCTGAATACCAACCGTCCATTCTGGATTCTGCCACTTGCAGTTCTTGCTGATAGCCTTGCAGTTCTTTCTCTGTGTAGCTCTTTTGTTGATGTCTGAATTCTGATGCTTCAAAAATTCAGAAATGCAGTAATAAACAGTAGTAGTAGCACTATTTATTTATTGACACCTGGAAGAGAGGTCCTGTGCCTCTCCAGTCACTGACATGTGGGCCCACTTTGCAGTCATTGACCACCCTACTGCTACGGAGGTCCACAGGCGGTCTATTGTGGGGTCCACCTGCAGTGGGTCAAACGGGCCTTCGCTAACTCCTCGCCGTCCTCTTCCCATCCAAACCTCCGCAGCAGAGCTCGCTGCCGCGGCGAACGCACACAATGCAACACCTCGCCCTCCTCCGTCCGCTCATCCATCCCTCTCCCCTTCCGGCCGCGAGTCCCCTCGCTGCGCGATGCCGCGGCGGCCGGGGCCGAGGCCGAGGCCGAGGCGTCCGCTGGAGATGCGCGACGGGGGGAGGCGCGGGCGGCGGCGAGGTTGAGGAGGGGGAGGGGGAGGGGAAGCGGGAGGCGGCGGCGTGGCTGAGCTCGGCGGTGGGGGAGAAGGTGGACGAGCTGCTGCTGCGCGAGGAGAACCGCGCGCTGGTGGAAGGGGTCGAGGCCGCCGAGCGGCGGGTGGAGCGGGCGCGCGCCGCGCTCGCCGACATCGAGCGCCAGGAGGCCGCCGCCCGCCTCGCCAGCGAGGAGGTCCGCCGCCTCGAGAGGCGCCGCGACGAGGTATGGTGACTGCTGCCCGCGTTCAACCTGTTTGATGCTTTGCCTGCTCTGCATTCGCCTCAATCAACGAGCAGAGTGCCTGCCCTAGCGAGTAGTGGGTCTCTCATGGCCTCATGGTGGAGAGCGACGTGGCCTCACCTAGCTATAGTGCTGTACAGTGTACACACGCGCGGTCCAATCCCCACCCCGACGCGGTGATGCACGCATCTGGTGGCAATAGACGTAGCATGAACCAGCAATATGGCACCACCAGGGTGTTGCGGTGCAATGGCGTGCTAGTATGGTTGTGGTTGTACTGTACTACTGTGTCGGTGTGGCCCTAGATGTTCTGTGACTGCCGCCTTTGTGTTTGAGTTAATGTGGCACCGACGAGCTTGAGGAATGCTCTTTAATTAGCCGAACAGTAGTACCTCACCACGGGTGCATGTGATTTACGAAATGTAAATATGTAATGCACGGAAACAGAAAATTGCGTATTGAAGACTATTGTCAGAGAATATGAAAAAGCTCCAGTTATTTTCTCCTATCTATATACTGCCTAACCTATTACTCCTTGAGCGTTTTCTACAAGCAGGCAAAAAATGCTATTTCTGAAAGCAAACCCTGATATGCATTGCACCGCCTTACATTGAACCGACTTTTCCATGCCATTTCGCTGGATTCGATTCTTTGAAATGCCTTTTGGATAGAAGTGCCAAGCACAATATCCCTACAGTCGATAAATTGTAGTTTATATATTCTTGCTTTGTCATGGCTTGTTATGCATATCCAGTTGGAGATGTACTGTAGAAATCAGCTCATTTGATCTATGCTGAACAGTTTGTTAGATTTAGAAAACTAGATGAATTTCCCCTACAAACGCTTAGCTGGATACTGAAACAAATACGAAATATCCTTATGTTTGAAGCTGGTCGCGTTAATATATCAATCTAGTACCTGAGGCTGAAAATAACTGTATTTGTACACTAATGTAGTCTGTAAAGGTGCAATATCTGTCCACAGTTTTGCTAATTCTATGCCATTATAATCTGACCTTAGCAAATCATCTGTGTAGTTTCCATCATTTTTTCTCTAGGATTTTTTTATTTTACAAATTAACAATTGAATATCTTGCCTTCTTAGCATATCAGATGCTTTGAATCCTTCCAACTGTTTATATTCTCCATTTCTGTATAGGAGATGGTTCCATGTCTTTTGAGAAAACATAAAGTACTAGTAGCATGTGTCAGATTCATGTGGTCCCATGACGATAAAGGCAGAATGATTATTAGTTGTGATATCAATTGTATGACAATTCATTTCTGTAATCATCAAATTATCTTTCCTTCAATATACATGGGAAGGACATGAATTATTTGTAGCTTGGTGTTTCCTATGTGCTATTTCCTCTTAATAATGTTGTTTACAATGCTGCATTACATAAACAAGATCACAGAGTCCCAACGTGAATTGCTACAAGCAAGAGAAATGATTGATGAAGCACAACGTTCCTTGTCTTCTAGTCTTGAGGATCAAAGCTTTGGAGATGTACCAAGTGGAGATATTGATGAAGATAGTGAAAGACTGGAATCTGTAAAAGCTGCAGCAGTTTCCTCTGTAGTTGGTGTTCTAGCTAGTTTACCCATATCTTTTTATGAAGCCCATGATTTTCCACAATTATTTGTTCAGTTGTCAGTTATTTTCATAAGTTGTGCTTTGTTTGGAGTAACATTCCGGTATGCCATTAGGAGAGATCTGGACAATGTCCAACTAAAAACAGGGGCTGCTGCTGCATTTGCTTTTGTAAGAGGTAAAACTCGATAATGCTATTTCATAAAACTTCTCAGCACATATTCAAGCACATTGTCATTTTGTTTATTTGAACTAAATTATTTGCAGGCCTTGCTATGGTGGAATCTGGGAGGCCCTTTGAGCTGAGCACTGATGCCTTAATATCACTTGCCCTTGATGGTGCAGTTAGTGTGGTTGAGAACATTTTGACATTTCTACCTGCTGCAATTGCACTGGACTATTGTTTTAAGATGAGATTTTTGAGTCCATTTCCTACAAGAAAACAGTAGTTCCTGCAAATAATCTGTAAGGTCCATAATGCCATTTGTTGGTCCAATGATTGTAGTAAATATACCATACTGCTTATGTCTTATATTCATCATGCCAAATACTCGTGGAATCAAAAAATCATGTTGTTTATCAAATAGTTGCTTTAATGTAACAGCTGGATCTTGTCCTGTTTCTCAGATATTCTGAGATCGATAACTCATAGCTCCACTATGTGCTTGAATAGACATCCTTCTTAAGTGCCCTACACTTTGCCAGGACTGAGGCATATGGACTTATCTGTTTGTGTTTCTCCTGTACTATTGATGTTCACTCCCAGGAATTTTTTATTTCCACTTGAATCAATGCTTTGGGCTATCTGTTTCATATCAGCTTTTGGTGAAATGCTGCAATCTGCGTAAACTGATATGTGCTTCATCAGTCCTTGCCCTTATGCAAAGAGAATTCTTTACTCTCCATGACCATCCATTCTTTCTACACAATAATCTATATTCTAATGTGCAAGCACAAGAAACATGGTACATATCTTTCTTCGGTATGTTGTATCTGTCATCTACATTGATTTATGCCTGCTGTACCTTGCTTGTCTATTAGTGTTCTTCCCTTTATTTCAGTATTGCTGTGAAGCAACTAGCTGCTGAACTGTGCTATAACCTGATACAGTATTATTCTGGTCATTCATAATGCGCCAAACCGGATGGAACTGGATGACATATCATTGCATCACAAATATGGGTCCGCTGGAAGGTCGGTACTGTTGAGAGGTGGATGCAGAGCATGTATTTCTGTTCTTGTGAGCCTCAGCTGTCATTCTTCATCCGTCAAGCCAGATGGAACTGGACACAGCTTGATCTGTTGAAGCTTTCGGTGTCATGAAGAAGATGAAGTGCACAGGTCTTTTTTGCATACTGAATGATGGTGGTGGGGGATTGTGCAGTGAAAGAGCTTCATGAACCATCATCTGGACAAGGTTACCTTCTCAATAGTCTATTTTTATTAGGTTATTGAGATGATTACATGATCAGCCCAGCATTATTTTGCTCATCCCCACTGGTTTGTTGGTGTTGGCTGGTGCTTTAGTTCTGGCACAAACAACTGCACGAGGTCTGTCATAGCAACATCTTTGGATACATTGTATGTAGGGAGCTAATCAAGGATGAGAGAACTAATGAAAACCACTTCTATGTTTGCATCCTGTTATTATATCTAGAACATATTTTGTTCCAAAGCAGTCCGCTAGAATTTTCCAAGCTATTTCAGCCAGCTGTCTTTACTGATGTGTTGAATTGCTCGTCTGGATTTGCTTGCTTGAGTAAGAAAGAATGTAGTTTTGAACATTTTAGTTCCTAAACAATATTTTGAACATATTAGGAATATGTGATGAAGGTCTAGAAATCATTAACAAATTCTTGTGGTTCATTAGTCTAGGACGTAGGGATGGAGTGTCAAGCTTGTGATTCTGACTCAGTATCATCCAGTTGGCCTACAAAATTGATTCGAAGTAATCAAATGAGAAACTTTTATACAAATAAAACAGGATTGAACTAATGGTCTTTGGTGTAGACAACATGGTCTAATGATATAGGCATCTAAAAGTTTAAATATTAGTAAGCAGATACAGGGAACCTTCAACTGAACTTTTGCTACTACAGGATTAAATTGCATGCCTGTCCCTCTGCCAGCTAATAGTTACTCTGTACACCTGGAGTCACTACTTGCTGATGGCATTAGATACCATAATACATTGCTGTTAATTGCAAACATGCAGGCTACTGCCTGTTGCCAGCTGCTACTGGCCTATGAAATCGCAGCCCACTGTCAGTGACTAGTCTGCTATGGATAATGTGCAAGATCACTAGACACCAAGAGCAAATAAGCATGTGCAACTTACTGTTGAATGATAAACTTGGTGCTACAGGCCTGCAGTGCTCAAGAATCTTTAGAGCAAGAACAGATTGAGAATTCCATCTCTTTGGAAAGCTGGAATAATGACCATATTTGCACAGATGTCGAGTATCTCATAAAGTAATGGCTTTCAATTTAAGCCTGAGTCTTGATACTTGCTTAATCTGGAACAAATCTTGGCACTCGGTCTAATCATGTCTATATGGGAATGCACATACTCTTCCATGCTATTTGATATAAGTTTGCCCAATATTACACACCAATTTGACCTGATCCGTTCTGTCAGTGGGGCCCCAACTTGCACATGTAATAGGCCACATTTCGGTGGTTGGAATTTTTCTGAATCATTCCCTACCTGGTGTGATTAGTGACTGATGTTTGCTGACTTTGAACAGAATGTAGCATATGGCTGTCGAAAGTGTGCTTATCTACCTTGGTGAAAGAATTTACTTCAGTGAGTCAGGCCAAGCCAGTTGCAACCAAAAGTCCATTCTTCTGTCTCCTGGACCATTCAATCATGAGACTAGTGTCTTTTTATAAAACCATGCCATGCATTTGAGGATCTGAGCTACTGTCTGGCTTTCTCTTCTGGTTTCATATTGGTTCTAGAGAGATGGCTCTAAAGGTACACAGTTAGTTCATGCTGATACACCATTTGTCCGTGTATAGTGTATGCTGTAAAGTACAGGTCTTTGCAGTTTCTGTCTCTCTTAAACAAGTGCGTTGGATTCAACTCACTGTTCTTATATCTAATGAGATTACTGGTGATTTATGTTTTTATGGCACTACCAGGTGTTCAATTGGCTGAATCGGAAGAAGCATTCTAATGTCGAGTATTGCACCATCAATGAGAACAAGGGTAAGGATACCAGGATATCTCTCTTTTATGTACCACATGTTTTGTTGTTCTCATGTTGTCAACTCTTGTTTCTTCTCTTCTATTTTTTTTCCTGATGGAGTAGCCATGGAAGAGAAGGAAGACTCTCTGCGTGCAAGTGTGACTGAGCAAGACACTGAGGCCCTGCTGCTCCGTGATGTGCTTATTAATGGTATACTTGCAATTGGCACGCTGGGCCACAATGTAAACTCACTCTGTCCTGAGTCCTGTATTGAACAAGATGAGCCCATCATCATGTGTGATGAGAAAGTGGAACAAGAGAAGTGCGAAGAAGAAAAGGCTGAGGCTAAACAGGACACACCAGTTACAGCACCAAGTGAACCGGCATCTGCTCTTGAGCCTGCCAAGATGCACTCATCATCGATGAAAGAAGACAACTTCATGTGCTTTGTGAAGGAGGAAATCCTAATGCATGGCATGGAAGTGGAAGATGTTCCTAACATCCAGGAACGACCACTTCTGATGTTAGAGAAGGTGGAGAAAGTGAGAACTACACTTGCCGATCTATTTGCTGCAGAAGCATTCTCATCAAGTGATGCAGAGGATAAGTGTTACCCGAAAATCGTCATTGTTGCTGGGGCATCCACTTCAAAGCCTACGTCGTGCATGGAGAAGATGCATCACAAGAAGCCAACAAAACCAACGTCAAAGCCGCTGAAGGCTACAAGAAAATTAAGTCGAGTATGGTTTTCTTCGTCTCTGCTTTATTTGTTAAGCCTTGTTACATTATATTTTACTAGTCTGGAATTTATTACACTTTGTTCCATGGTCAGTGCGCCACATCTTACACATATGTTTTACCATATAGCTACAACTGGAGTAAGCATTATGCATCTAGCCAGTCTTTAGTGGTAAATGATCACTGACCTGGAATGCACCTTTTTGGTTTTTGTCATCTGTAAAATAAGTAGGTCATGAGGAAGATGTTGGGGAAGAAGATCCACCCAGAGCAGCTCAATGGACGTAGCAATGCAGAGGGCCCTGTCACTGCATAATGCTAGGTTTGTGGACAAAAGTTTCCTTTCTCTATCTGGCAATTTATTACCTAGAGTTTTTTTAAAGCTGTCTGTTGAACTATACAGGGCTCAAGGCCCTTGTGTTTTGCATACGATTTTGTACCTTTCCAAATTTTCTTGATTTTTACTTGGATTCCATTGTTTGTAATAAAATTAGGTTAATATCTGAGGTAGTATTTGCATAGAATGGATACCTTCTACCAAAGTTATATTTGTTTGTGGGTCCTAGAGCTAGCATGACCCACGAATCACATTCAAGAATATAGTAATTCGTTTAGGCTACATTTCACTAGGAATAGAACATATGAATATTCTCAGGTTTAATAAGGCAGATGCAAAAAAGAACTGAATAGCACAGGAAAGTAATTTTTCCATTTCAAGCTTCTCACAGTCAAAAACAAGTAATGGTTCAAAAATTGAATATTCTATCACCTGTTGCCTCCATTTATGTGGAACTCACAAGAGGGTCTAAGTGCTGCTTGACACTCTGACCTGTATTTAAATAAAATGTTATCACCTATTGCCTCTGCTTATTATTGGGATCTCAAAACACAATCTATTACTGTGTATGCCTTGGCATTTTTTAAAATCTGAGCTGCCCCCTTATTCTTCACATTTTCTCAGAAAACCATATAAACTTTTAGATAAATGAAGCTTTTATTGATCTCAGACAATTACATCAAGTTGATAGAACCAAACTAAGAACACTTCTGGCCTCTGATAATGGAACTGCTGTTTGTTTAAGTAGAAAGAATGGTGTGTGTATTTTAACGGTTGGTGATTGGGAATTGGGATGCAGTGACCATGGAGACTGTGTTCTTCAGAATATTTTTAAGAAATAGTGTTTTCGGTGGATCCTATCATGGAACTGCCTATGGTGGAAAGAGCAATACGAGTTGAAACATATAGGGATTAGGAAGCATGGGTTCGGACTAAAATGCATTCGTTCCTGCCATGATGCAAAGCTTCATTCGAAGCAAAATGAGCACATGCCATGGTACAGTGGCGTGCAACGAGCACTGCAATTGCACACGACGTGCATGTTCTGAAAAAGGCCAGTGGACACTAGACATGCAGCTAATCCTCTTTTGATGAATTCTATCATGAAACCAATGGATTCGTTGAAAATCTGAACAAATTGATGGATTTGGTCCCAGCTGTAGAAAGGTTGGCAAACTCTTCTCGCTCCTGTATTATTGTAGGCTGGAGCTATGATGGACCAAATCATCAGAAGCAAATTTCACCATATATAAGCATCTACTTTTATCTTTTTCTCTATTTTAAAATGTGATCATAGTGAAGTTATATACATTCTATCTGCTTAACGCTCCACATTATCCAAAAAAATGCATCACACTCCATATTGGGAACACGTTGGTGGTTCTGAACCAAAGTCGATCTCTTGATGCCAATTTTTTTTTTGAGCTGGTTGAGTAGTCGAACTGGGAACAATTACTGCTTGAGGCTACAAAATTTCTGGCCGACAATACGTCTTGATCAGGAACTGACTAAAGAAATTCCCTTTCACCTTTTGCGGGATTTGTTGGATCCATCCTCACGCTTCGGATTCCTTGCTCAAGAGAAACATCCATGCATATCGTCGACAGCGTTCGTTCAGTCCTCTTCCTTTTGTTGTTGGTGCTGTTGTTATTATTGTTATTGTTATTGCTGCCTATTCGCTCGCCAGTGATGAAGAATAGTCCTGCCTATATTTGCCTGTAGTACATTGTAAAGCTACAGTTGACGTGTCTTGTAAGACCCTTATTATTATTGTCCATACCACGACGTCTCATCATCGTGTTCCTGTCGAGATTAATAAACCTCTATCCTATCCGTTCTGCTACCTCTCCTACCCTTTAACTGTGTACTCGTTTACTAATCCACTCAATCCCTGTCTCGTCCATGGTCCATGGCTGGATTGGCTGCAGCAGCTGCAACTGCTGTGAATAAATAAATAAACTAGACGAGTGGTTGCAGTGGTGCTCTGCACCAAAGCAGTTCAGTGTTTATACAACAAAACAAGGCGAAACTGCCAAAGCAGCAGCTTAGCTAGCGGAATGGCAGCTGATGATTGTAAGCGTAAAGGTAAGCATCGGCGCGTGAAGCTCATACCCTCATGCTTGCTTGCTGCTGCTGCACGTTGCTGTTCCCGTCTCGCCATCGGTTCGATCTAGACGGGTCGACGGCGAGACGGGAGGCGATCGATTATCGATACCACCAGCAGCAATACTGGTGCTCTCCATCGGTGGGCGCCGTGTCGGACTTCGGTTGGTCGCCCTCATCATGCCGGATCTGAAACCTGACGCCCACGCCTTCTTCTTCCTCGTCTCCTCTTCTTCTTCTAGCGGGGCCTTCTTATGTCGGCCTAGTCTGACAGAGATGGAGAATTTCAGTTGAGATGCGCTTGATATTACAGTGATAACTGACAAGAGTATGTGATTTCAACCTTAAGATCATGTTTAATTCTTAAGACGCTCACAGTTTCTTCTTATTTATTTGACAACTAAGTTTCACGCGAAGTAGTTTAATTTTTGTTGTCTAACAAAGGCGGATAATTTCATATAACACGTTCTTGTAGTGATCAAAAGTTACCTCCTCTTGAAGCTGCAAAGGGGTGCAGCCGATGGCAATGGAGGCTGGTAAGGAGTGAGAGGCGCGGCTAACGGCGGGAGGCCGGACTGCACGATAGACGTGTCCGGTGGTGGAGAAGGCCGACGTGGCGCGATGAGGCGTAGCCAGCGGTAAAGGTGGCGACCACGATGTGAGGAGGAGCTGTCGGTGAGTGTGGCGCTGTCTTCGACGCACGAAGGCTAGCCGGCGGGGGGCGTTCCCACATGTCGGCAGAGGATGAGTGGTGGTGGAGCATCGGTGCGACAGCCGTGGACTCGCAGGTGATGAGCAGCGGGTGAAAACCCAGCCCGGCCTTGGCCGGACCGACAACGATGATTCTTTCCCCCCTCCTAAGGGCGTTGTCGTGCCGTCTCGTCCTTCAAGGGTGGTTGCTGGGTAAAAGCCCAGTCGTGGCTCCTTTAAGTTCCTGACGGACGGCGCGGCGGTTTTCCGTCGCTTCTATCCTTGGAGACGTCGTTTAGGCATCCCCTTGCTGAAACCACTCGAACGATTGGTGCAAGCACGCTCTAGATAGAGTTGGGCTTTGTGTTGGTTGTAAGGGCGTTTTTTGGCATTCTCGGCTGTGTTCCTTTATTGGCCTAGCGGCAATTGGTCCGTTGCTAGCTTTCTCCTGGACCTGTGTGTTGACGTTGTCTGTGTATGTGGTGGTTTATTTTTGTCCTTTTTTCTGGTTACGACCTTCCAGGATTGTAATCTTGTAATTTTTTTCGCTTTATCAATAGAACTTTGCACCGTCTCGTGCAAGTCGTTAAAAAAAAAGTTACCTCCTCATATTTCACGTGAAACAATTCAATTCTCGTAGCGATCGAAAGTTACTTCCGTTGCAAACGGAGATTTGTGAGTTGTATGTTGAGTGCCGCACTGATCGACAGTCACTGCCACTAAACTGATTGATGATGGGGTGTCTTCTCAAATTCTGGGCGTTGTGCTCATAGCCTTTGCGACGCACTGATGATGGATTCTGTTTCTATGGTAACAGAGGGGTGACGATGATGCAGCACTGCTTTGTGCGCTTCCCAAAAGCAAAGATACACTCTGTCACGAAACAGATTAAAATCTCTTCATGTGTTATCTCTCTTATGTGCGAAATCTCTCCATGTTTATCTAATTTATGTGCCAGTAGTGCCTGAACGTTCATAGTTTTCGAGCAAACGGTTCAGAACTTCATATCGACTTCTCCTAAGAAATTGTTCAAAACTGTACTACGTTCTTCGCATACAGTAGAGTTGAGCTAAGTGTTAGTTGGGCTGCATATAAGCCCAATTACATCAAACAAATTGCTGGCTGGGCCAATCTTAAATTGGAGCAGAAGAACATGAACCTAAGGTTGAATGCACGGATTATGGGGATTTTTCGTCTCTCTCTCTCCTCATTTGTCTTTTGATTTATCGACTACAGTTAAATTTAAATTTTAAAACTTAATTTTAGAGCTGATTTTGAGGGGTTTTTTAAATATATTTTTCTTGCCTTTGGCTTTTAGACCACGAATGATATAGATATAAAGTTCTGGCTATAAATTAGTTTTCGTGTTGCTTGACTTGCTTGCTTTGTTCATATTTCTACACTTTATCAGTCGTAACTCAGATGATCAGAGCCATACTAACCCCTTCAAACATATATCTTGAGTGAATTTTATATTATAAAGTACCTGAATTTTCCTCTTCCATTAGTACACATGTTGAGCCGCCCATATAGAGTAAAAAAAATCATGAGCATATAAGGGATGAGGAAAGACTCAAAAAATATCGAAGGTTCGTCAAGTCAAGGACTGGGGTCCAAACCGTTTAATCCTCTTTTTTTTTTTGGGAGACTGCTATACAGCAGAATCCCGTTTAGGTGAGACAATACCGGTTAGGTATCATGTTCTGGTATTAGTACCAGATTCTAGATGTTAATACTTGTTGATATCACCTGATACTTGTTGATATCATAGCGATACCTACCAGATATAAGGAGTCAAGCACCGAAGCGTCATCGCCGGTGGCCGTATCTTCTGCGTTGACCAGATCCTTCACTGTCACGCCTTACGCCGGAGCTCGTCACCGGCGGCCCTACTATTCACACCCCACGTCGGAGCTCATTGCCAGCGGCCGCGTCCTCCTTTCACTGAGCAGGTCCTCTTCCCCGACACACGACGGAGGTCCTCACAAGCGGCCACCTCCTCCTCGCTGCTCAGCTTGTCGGGACAAGGGGATCCCGTCTCGCCGAAGCTCGTCGCCGATGGCCATGTCCTCCTCCCGCTGAGCAAGCCCTCTTCCTTGGCCCGCGTTGAAAGTCTTCGCAGGCGGCCACCTTCTCCTCGCTGCTCAGCTCGTCGGGACAAGGGGATCTCGTCCCGATAGGATCCCGGCATGTAGCATTTCCAAGTGCTAATTTTTTCCCTTATATTTACCTGAATTAAATTGATTCTTATAAAAAAAATCTACAAGATTATATAAAATCAATGTATTTCAAACGATGGTTGAAATTGAAAGCCTTTTTAAGAAATTCAAGGATCAAAATTGCCGTCCCGCGAAAATTGTAAATGCAATTACTTAGTTGAAAAATCCACAACAATGTTGTGCTAAATATTCATTTCATTCTTGAACAAGAAGCCTATTATATTATTCTTGGAAGCTTTGGCATATTTACACTTTCTCGAGATCCCCGCATCCAAGCCGTCCATCTCGATCTGGACGGTACAGAAACGTGTCACGCCTCTCCATCCACCTGTCGCATCTACCATTAGCCCCCACCTCCTCCCCCCCTCTTATAACGCGTCGCCTTCCCTTCGCCATGTCCGTCTCCGCCGCCGTCGCCGCCGCCTCCACCTCCCGTACCCTCGTCCTCGCCCGCCACCGCTCGCCGCCGGCGTCTAGGGTCGCGGCGACAAGCCGCGGGCGTCCGTTCTCCTCCGGCCCCCATCCCCTCGCCGTCTCTCCCGCCACCCGCGCCCCCGCCATGGCCACCGACGGCGCCGCCGCCGCCGCCGCGGCAGGGTCGAAGAAGAAGAAGGAGGTGCTCATCTTCGACGCCGAGGAGGACCTCGCGGTGTCCCTGGCGAAGTACACGGCGGAGCTGTCCGCGAAGCTCGCCGCCGAGAGGGGCGCCTTCACCGTCGTGCTCTCCGGCGGATCCCTCATCAAGAACATCAGGTGATTTTGATTGCTTGGACCCCAGAGATCGCGCGTTTCTTGGGTTGCTTCCTCTTCCTCCGGGTGTTCTCGGATCGCGTAAGGAATCTCTCGCCGTTTTGGTTGGTGGTGGCGCAGGAAGCTCGCGGAGCCACCGTACCTGGATTCGGTGGATTGGAGCAAGTGGCATGTGTTCTGGGTGGACGAGAGGGTGGTGCCCAAGGACCATGAGGATAGCAACTACAAGCTCGCCTTGGATGGGTTTCTCTCCAAGGTATTCCCTCGCGAGCTCTGGATTTCTTCTTTCCGAAACTGCTTGTCCTAGTCGTCGTTTCGGCCTGGATGCATGATCTGCTCGGGGCATGATCAGGCTATTTAGGGATCATAATATTTTTGTGGTTTAGAGTGATGGAAATTCATTCAGGAATAGAATTCTGGTAATGCTTGGGTTAACTGAAGATGAAAACAAAGAACCGTGATGAAGAACAGATTCAGGTTTTCAGACTTAGAGCATCTCCAATAGCCTCTTTATTCCACTCTCCAAGCCAAATGTTAGCAACTTTGGACAAAAAATACACTCCAACTTAGGGCCTGCTTGGCAACTTCGAAAAATTTTGCACCGGTAAAGATATTACACTTGTATTTTTCGGGGTCCCGAAAATTCCCTTTTGGTTACGGAGGAAAAGTTTTTCCAGGCAAATGATGTTTGGGCAAAGAGCAATGGGTATATCACAATATTTCCATTACTGCAGCAATAGGTACCCATTCTGAAACATCTTTTTCTATAAACTGAAATCAAATAGAAAACCAACTGATTATAAAGAATTTTCATTACAAATCAGGAAGAACTGCAATCGATACTTGCAATTTATAAAAGAAATAAGAGGCAACAAATTTGAATGAGAAAACAATGATCTTGAGGAATTTCAATCTTGCCTGCTAAGATCTGAAATAACAAAGAAACTCAAAAGCTGACAAACCAGAACTCAATCTTTCATCTTGTGAAAATAACACCAAGCTTCTCCTTCCAATCCCTCGGTGTGGCACCGGGCGTAGCGCTGTGAAACGAGCTTGAGGCTGACCTTGCCCATCACCGGATAGGAGAGAAGCAGGGGGAACTGTTGCGCCAGCCTCCGAAGAGGGCTAGGTGAGGGTGCAGAGTGCTGCTAGAGCTAGAGGAAAGCCTGCTGGCCACTGGTAAGAAGCTGATCGAGCTAGAGGCGGCGGCCATGGGATAGAGGGGAGAGGAGCGCAGCACGAGCACAAGGAGAGGCGAAGCGGCGAGCCTGACTTCTGTCATTTTATTTGTGTGGCCTGAGGAGGTGTTACTGTTCTTCCGGGTGTAATGGGCATTTTCCGGCGGATTTTAATCCGATAACAGCCCATCCAAGCAGTCCTTTCCAGCCCGTCCAGTAAAAACTCATGGACCGGTATTTTACACCGGTTTTGAACCAAAAACCGGGCTTCCAAGCAGGCCCTTGTGGGAAGCGGTTGATTGATATGTTTTCTGCAGTGTACTAGATCTGTAACAAAAACACTTGTGCTTCTCATCCAGTTTACAGAACCTCTACTGCTCTCTGTGAGTTATCGGCATAAGCATTTTGATTGACCAATGATGAAACGCTTTATTCGACTGTGGGCAGTGGGATTTTATAATCTGCTTGCCTGTATCCATGCTCAATTGTTTGAAATTGTGCCAACCATTTGAAATATACCGTGAAATGAACTATAGTGGTTTTTTGTGGATAATGGATAATGAATCATTAGTATCCGCAACTGTGAATATTTAGGAAATAAGTTGTTGAAGTGGTGATCCGAGATGCATTCTTGTGTCTACTTATTGCATTTTCATCAGTTTTCTGGTGTGCGTGTAAATTTCTTTGCTGTGTATTCAGAAGTACTCCTTAACTAGGTTCTTCCTTTCGAATTTCTAGGTCCCAATTCCTACTGGCCAAGTTTATGCTATAAATGATGCCTTGTCAGCTGAGGGAGCAGCGGATGACTATGAAACTTGCTTGAAGCAACTTGTCAAGAATGGTGTGATTGCAATGTCGCAATCGACTGGGTTTCCTAGGTTTGATGTCATGCTCCTGGGAATGGGCCCTGATGGCCATATTGCATCTCTTTTCCCAGGCCACCCTCTTGTTAATGAAAACAAGAAGTGGGTCACCTACATCAAGGATTCTCCAAAGCCACCACCTGAGAGAATTACGTTTACATTTCCTGTGATCAACTCATCTGCGTATGTCGCAATGGTGGTCACTGGAGCTGGGAAAGCTGGTGCAGTGCAGAAAGCACTTTCAGATAAGCAGACTTCGTCTGATTTGCTGCCTGTAGAAATGGCTGTACTTCAAGATGGGGAATTCACTTGGTTCACTGACAAGCCAGCAGTGTCAATGTTACAGAACAAATGAGGTCCATGCCTGGATATTGTTTAAGCTTTCATCTTAAATAAAGATCCAGGGGCTAATCCCAGCCTGGATACTGCTTAAGCTTTCAATCCAAAGCTGGGTTGTAATGATCTTCTGTCTAAAAAAGGATCCAGGTGACTGCATAGTTGCATTCCTCTTTTATGCATCACTTGTAAGGAAAACATGAGCATGTATGTTGTATGTTGTTCAGAGTGATGTATCTGAGACACTCCTGGTTTCGACTTAGTAAATAACCTTTCCTGGCCCTTGCTCAAGTGTCTATGTTTGTTAAATTTGCGCGGTTAATAAACCGGCGATCAACTTATCTACATATTTTGCAAATTCAGATAGAGAACTCATTTTGTGCATGTTATTCAAATGGTTTCAATTCAAGACACAATTCTTTTTGTTTACTGATTGAAGTGATGCCAATGCTGCTTGACAAAGTGAGGTAAACTGTGATACAAGCTTGGAGACCTGCATGATTCTGCATTATTCACTATTAAGAGGAGTCTTATTCAGAGTGTATTGCGAGTACCTTCAGTTTCCAGTTTAGTAAATCACCTCTTTTGGGCGTTGCATTGGAAATATTTAGATGTTCAGCTGCCACTTGTCAATACCTGTAATTGTTAGTTTATTGTGTATACTGTTCCATCCACAGACAATCCATATCTTTTTACTGCATTTGCACTTCAGAACGGCACCAATTTCGCTCGCTTTCAGCTGCCTGTACATCGCAAGGGGCTAGTGATTATTCAATTTTTAGAGCCATGCATAGGTAGTGTACAGGTTGATCTGTAAGATTTATATTTTCAGGCAGTACTGCACGAGGATGAATTTACTTAGGCAGCAGCCTAAATGGCTGTACGTTCAAGGCAGGGAACTCAGAACTGATTAGCAACATGGCCTTTCTACCCAACATAAATCGCGCATTAGTTGTGCTGTCTGACACTGACCTCGGTACATTTCTGGCATCTAAATTTTCATAGACATTCACATTTTGGGCAATAATAGCATGTTGACCCGTTGACAAATTATTTCACATATTTAACCGTAAGGAATTTTGGAGGAATTTCATAAGAATCGAACTACTCGTTAATAATATTTGACGTTAGGAGTACTAGTACTCTTAGCATATTTTGAAGTTGGGAGCACTAATTGTAATACTGGAAGTAGTGAATTTTATGAAAAGTTCTATAAATTCCATACTCCTATGTTCCAAAGAAGCCTTAATCATATGATAATTGAACTTATTCCTAAGGCCGAGTTTAGTTCCAAAGTTTTTCTTCAAACTTTCAATTTTTCCATCACATCAAAACTGTCCTACACACACAAACTTTCAATTTTTGCGTGAACTGAACACGCCCTAAAAGAAATTATAAATTCCATCCATTTCAAAGAAGCCTTAATTGGATAATTGAACACCACGTTTTCGACATGATTTGGCAGGCCAACCGTGGTGGACACATCCAGAGTGAATGCAGGGAGACGAGACGATGGACCATGGCTGCATTCCCCTCGTGCTGCCACGGGCTCTCGGCCGGCCAAGCCAAGCCGCCGCACCGCCCATTTCGGCCATTTGCACCGGCATTTGCAGCCATGGTCCTCCATCCATCTGCAACGCACTCCAAAAATCCCAACAAACAAGCAGCAGCAACACATGATTCCATGAGCTGCTCCAGTGAAAGCTTCTGCTGCCACTCGATCTCCAGTTTGCAGCAAGATATTACTAATCCAGTACCTAACCTCTCACCCAGGTTCATGTGAGGTGTGACCCTATCTCCTCTCAAGACTCACATGAGCTTTGGAGCAAAAGAACATGGCCTAGAATCTAGGGCACTCTTAAAAATCTAACCTATTAGTTTCAAAAGAAAAAAAAATCTAACCTTGGCCATGTTAGAGGCTCATCATGGTGTGGCATGGAATTCTTTTTTTGTTCGGATAAATAAAACTGAAAGATTCAGAAGCCTGATCTTGGGGACACGTTGCTCGTCACTACATGAGGAGAGCTCCATCGTTGCTGCTGTTGGTTTCCCCACAAAACTACTCCGCATGTTCAACTGTCTCATGTAAGATCATATTAAAATTCTTGGTGTTGCAACTTGCAAATTGTGACTTTGTGACTGAACTCATCTGTCCAAATTTTGTGTGTGATCGAATTAAGAAGGATACTGGATATATAGAGAATTGTTAATTAACATGTGGTAGCAGAATAGATGATAGGATCTTTCATTTTTTTTGCCGCAGCAATTGATAAAGAGAAGAGAAAGGTAAAGGTGTTCGTCAAAGGTGCGACCAGTGCAGAAAAAAATTTGGGGTGGTTATGATTGCCGGACAGACCTGACCGATCGATTTGCTTTTGTCTTAAGGTTTTGTGCTTTTTTTTGGGCCTGCTTTATTCTAACCATGCGTATTGAATTAAATCAAAATTTAGCTGGAGTACGTAATAACTTGAATACGAAATACATACGAATTTCTGAAGAAATTTGCAGCCATTACATGAGAAAACACGCGCGTTATTGTCATGTATGATTGCGTATGGTTGTTAATTTGGCTTGGCTGCATCCACAAAAGATTTTGATGACTCGTTCAATGAGTCGGTCCACGCGAAATATTCTCCAATTTTTTCTTCGTTTTTTTTCGAGCATATTTGATCCGTTGACAAGGTGAGGATTTCCATGAGCTAAACGTGTCAGGTCACAAGTCAATCAGTGTTGATCACGCCCATGCCATTTTATAGTTCACACGTACATTGACCTACCTGAAATTAGTGCAGGATTAGGTTAGAAAAAAAAGTTAATTAGTGGTTGGGATTTTCATGGGCTTCTTCTCCTGGATAAAACCGTGTGGATTTGGTCCACTCTGAATGGTTCATTCAAAATTTAGCATTGCAAGTACACACCTTTTAGACAAACATTTAGACCTATTATAAGCCTACCAAATCTCGCATGAATTGAGTTAAAATACACTCAAGTAGATGCATATAAAAAAATCAGAAAAACAAACACGCTATTAAAGTATGAACAAATTTTCAGGTCAACCAACCCAGTCTCCTTTTGTCCTTACAACCTAAGCTTAGTTATTCAGACAAACATAAAATTGCCAAAGAAAGAGTTCAAGAATGTATCCCCACTTTGAATATTTTTTTAAAAAATTAAAAAAAAAATCAAAGAACTAACCGAATTCAAACCAAAGGTACATCGGTTCTATTCGTACCAAAAATTCCTTTGAAACTACTAGTATATGATTCTCATCCTCTACTTGTTTTGTTTATAAGCTGCAACTAATATCGAAACGTAACCTTAGAGTTGATTTAAGATTTTTTTCTTTTATTCTACTAAAGCTATTATCCAGTCTTAATAACCTCTATAATATAATTTTTACTATACAGACATAAAAAGTTTTACCTAAACTAATAACCTAATAACATGTTCTTTTTCCAATGGTTTATCAACCGACAAGAGCCCAAGATTTACCAAACCGTTTGGATTGGGACTACTATCACCTTATGATATAACGATTATCACGAAAACCACGTGGTTACCACGAAGTATATCGTGGTTAAAAAACTGAAAATGTTATTTCACACGATAACTGCACGGTTTTATAGACATTTCGGGAGCCCAAAAGTTTCAGAACAGATCCACAAATGTGGTGGGCCCACACCGCCAGCCTCTCCCACTGACACCTAGGCCCCACAAGAAGGACAGGGCCGGTGGGTCCCACGTGGCAGGCCGGAACAAAGACCCGTTTAAACGCGCACGGCACCCACCCACTCCTCTCTCCCTCTTCTTGTGTGTGTGTGGGTGTGGCTTTATTGGCGTCACATGCGCCCTCTTTTCCTCTCTCTGTTTTTCTTCTTTTTCTCTCTCTATCTCTTCGCTTACGAGCTTAAAGAGACAACGAGTTAAAGCCGAGGAAGAAAAAAAAAACCAACCGATTTTTTTTTAATTAACCGGCGCCTCCTCCTTGCGCGGCGTGCGTTCGCCGGCGGCGAGATCCTGCGGCGGCGGAGGAGGAGGAGGAGGAGGAGGAGGAGGGGGATGGAGTGGTGGGGGCCGGGGGAGTGGTGGCGCTGGTAGTGGCGGGGACGGGGAGTGGTTGGTTGGGTTTGGGGAGTTTGGTGGGTGAGAGAGGGGGAGAGGGAGAGGGGACATGAAGGCGCTGCGGCGATCCAGCACCTCGTCCTCCCCGTCGTCGTCGTCCTCGTCGCCGACGGCCGCGTCGTCCCCGCCGTCCTCGTCGTGGATCCACCTCCGGTCGCTGCTCGTCGCCGCGGCGTCGTCGTCTTCGTCGGCGTCGTCGTCGGCGGCGGCGGGAAGCTCCGTGGCCATGGTGTCCGCTTCGGCGCCCGCCGCGTCGTCGTCGCCGTCGCCGTCGCCAGCGCCCGCCCCCGCGCCGTCCTCGCCGCACTCGGATCGGTGGGTTTTCTCCCTCTCCTTCGGATTGGTGAAAAGGAGGAGTAAAAATGACTCCTTTTTTAGTCCTTTCCTTTTGGGGGCGTCTTGATCTGCTTCCCGTGGAGTCTAGCCTCACATGTTCTGATCTAATTGGTGGTCTGGAGGCTGCTTAGGTGCTCATGTTATGGTTTTTTTGTGCGCCTCAATCCAACCAAGTCTTTGGATTTCAGCTTAAGAGTGCAGTAAAACGTTAGAGTGACAGCCTGGCTTAATTGTGTGCCTAGCAATTCCTGCCTCGTGCAGGAAGGTTGCGGGGCCTGCAATCCAAACTGAGGACACCGGATTTTTAAGAGCGAATCGATTATGTGTTCAATCTGTTGACATGATAGTGGGGGAGATTCGGTTTGTTGATTCAGAGAGATCATGGATTCTGTTGCAGAGTGGTTTGCTTACTCTAAAGGTGCCTTCCGTCTAAGTTCTAGTGTGATAAGATTTTGTCATAGTTTAGTGGCAGCGTTAGTGCTGAATGCAGCTTGCACAATTGCCTCAAGATATGTTGATGATGTGATGCTGTTGGTGGTTTGAACAAGGGACAGCTTGCTGCTATCTTGAATTATGTGCTTTAGGTTGTTGGATGGCATGGTATTTAAGACCTTGGAGGTGATCCTGTCCCCTAAGGTAGCAAATTTAGTTTCTAAGAATAATAGGGGGGGTGCTTGATGTTTCCTTTTGGTTTGGGAGTGAAGCTGTGGCACTGTAAATGCTACCTAAAAGTTTGGATCTTCCATGAGTTGAACAATTTTGCTGACCTGAATAGGTATCACCGTAAATCACAAGAGTTTTTAGATGATACACCTCCAGTTTTCCTGTGATCTGCTCTTGTTCCGTAGTTATCTCTTGTCAAGTTTGCTTTCAACTTATTTGTTCACTGATCTAGGTATTATATTGAACTGCATGTTGACTATAACGATTCCTTTTTGTAGCCCAGGTCCTCAGATAACTCATAACTATGAATCATTGCCTAGAAAATCGTTTTATGTGGTCATCTTTTCTTAATCCAATTACCAAGTTCAATACCATCAATTTTTTTCACTAGCGTATGGTGTTAGGGACCCTGTTTCATCCACAGATTCCATAGTATTGTCTGATTTATGCCTCTTGATCGATGTATGTATTATTCAGCTATGTAGTTTTGTTTAGATAATGGATAAAATTGTATGGTTAGTTCAAAATATGGTAGACCATACTGCTTGATTAAGAATCAGTTCATGCTGCGCATAACGAATGTATCCTTGACGCTGCACAATTATGTTCTTAACAGCACTTTGAAACAATAACTAGGAGGAAGTTTTTCAGTATCACGTTTGTTTCGTAAACTAATTAATACCTTAATATCTGTCTATTTTATGAATTTGTTTTATATCCAACCTTTTCGTGTGCATACAAATTATATGTGAAGTTGGATTTATGAGGACTCAAAGCATTCCCTCTTCGGATGCTGTAGCTTAGAGAGTGTGTTAAAGATGGTACTATTAGTTAGTCTGTCAGTTGGTATGGCAGTGTTATCTTTTATTGATCCATATCTTCCTTGTTGCTCCACTTTCTAAAACTATTCTTTAATCTTCTTTCAGGGGTGGAATAAAGTCTCCATGGTCTCGAAGGAAAAGAAAACGAGTACTTTCTCGTCAACAATGGGAAGGTCTGTTTTCTGCTAATGGGAAACTTCGTGATCGAGGAAAGAAGTTTCTGAAGAAAGTTCGCAGCGGGGTAAGTTTGATTATCTATTTGTTTAGATGTCCTGCATATGTTTACAAGAATACTTGCCTATTGTTTTGTTTGTTCAAAGATTTAGACATATATAGTAGTGATATTGAAAGCATGTTCTGCATCTTACTCCGTACAGTCTAATTAATATACTGGCCTTTTTTTTCTGTTGTGTCAGGGCATTGAACCAGGAATCAGGGCTGAAGTTTGGCCCTTCCTGCTAGGAGTGTGAGTTTTTTAATCTCTTCTATGCATCTAGTAATTCATAAGCTTTCGTTTCTTTGACCAAGTTTGAGGTCGCAACTACATACACGTAGACTTCCTATAGCACCTAATTGGTTATGTGACCACATGGAGTGTGCATGTTTTGTGTAGCTCTACGGGACGGCTCCGATTCATGGACTAGGGTCCTTCCTTACTGTTTCCCATAATGAAAAGGTTTAGGATTATCAGTTAGAGAAGATAGTTCTTCATGGCAATATAATACACCATTCTTAGTATTTGAATCCAGGATAATTAATACCTTCATACTACCTCTGTCCCAAAAAGACTTCATTTCTCAGTTCTTGTCCAGGTGCATAGCCAGAAATGAAGTCTTTGTGGGGCAGAGGTAGTAACATCTTTTCCAGTTTGGTTTTGGTTGATGTGATAAATTGTATGGTTGTTGTCATAAAGTCTGTTCGGATTGTTGTGTTGTGTTTAATGTATTCTGTCTTCAAACCAAGAGAGATTGACGCTGTCAATTCTTATGTGCAGCTATGATTTAAATAGCACAGAAGACGAAAGGAATACCATCAAAATCAAGAAAAGGTATTATATTCATTGCTCTGAAAGGCTGTTCAATTTAAGTAGGATTGAAACATTTTGCTCAATGTGCTGTGTTTCCATCAAGCTACACTAAAAGCCCAACCACTAATATGTAACATAGCAGAAGATCCCCAAGTAGTTTCAGAACATCAATATTGTTATTTTGCAATGGCCTAAAGAAAATGAGACTATGATATTCTAAATGCGACCAATATAATTTCTAATCTGATAAGAACTTGTTGATTGATGTGGCTTTTGGTTCAGGAAAGAGTATGAAAAGTTGAGGCGACAGTGCCAGCAAATTCTGAATTGTTACAAGGGCAATGGGCTGAAAGTAATAAATGAAAATAATGAGGAGTGTTCTGGTATAGAGTTTAGTGCTGAAGGATCAGAATCACCTTGTTTTGAAGATGTCAATATTGCAAGGGCTTCTGTGTCACATGAGGAGCTGAAACCTGAATCCGAGCCTGAGCAACCAGATAACTCAATGTGTGCTGTTACAGAATGTATGGAAGAAGACACGGGTGAATTAATTTGTTTAGATCCTTGCATAGCAGAGTCAGAATCTTCTGATTCTGAATCATCTGATGAAGATGACCCTGGAAGGATATCGATGTCTGGTGAGGAAAATTGTGATCCAGATCCTAAATTTACCAGGACTACTTCATTCAAGGCAGACTTTTTTAAGTCTAGCAAGACTTCAGAGGATTTTGCCACGTGGCAACGCATTATAAGGTTGGATGCTATCCGAGCAAACACAGAATGGATTCTGTTCTCTCGCAACCAGGCCGAAATTTCTAGAGAGAGAGCTTTGCAGTGTGCAGAATCTGTTGGGTTAAGAGATTATGACCATTTAGATCCCAGTATGATTTATCATGCTGCTCGATTAGTGGGGCTTCTTGAAGCATATGCGGTCTATGATCCAGAAATCGGTTACTGTCAAGGTATGAGTGATCTTTTATCTCCAATAATTGCAGTGATGGAGGAGGACGATGAAGCATTTTGGTGCTTTGTGGGTTTCATGAGGAAAGCCAGGCACAACTTCAGGCTTGATGAGGTTGGAATAAGAAGGCAGTTGAAGATTGTCTCTCAGATTATCAAGCGAAAAGATTCGCACCTGTACAAGCACCTGCAGAAGCTGCAAGCTGAGGACTGCTTCTTTGTGTACAGAATGGTAGTGGTTCTCTTCAGGAGGGAGCTCACCTTTGAGCAGACCGTATGCCTTTGGGAGGTTATGTGGGCTGATCAGGCGGCGATTCGCGCTGGTATTGGGAGATCCACCTGGGCAAAAATAAGGTTGCGTGCTCCACCAACCGACGACTTGTTGCTTTATGCCATTGCGGCTTGCGTCCTCCAGAGGAGGAAGCTGATAATCGAGAAGTATAGTAGCATGGACGAGATATTGCGAGAATGCAATAGCATGGCTGGGCAACTGGACGTCTGGAGGCTACTCGACGACGCACACGACCTGGTTGTTAACTTCCACGACAAAATCTGATCTGAGGGATGCGTTTCTCTTTGTTCTTGCGGTAGAACAAATATAGACCTCGACATTTTTTTTTTTTGGGGGGGGGGGGGGGGGTTTCTTTGCTGCTTGCAGAAAAGTGTTATGTTCCCTGTAGCTCGTACCGGCATAGAACATTAGAACCCACTTCTAAGTATAGAGATTGTTGTAACTTAAAAAGAGTGAGGACTCGAGTGTTCCTCACACACGAAGATCAGCAATACTGCTTGATGTTACTGAGGCTCTGCAGACTACTACTATTCATTGTTTAACCTGTTATAGGCACGGACAGATTTTTCATTGAAAGGTATATCTGTGTATGCCTGTATGGTCTGTCATATTGTTTTCTCCAATAATTTGGGCTTCGTTTGGGATTTGGGAGAAGTTTCTTGTTCATGTGGGAATCAAATTGTATCGTCTGAAATCGATGCCTCTAAACATTTGGCTTCAAAACGCACCCTTCTGTTTCTTGTTTGATTGATACCTGGGACTTGGGAGCAGCATGGCAAGCGAATTCTAGCCTGACAATCGTAATCCTTTATGCAGGAAAATAAAGGTAACAAAACCAAGCAAATTTGAGTTGGCCGATGACGTATTTTGCTTTGAATCCTATTATTCTGGAGTGCTTTCAGCATGTTCAATTATATACTCTCTCTCTCTCTGATTTATATTATAAAATATTTTGATTTTTTTCTAAGCCAACTTCTTTAATTTTAATTAAATTTGTAGAAAAATGTAGAACTACTTTTAGCACTAAACAGATAGTCTCATAATACCCTGCAAAAAATATAGTCTCAAAATACATTTAATATTAGATTTAGTGAAATTAATTTTTTGTTATAGATTTTGGTATGATTTTTTCAAAAATATGGTTAAAGTCAAGAAAAATTGACATAGAAATGAAACAGGAGAGTACTTTTTTGAAAGCCCAAAACATGCATACAAAGTTCTTAAAACGAAACAGAAAGCAAAACATACTGGGGAATTGGGGATACCGGTTTCTATCACGAAACCAAGCTGGGGCAGTTCAATTATATACTTAAAAAGACATTTACCAGTTCTCCTTTTACTGTGATTAACAGAACGATTTTCAATATTACTATTAGACCTTGTTCGGTTTAGAGGGAGTTGAAGATGATTGAAGGGGATTGAGGGGGAATAATTTCACACCACAATAGGTGTGAAATAAATCATCTCCAATCCCTCCCTCACAGAGATTAAATGAACAAGGCCTTAGTGAGTAAAACTACAACGCTATGGAGAAGTACTACTCCGTAAATCAAGGATACAAATTAGTATATCATACATGGGTTAGTGTCAAAATTTGGCCAAGGTATCATACAAGTTATTTACTCCCCCCGTCTTAATATAAGTGTAACCTAGGATAAACGTGACATATCGTAGTGCTACGAATCTAGTATATGTTTCATCCACCATAGGTTGCACTTATATTGAGATGGAGAATAAAATTTAGTAATACACTACTTCCTCTGTCCCGTAAAGGCGATCGTTTTATACTCACAAAATATCCTATATAGATTATCATACCAGTTTTGTCGGATCATATAGTACTTGAATTATTCTTGTCCACTTGTTTGAATTAAATGCATGTGCGTATTTATTGTTATTTCTCAACCACTCAAACCACCTTTGATGAAGGAGGATAAATTGGAAATTTACACATGAGCTAATTTATCCTATAATCCTTAGAACATCAATCTTTCTGGGACAGGGAGAGTAATAGCTTATCTTACATTTCTTTTCTAAGAGTTTGATAAAACAAACTAGCTACTACTGTAGTAACCATCTCAAAACAAGCCCACAGCATTCTGCTAACAGTCTATCAGATATATATGGGTATCCCGTACACGTTTCGATTGTCTTCTTTCTGCCGCATGGTGGATTGCCCTGAGTGACAAGACAAGGAACATATCAAATCGTAGTATGATGAAGCTCTCCATGTTGGGGTAGCCACAAGTTGTCGTAGGGCATAACTTTGTTGTCGGATTCATATTTCTAAACAACTTTCCAATGTGGCGTACAAAATTTCATGGCGTATTTTTTTTCCAAGTTACATGGAAATATGTAAAATATGCATGTACAATTCATTTTATTTTCTAACCTTTTAAATATAATTTTAAAATAAACTCCTCTTAAGCATATTTATAAATCTGAACCATTTGCCTACTGTAATGTTGAGATAGAATAATGTTGTTGCGTCACTTAAGAGACCAATGATATGGCAAATCATTGTTGTCATTCCATGCCATGAACAATAGTTCTATAATATTTTTTTTCAATTATTGATACTTTTTAAAACAAGTTATTTAAGAGTTTAGTTTTTAAAATATAAAGGAAATACTATCTCCATTTTTAAATAACTTGTAGCTGAACTATTCATGCTTAAACTTTAATCTCTCATTTTTTTCTTAAAAAATACAAATATTTAAGAAAATACTATATTATCGAAGTATATGTATATTGCATATATCTTAAACATAGGCATAAAACTTCTTCCATTTATTACAGTAAAAATAGGAAATGAAAATGTGATAGTCAACGCTAACAATTATTCGAAAATGGATCAGCAAGCAATACAATTCATTGCATCAGGGTTCGAAATTTTGTTTCAACATTTCGGCCCCCAGGAACGAAACTATAGCATCCGAAATTCTAATATATCCGTGAATTTAGCTAATTTTATTCAGATTATGACATGTGGATCTAATGGTAAATCCTTAATTATCACTTGTATGGCAAATAGTTAAATATCTCAAAATTGAAATTATATCAGACCGAAATATACATTCCAAAATTTCTGAAATTTCGGATTTATCGTGAACCCTCTGCAAATGGCATACGTACGAAGGACGGAGCGCACACCGTCGATAGTGAGACCTCTCGACTGCCCACCGCTTTGCAAGTCTCGGCTTCTTCATCAAAGCTCAAACGACCAAAGCGATCATATCGCGACACAGTCGAGTCACCCTGCACCTAAGCCTGCGCGCTACTGAAGATCTCTCGATCTCATCTCATGCGTCAACTGATCGAGATCTGCAGCTAGCTACAGCTATAGCTTTAGCTATCGGTCGCCACCTCGTACGTCGTCTACCTCTAGCTACAGCTCCCATGGCTGACATGCGAGCACGACGGCGACGGCGAGATCGACAGCCGGCAAGCCACCGTGCGTCCGGGCTCCCTGCAGGTGAACTGTATGACAGGGAAGCCTCATCGACTCTCCCCTCAAACACTAGATGCCGTTGCTACTGTGTAGCCCTATTACCCTATATATTCCTGAGCCTAGATATCCATTACAAATTATGAGGTTGTACATATCGATATTATTTCAAATCATACCATTTTTTTAAGTTGTTCAATATGTGCATCTATTTAGTTTCTTTTTTATCAAACTCTGATAAATATATAAGAAGTCCTGCCAAAACCTGGCAATATTGCTAAATTGTCAAAATTTTGGTATTGTCAAATTTTGATAAAGTTTATTTTGAGTACAATCTGAACATACCATATATTTCAAAACCTCCAAATATAGTATGAGATAAAGATAAAAATATGTAAATTACACTAGTTGAATCTTAAGTTCCGTTTGGTAGAACTCCAATTCCTAAATTTAACTCCAAAAGTTAGGTATGTAGTAAAGTTATAGAACAGTCTAAACCTAGCTCCACTACTATTTTAGATGGAACTGAAATTGTTTGGTTAGGCCCCAACTTCAAGAGAGATGAAGATGAAGCCAGTACTGCACCAACATGCTCTTAGGCAAGAAAATTCTGGCTATGCCTTCAAACATGTTATAGCAACAACATCCAGCTGCTGCCATGCATGTCTAAGTTAGCTACACCATACGTTTCAAATTATTTATAGTTATCATTTTAATTTATCCTAAATCAAATATATTTATAACCATTAATTTTTATTCGTGTGATTCAATAACATGTGAATTATACGCATAAAAGTATTTCTCATGGTGAATTTAAAAATATAAATCTTATGGTGTAAAACTATATGAGTTTACAGAAAATATTATTCAAAGAGATTAAAATGCTTGAATTGGGATAATCCTAAAGCGATAAGTAATTTAAAATGTGGGAGTAATTAACTGTCTAGACAGACACAAGCATGGTGGAGATGATGAGTGATTCGATCACTTGCGCAATCGGCACCAGCAGGTGGGTTGGATCGATGGTTCGTTCAACTTCAAATCAGAGGTTCGGTTCAGAAGATACGGCAGTATCACCTATCTGCTTCTCTGATAAGTGGATTGGCATGCATGGTGAGCTAATGTCTACTAATACTTTAAATTTGAAAGATTGGGCTTATTCGTTTCAAAGGAATTGCAAAGGAAAAGCATAGGAATAGGAATGGGTTTTAAACTACCATTCGTTTTATAGGAATGCACCATAGAAAAACTATAGGAAAGTTTTCCATTCCTCCATTTATAAAGGAAAAGCATAGGAAAAAATAATCCACTCCAACCTAATGTTTGCATTCCTTTGGTTGGATTGCTCAACAACATAGGAAAAATTCCTGTGTTTCTCAATCCATAGGTTTGCACATGTATTCCTATAGTATTCCTACGTTTTTCCTATTCCTACGTTTTGAAAATCCTGTGAACCGAATGAGCCCTGAGTGAATTGTTGCTGCGGCTGATCTACTTAATTATAAGGACAAATTGAATATTTTAACAAATAAACTTAATAAATAACTTAAAATAAGTACATGATCCAAACAATACGATAAATTTTTTTTATAAAAAAATATATCTTTTAAAGCATGAAACAAATCATTCGTTTCATCAATCTGATAAACATTTCGAAAAGAAACATTCATCTTGCTGAATGCTGATGAGCTATATCATTGCTTCAACTGGCACTACACAGTGGCTACACACCTACATACCCACTGGCCTGGTCGATCAATCTGCATTTGCACGTGTGGGGATTGAACTGCATTTGAGGTTGCAAACTTGCAATGGGGGACAGAGAGATCAGAAGTGTCTCACCACTGGAGTCTCTTCTCGTGTGTGTGCGCTTCAATTCTCTGATCATTTGAGCCAGAAACCTTTTTGTGCATCACCCCCTGGTAGTGATATGCCAGTGCACAGCTATATACAGCACTGCAAAAGTGCAGTAGGAACAAAGCTTAGCTGAGGCTTTAGTAGAGTGGAGAAAGTAATATTTGCAGGTGGTGACCAAGCATTAGCTTGGGTTTCGATTATTCTCTGTCTGTTTCCACCTTGCATCGTGCGGCAGCAACATATGTTCCGAGTGGAAACACTAGTACTCCTGGATTGTAACGAGATAGGGGGCTTTGCCCATGCGCTGAGCTGACGAGTCACCAGAAAAATGTCTTCTCTTGTTTGGATTGCAACGCATTTTCCCATTTTCTATAAAAACCAGCACCGATATAGACCTCAATAGCCGCACGCGAAAAAAATACCATGGAAATCTAATCGTTATGAAGATGAGCACTGCTATGGTGCTCTCTACTTGTAGTATTCTACTACAAGTAGAAGCAATCTGAGCCATTAATTTATAAGGGCAAATTAGTATTTTACTAATTTATGGTTAAGGGTAATTTTTAACTTTTACTTTTTTTTCTTAATAGTAGGATCAGTTCGTCTGTGTCACCGCTTCTTTCGTTCTCGCGTGCGCCCGACTCCGGCGGCAGTGCCCACTCCGGCATGTGCGAGCTCCTCCGTTGAACAGATAATACTACAAAGAACTACTGAACAAAGCTATATAGTCAAATCGAGGAGCAAGAGCAAATGTGCTGTTATAAACTCACCATGATTATCTTTAAAACCTATTTATTAGTTTCTCCACATGTTGTGTTTTCAGTTCTTAAAGAATTAAGCCATTAACATCGCTAAATTTGTCCAAGATGGTACCGAAGTATTTAAGTTCAGAGTGGTCATTTGCTCAGTTCAAAGCGATGCTCAAAACACCGTAATATTGATTGGCTTCGATGGCGTTGAAATCGTTGAATTGATCTGACTTCTTGTCGTGGTTCAGGGCTTCAGGCTCGCTAGTTATATGTCTCCTTCTCGGGCCTGGCGTGGAACGCATACTGATCTCTAGCATTTGAGCCGCTGGGCAAGGAGTAGCCTCCCGAGGCTGATCCCCCGCCGTAATCCCGCAACGATCTCATGGAAGCACGCCGCCGATCTGCTCATCGCATCTGCTCCGCCACACTCACCCTAAACCTAGCACGGCCCAACGATGCTCAAGTGTTTCTAACTGATATGCAAAATTACGAATTCAACCATCCCGTCCATATTTTTTGGACGATTATACCCTCTAACGTTTCTACTACCGCTATTTAAGATAGGAGTATAAATAGATCTGACCCATTAGATATAAAACGATCAACGGTTTAGATTAATTTATACTCCGAGTAGAAAGCACCGGAGTGGGACTCTATGAAGATACTAACATATAATATTTGTTACTGAGGTTAACGTAAAATTAGTGTTCGCCTAGACCATATAGTTTAGACGGTCTAGACCCTAAATGTTGGGTTAACTTGGAATTAGACTGTTCGACTGTCCAGTCAGTCAAAACCAATTCGAACACTATCTAGACCACATAATTAGACAATATATAGACAAGTGTAAATTGTAAACCTGTCGTTTTAGACTATGGCCTAGGCAATGGGCCAATGCATTTTTTGTGTGGCAGGAGTTAAAACTTCGAGCCCAATCCAAAGTGCATATGGTTTAAGGTTTTGACCTCATTCCAAACCTTTCTCCTCTACTCTAAGCCAGTCACTGCAATTAACTTACGTCGTCTCTTCTCTGCTATTCGTCATTGTGGACCTTGCTGCATATTTGTCCGGCCCATGGCTTTACTCGAGTGGTTGTACCTATATAAAGCTGCTAGTTCTTCAATATTTATGGAACATGTTAAGTGTATAAAAAAAATGACGATAATATAGTGTACGGCATATCGTCTAGACTAGCTAGACTCTATACCATGGGTCACCGTCCGTCTAGCGTTTAGCGTCTAGGTGAATACTGGGTAAAACATACATCCCTGAGACACTAATTGCAAGCACTCTTTCCCAATCTGACATAATTACAGTGTATCAAGGTATCAACAAATCTCAATCTGCTTGAACCACTTGCCATTGTTCCCTTGCATATGTTACTGTCCCCATGCAGTTATATTGTGTTTGTATCTCTATTAAGGGAGAGTTTAGGATAAGAGTCAGACTATATTTTTTTATCTTGCATATGTTATAACTCTAAATCCTACTTCCTTTGTCTCAAAATATAAGTATCTAGCTTGTTTTTGGAGAGATTAAGGATTATGGTGCAAGGTAAAAATTTATTATATTCTAAGGCTAGGTAGTTGGTTTGATATAGATTGCTAGGGGTAGGGTGAAAAAGTAAGTGAAAAAAAAAATCACCTTTTACAATTCTAGGTAGCTACTCCCTCCGCTCCTATTTGATCTTCATAGAAGTTTTTTTCATCAAAGATGAGGATGGCTTAACTTCCATGCATTTCATTTAATATGAGTATGTTTTCTTGTGTTTCTATGTTGTCCTGGATAGCTGGTAGCCCCAGTGTGGTCACGCCCAGAAATTCCCGAATAGAATTCCAAGCAGAATGTGTATTAAAATCCCCGTCCAGGACCGGCCGGGGTACACAAACGACAATGTTGACATTCAGATCCATATCTTACAAACATCATAAAAGTCTTACATAAATACAGTGGAAAAACGAAAGACAACAGGAGCTAAGCCTTGACTAGAACTGCAGCGGGAACACCACTCCACAGGCATCCTCGATGGCACGGACGAAGCCTACTCCTCGGAGAAACCTCCATCTGACACATACTCGTACTCTGGGGTTGGGGAAAATAGAGCAAGACTGAGTACTACCCACTGTACTCAGCAAGTCATACCGGAATAGGGGTATGATGTAGGGAATTATCAAAAGAGAGCTAAAGTGGTTCATTTGCATAAAGCGAGCATTTATAAACAGAAGTTGAAAGAATTAAACAGTTGCAATAATTAATTAATATTGATCATCGGCTGTCCAACGCCATCCCACGTTGCAACAGGCCCAACCATCCACCTATACTATCCAATTTCATTAGACTAAACTAGGGTGAGACTAATCACGGTGAATCTGGTTGACCGCCCATAACCGCGGGCACGGCTATTCGAATAGTTTTACTCTGATCAGAGGTGTACAACTGTACCCACAAGACACAGCCCCACGACACGTTTCCGTGCGCCGACATGCCACCACGACATACCGGAAAGATGCCGTGACAGGACCCTTTGCATAACCCCCTCTAACCAAGCACACCACACCTCAGGTTTCACCCCCACTCCTCGCAAGGCAGCGGGCAGTCCCCTCTCGTACCTAGGTGAATCCAGAAGCGACAGAGGCCGTCGCAGGGCCCGCCCCGCTCCATCACGCCCACCCTTGCCTGGATGCGTCAGCTAGAGGAAAGCTACACTACAAGCCCAGCCGTTGCCCACACTGGCTTGTGGTAAGTACGATAAGTTCTTCCAGGGCATCCCGCGAACCGGTCCTTAACTGCCATGGGTGCGACTAGCAAAATCATGCACCCACAGCCCACCGTGTGATTCATTTTAATTAACCAACACCAAAGCGGTGGTACTAAACCAACATTATCATATGAACCTACAGTCTAAACATTAATAGGATTTTCCCCACTGTGTACTAGTTGAACTAAGCATGGCTAAGCAACTCCTAGTCCAACGTCTATTCATGTTATAACCCAAGCTAAAAAAGGAGCAGGGTACCAAAATAGCATGGCTGTAACAATAGGTAAACATCCCATAGTGATATTGCAAAACAAATGTAGTATTTGAAAGAAAACATTAGAACATTTGCAATATAGTATCAACATGATCAAGTGACAAGCATGACTTGCCTTGCTCTGCTGCTGGAGAAACCTCGGCGACTATTTCGAAGTACACCGGAGCGTCGGAAGAACCGGAATCTAGCGACATACAAGGCAAACATTGCAAACAGGCTATAAGACTACTGAAACAGAGAACAAAACCATTTTTAATGGATTCTACACATTTTTCTTGATTTACTGAGACTTGAATGGGCTTAAACGGAGCTCGGATGAATTAGTTATGAATTTTAGAAGATTCACTGTGTTTATTACTATAACAAAAAGTCCTTAAATCATTTATTGCGCAATAATTCCCAGGGCTGACATCATCAAGGGGGCGGCGCCGACGGGTGGGTCCCACTGGTCAGTGGCTCGGGAGAGAGGGGAAGGGGCGGCGGCACGTGGGCCCCACTCGGCAGCGGCTCAAGGGGGGGCGGTCCACCGTGGACCGGGACCACAGGGTGATCCACCGCCGGTCCACGGGACCGACGGCCCAGATCGGCCCCGAGCCGATCGGGCGGTGGCGATAGAGGTGGCCGCCGGGCTCGGCTCAGCATCAAAGCCGGCCGGCCGGCCAGGGCTAGCGGCGATGACACGCGGCCGACGGCGACGGCGACCGGCGGCACGGGAGGCGGCGGTGGCGGCCGAAGGCAACGGCGCATGACTTGAAGCGGCGGCGCGGCACTAGGAGGGAGAGGGAGGGGAGTAAAGGGGAGAGGACGCCTCACCGAGGGTGGCCGGCGCGGAGGAAGATGACGGCGAACGGCGACGGCAAGCCACGGGAGGACGACGGCAACCGGCGGACGGGCTTCGGGGTGCCCTAAGGAAGGAGGAGAGAGAGATTAGAGAGAGGGAGATGAACCACGGCGGCCGGCATCCATGGCCGAAGGCGGCGGTAGAGGTAGAACTTACCGGAGCGCGAGGGGATGCGAATTCCGGCGACGAATCCCGACGAAGGAAGGGCGGACGGGGTGGAGTTCGTCCTTGCGAACCCAACGGCGACGACGGCGCGGTGCGGCGGCGAGCCTAGCGGCGGCTAGCGGCGGCCGGAGCGGCGGGAAAGGCGGCAGCGGGTGGGTGCACGGCGCGGGAGCGATGGGGAGCAAGAGGGAGTTCGACGAAATGGGGAAAAAGAGAGAGGGGGCGACGGCGGAGCTTAAATAGGGGAGGGGAGTCCCGGACGTGGCCGGTAGGGGCGAGATTCCGCCGGCCAACGTGGGGGAGTGGGAGAGGAGAGAGAGAGGCGGGATTCGAAAATCGAATCCCAGCCATCTCGGGCGCGGGCGCGGGCGGGAGAGAGAGGGGAGTGGGCGCGGGAGGTGCGGCGCATGCGCGGGCGTGACCGACGTGGCCCGGAGGAGGCGGAGGCGTGGGCGTGGCGACGGTTGCGGGCGCGGCGGCGCGGGCGCGAGGTAGGAGACGGGCCCGACAGGTGGGGCCCACCTGTCGGCGTCCTGGGTGGGAGGAGGGAGGCGGCCGGCCTAGCTGGGCCTTGGCCTTCGGCTGGCCCAGCGGAGGGGAGAGGAGGAAGGGGAATGGGCCGGCGGCCCACTCGAAAAGAAAAGGGGGAAAAAGAAAAAGAAAAAGGAAGAAAAGGATTTTCCCTGGAATTAAAATATTGCTTGCTCAATTTTAATTAGTTAAAATTATTTCTAGGGCTCTGAAAATTCCACTAAAAATCTTGTTAGCGTATTTCGACATGTAGAACTCAAGAAAAATTCCACATGCCAATTCTGATTATTATTTGCATTAATTTATTAAGGTTTTCTCTTGATTTACACAAGTATTTTTTTGAGACCATTTATAACTTCAATTTAGGCTTGGGAAAGAACTTTGGGGTGTGACATAGCCCCAGTGTAGTTGTTTACTATGGTTCTGCCCTTTTGGGCCTTTTTTCACTTTTAGTGCAGCAAGGTTCTCTTGTCTGCTTTTCATGTATGCACTTATGTTGTCTCTTGGGCTTGGTTTCCAAGCTGGGTAACGAAAGACTTACCTGTTGTACAAAAAGTGGTAGAGAATAATCAAGAAACATATAGACTTAAACTTCCTCATATGCACAAGGAAAGAGTGCTTAAGGGCAATCCCAACCTAGAAATCATATAGTGATTTCCATACTTACCTTATCATATAGACACTATATATAGAAACTATGTACCCAATAAGTAGTTTCTTCAAAATATATTTGTCGACGGGGGATACCCGCGGATCGTATTTGGAGGGTATTGGGGTACGTTGGTACGAGGATCTAAACGATACGACATCAAGCATACAAGAAGAAAATGATTATACTAGTTCAGACCCCTCGTAAGGTAATAGCGCTAATCCACTTTATATAAGATTATGGAAGAAACCACAGAGAGTACAGAAGAGAACGACTGAACTCTGAGATTACTGACGAGATCCTTGTCGAGAGGGGTTCAACGAGATCTATCGGCGAGTAGGCTTCAAGTCCTCCGGATTGCGTCTATGGTGGCAGGTGTCTTGCACTAAGATTTGATACCCTGTATCCCTTAGGGGGTTTGTATTTATACCGTAGATCACCTTAGTCTCCAAGTAGAAGTCGGAGACAACGGACCCCGTACGACCAAACTATATCCTAATCCTCTCCGAGTAGGACTCTGTTACTTTCCATTTCACAAATACTATTTCCTTGATTTATACAGATCCTTTTCGTGTACTTATGGATATACCGTATCCGTATGTCTCATGACCCTAAGGATAGAGGGTATGACTTATCCATAACCCTGACAATATTCTTGTCCAATCACCTTTATTCTCTCTCCTCATCCTCCTATCCCCTTGTTCTTTTTTTTATGTAGAACTAGTTTGTTGCATAAAAATGGTTTCTTCATCTTTTTTCCCTCTCTACTCATTAACTCTTTTGCCACCTTATTTTTTTCTTATGTGACAATATATTTAATGATGAGTAAATTGCACCCATGATGCATCAACTTAGCAGGTGGGTGCAATTTGGTGCAAGAACTTGAGAAATGAGCGTTCTAGTGCAACAACTTGGCAGATAAGTACAATTTAGTATAAGAACTTCATAAGTGATCGTATAAATACAACAACTTACAAGATATGTATGATTTTGATACAATAAGTTAAGAAGTTATTCAACAACTTAATTATTTGGAGCACATTTTTACACATATTAGATTTTTAAGTACTTATTTTGATAATATACTAGCGTGGGTTTGTATATAAGTATATTTATATTTTTATTCTAATAACTAATAACTGAAAGTCAATTAAACTGGATGTAGAAATTATTATATTTCGGTTGAGATTTGGGAAGGTGAAGAAAACAAAAATTCTTGAAGGTAATTGGATGTGCAGTATAATTCTTAAAGATTAAATTTAATATTGTAAGATAATATCTGTAGGATTGCTATGTAACAGCATATTGACATCGTGAAAAAAAAACTCACCTAGCATATGCTTAGCTAAGTTGATGCACCAAAATACTAAATTGTCAAGTTCTTTTACTAGAACACACCCACTTGTCAAGTTGTTGCACTCGAATGTTTAATTCTTAAGTTCTTGTACTATATCACAGCCACCCGCTAAATTGTTGTACTATGGGTGCAATTTACTCTTTAATGCTATAGAAATTAGCTCATGTGGAGGGTTGGGACCGTTCTAATTAATTACCCCCATTTCATGCAAACTTAATTTGCATGTATAGACAATAATACTGCACGTCAAATGAAGATGTCAGTGTTATGTGACGATCAGTTTGAAATTTCTGAATTTTTTTTATGTGATGATTAATATGGCATGGAGGGAGTATACTAGGGACATTTAAACACTAAAGTAGCTATATTTTTGGATGGTTGTGTACTTTGTAACCGCCTTTGTGTATATATTTGGCACTAAATTAAATTAGTTTCTGTCAAATTCTTATGGGACCTCTCCTGCGCTTCCGACAGAATCTTACTGTGAAATTAATTTCTACAAAAAAGAAAAATTGTTTGCTCCAAACAAACTCCTCACAGTGTAGCTGACCTCACTCGATTACATTGCACTGTCAGAAGGTTGCACTTGTGACTTGACAGAATACTAGTGTCCGAGCTCCAAACACCAAACGGATAGGCTTGTCGACGATGCTTTCCACTGAAATGATCGGAGGATTAGATACATGATAGAAAAGAAAAAGAAATGAAACCGATAGGAACGCCCGTGTAAAACAGAATATTGAAAAACACAATAATTCTATATAAATATGTATTTGAATGGAACATATGAAAAATTAAGAATTTTAGAGGATTTTATGCTGCTAATGTTGTGCGAACGTTGTACTAACTTTTTCAATAAAATTAATGGTCAAACATTATGCGAAAAGTTAAGGGATGAAAAGAAAATCAAGAGCTCTGAGTGAATTCTTCTTTTCCTCTGGAATAGACAGGGAAGGAAACTTTCTTTATGCTTTCCTTCGATTTTCCTTTGTGCCATTAATTACGTTGATCCAAACGATGTTACAGTGGTTAAATACATAGGAAAGCAAATCCTTGGTTTTCTTTGCTTTTGCTCCAATTCAAAATTGGCCTAAATGTGAGAACTTCTACCGCTAATCTTACACCATACAATTCAAAATTTATACTTTGGATAAATTGGAAAACTTCTGAAATTTTGAACTCGATAAGTGACCAATTTACGCCAGTGAAATTTCAGTTTAAAAATACACTGTAACTGTTTGTTTTTAGTGCTGCATTTTCAGTGGCAAGTGTGTACTGCATGCACTGAACATAGTACAGGAAAGCGTGTGTGTGTGACACTCGATGGCTCGACATGGACGTCGAGACCTAATAACGATAGCAACAGCTTCAAGAGTTTTCCTAGCTTTTCTTTACTTTCAGAGAAAAGTGTGCTGTCTCGCGTTTGCTGTTTCTGAGTGTTGTGTTTATATCTGCCCTTTTTTAGTGACTATTAGAATATGATTACACAACTTGCTTTTTATGCAGGTCTTTTTTTTCTCGTAGTTGATAGTGTTGAGATTATAGACATATAATGATTTAATCTATTCCATAAATAAATCATGACATTACAGATGAAAACTAGTATGAACGCATCATTAGATCTACACATGTAAACTACACAGTATAACATGAATAGATCAAATATGCGCAACATATTGAACACGTACCGAGGTGACGGAAAGACCGGCTGCTTGGTCGAAACTTTTCGCAAGTGTCTACGAAGGCACGAAACACGCGAGCGAAGAGGAAGGCGAGCCGTCGCGAACGAACAGGGAGCAGTCGCGCGAAGCGCTTCCCAAAAACCTTATTACCGCCTTCTCCCGGTGCAGAACGTCGAAGGCAGAGGTTCCGGAGACCTGCTCTCCCGATCGCCGGTGCACGCCGGCGAGCGGGATGGAGTAGTCTACGAGCGACGGCGCAGTACAGAGTAGGAAGCAAACCCTAGATTGATTTTTTTGTATGTTGCGTGAAGACGGCAGGTCGGTTTATATAGAGAAGGGTCGCTTGATCAGGGCGCCCGCACAATCTCTACTGCGCGTAACCGAACCGGATAAGTCGCGCGTAACTTATCCGGACTCCACGCCGTTTGCACGCACCGGATCTTTCGGAACGTTTCCAAAACAAAAACGAATCCGAATTTGCAACGAAACAAAACTGCAAAAGGAGGCTGCATCTGCGCAAGGGTGAGGAGCCAATTTTTCGGACCATTCGACGCGTACGTCGTGCACGCGCGCCGCCTGCCCTGCCCTGCCAGGCGAGGCGAGCGAGCGCGCGCGTGTGTTTCCCCTCTTCTCTCCACCACACATGCTTCAAGCGACTAGGAGGGCATCCTCCCTTTTAAGGAGGTCCCCCTCTCCTAGAATAAGCAAGGTAGTACTAAACTCCACATGCATGCCATCCCATGAGGTGGGCTTTTGTGATTTTCCAAAGAATTAATCTTCGAGTGGGCTAAGGCCCATTCATTAATTCCAACAATCCCCCACCAAATCTCAAAATCCCACTGAGATTTGCCTTTTCCAATGTATTGTTTATATACCAGCGGTTCGATGGAGACCAATTAAGGTTGAACATCCACCTAGAACTCCAAGCTACACTTACTCACAACTTGAACAATGGACTACGCCTTGAATTGCAAGTCTTGTGCAAGCAAGTTTCACTCAAAGTCTTATCTGGTACTAGACCGTCTGTAGACTACCCCTCGGGTGGAGCGTATAAGTCATACTCCTAGGTCTTTAGTAAGCTTCCTAGAAGATTCACCCAAAATCTTCATAGACTGCGACCAACAGTCAAGCTCACAAAGGTGAGTTCTTTCAAGAATGCTCTGCAGGACAACATCTTTGCTAATTAAAGCCAACAGAACTCATTAAGGCATAGCCAACCTGCCTTGCAGCTCACGAGAGTATATGCATCTTCACTTGGAGAGGGTATATATATTGGTACTCTCCTCTAGTTTATTAATGGTTTGTTCTTCCCAGGATCTAATTCACGGGATCTCCGATCACATAGACTGGGTTACCACCATAGTATAACTCACATGGGTCTCAAACCCATCTCCTTCGATGCATTGTCTATCACATTTCGTGATAGTCCCTTCGTGAAGGGATCTGCCAGGTTTCTCGCTGTTTGGATGTAATCCAACGTTATAACTCCGGAGTTTCTTAATTTCCTGACAGACTTCAATCGTCTTTTCACATGTCTAGACGATTTCATATTATCCTTAGAATTATTCACTTTGACAATTACCGTTTGATTGTCACAGTTCATAAGGATAGCCGGCACCGGTTTTTCAACAACAGGCAGATCCATTAATAGATCACGCAGCCATTCTGCCTCAACAGTAGCAGTATCCAGTGCCGTTAGCTCTGCTTCCATGGTTGACCTCGTCAAAATTGTCTGTTTGCAAGACCTCCATGAAACAGCACCACCACCCAGTGTGAAAACATATCCACTAGTGGCTTTGATCTCATCCACATCAGAGATCCAGTTAGAATCACTATAACCCTCCAGTACCGCAGGATACCCAGTATAGTGAAGCCCCAATTCCACAGTACCTTTCAGATAGCGCATTACTCGCTCAAGCGCACGCCAGTGATCATCTCCCGGATTAGAGGTAAATCGGCTCAACTTGCTCACAGCAAAGGAGATATCAGGCCTAGTTGCACTAGCCAGGTACATCAACGAGCCAATGATTTGGGAGTATTCCAGTTGATTCCTAGCAATTCTCTTGTTCTTGCGAAGCAACAAGCTAGGATCATAAGGTGTTGGAGAAGGCTTACTATCAATGTAGCCAAAGCGATTCAAGATCTTCTCCACATAATGGGACTGCAAGAGTGTAATCCCATTCTCACCTCTAATTAGCTTAATGTTTAAGATAACATCAGCTACTCCCAAATCTTTCATATCAAAATTTTGAGACAAGAATGATTTAACCTCATTTATCACCTCAAGGTTTGTCCCAAATATCAGTATGTCGTCAACATACAAGCACAAAATAACTCCCTCACCCCCACCATGGCGATAGTACACACATTTATCTGCCTCATTGACTGCAAAGCCTGCAGATGTCAATGTTTTGTCAAATTTCTCATGCCATTGCTTAGGAACTTGTTTCAGACCATACAAAGACTTCAACAATTTGCACACTTTGCCTTCTTGACCTTCAACTACAAACCCATCAGGTTGATCCATATAGATCTCCTCATCCAGCTCTCCATTAAGAAAAGCTGTCTTAACGTCCATTTGATGAACGAGAAGACCATGTGAGGCTGCTAGGGAAAGTAGCACACGAATTGTGGTCAATCTAGCAACAGGTGAGTAAGTGTCAAAGAAATCTTCGCCTTCTTTCTGAGTATAGCCCTTAGCAACAAGCCGAGCCTTGTACTTTTCAATAGTACCGTCAGGCCTAAGCTTCTTCTTGAACACCCACTTGCACCCCACAGGTTTACACCCATAGGGTCGCTCTGTCACCTCCCAAGTCCCGTTAGCGATAATGGAATCCATTTCACTACGGACAGCCTCCTTCCAGTAGTCTGCATCAGGAGATGCATATGCTTCTGAAATTGACTTAGGAGTGTCATCCACGAGGTACACAGTGAAATCATCACCAAAAGACTTAGCCGTCCTTTGTCTCTTACTCCTTCGAGGAGCTTCACTGACATCCTCCTCAGAGACAAGTTCATGTGTATGTTCAGTTTGTTCTGGTGGTGTGATTGAACTGGGAATTATTTCAGAGGGTTGGTTCGAACCACTATGTGTATCCTTCATTGGGAAAAAGCTCTCAAAGAAGGTAGCATCACGAGACTCCATAATTGTACCAACATGCATGTCCGGTACCTCGGATTTAACTATTAAAAATCTATAGGCAATGCTATGATGAGCATATCCCAGAAAAACACAGTCCACAGTCTTAGGTCCAAGTTTGCGCTTCTTCGTTATTGGTACATTGACTTTCGCCAAGCACCCCCATGTGCGCAAATAAGAAAGTGATGGTTTTCTACCAATCCATATCTCATATGGTGTTTTGTCCTTATTTCTGTTAGGAACTCTGTTTAACACATGATTTGAGGTCAACAATGCCTCCCCCCCACCATGCCTTAGGCAGTCCCGCGGTGTCCAACATGGCATTCACCAAGTCAGTCAGTGTGCGGTTCTTCCTTTCAGCAATCCCATTAGACTCGGGAGAATAGGGAGGCGTCCTCTCATGTATGATGCCATGTTCCTCACAGAATAAGTCAAACTCGTTCGAGAAAAACTCTCCACCACGATTAGACCTAAGCCTTTTTATCTTTCTGTCAAGTTGATTTTCAACTTCTGCCTTATAAATTTTAAAATAGTCTAGAGCCTCGTCTTTCGTTTTCAACAAGTACACATAGCAAAATCTAGTAGCATCATCAATCAATGTCATGAAATATCGTTTTCCACCCTTCGTCAACACCCCATTCATTTCACAAAGATCTGAATGTAGGAGTTCTAGTGGTGCCAAGTTTCTCTCCTCGGCAGCCTTGTGAGGCTTGCGAGGTTGCTTCGATTGCACACAACTATGGCACTTAGAACCTTTGACAATGGAAAACTTAGGAATTAAACACATGCTGGAAAGCCGAGACATCAAGCCAAAATTAATATGACATAAACGTGAATGCCAAACATTAGCCTCATCATCCACACTGCCACAAATATGGTTCACAGACTTATTGCAGAAATCAGAAAGGGAAAAGCGGAACAGGCCTCCGCACTCATAACCTTTACCAATAAAATATCCATGTTTAGACACGACTACTTTATTAGACTCAAAAACCAACTTAAATCCGTCTCTAGTCAGACGGGAGCCACTAACAAGATTCCTGTCGATAGAAGGGACATGCTGCACGTTCTTCAGCTGCACGATCTTTCCCGAAGTAAACTTCAGATCTACCGTGCCAACACCATGAACAGAAGCATGTGACCCATTCCCCATTAGGACGGTGGAACCCCGTGCGACCTGATAAGAAGAAAACAATGAGATGTCAGCACAAACATGTACATTGGCCCCAGTATCAACCCACCAATTAGTAGATTGATTAACTGAAAAAACAGTAGGTAAATTACCATACCCGCTTCCATCTCCAGTGTTGCCAATGGTCACATTAGCAGACTTAGAAGTCTGCCCTGCAGGTGCCTTCATCCCCTTGCGCTGTGGACACTTCCTAGCCAGATGACCAACTTGGCCACACACAAAGCAAGTCCTCTCATCCTGATTAGGATTGTTGTTGTTCTTCTTCTGCTTCTTGAAGTTGGTGGTCTGCTGAGCTTTGTATTTCCCCTTGCTCTTGTTCTGGGCCTTGTGCACAACATTGGCACTGGACTGCCCACCATCGCCCTTAGACGCGGCATCTTTTTCCCGAGCTTTCTCCTCAACATCAAGAGACGCAATCAACCCCTCAACGGAGTATTCCTGTCTCTTGTGTTTGAGTGCAGTACCGAAACTCCTCCAAGATGGAGGTAGTTTTGCAATAATGCACCCGGCCACAAATTTGTCGGGTAAGACACACTTAAGGAGTTCGAGTTCCTTAGCCATGGTTTGTATCTCATGAGCCTGTTCGACTACAGAACGGTTGTCAGCCATTTTGTAGTCATGAAACTGCTCCATGATATACAGATCATTGCTAGCATCAGTAGCACCGAATTTAGTATTCAGTGCATCCCACAACTCCTTAGCGTCGGTCATATGCATATACACCTCGACCAGACGATCGCCAAGAACGCTAAGAATGCATCCCACAAAGAGAGTAGTGGCTTCCTCGAATTGCTTCTGCTGTTCAGCAGTAAGAACTCCTTCAGGTTTGCCAGTACTCACCCAGAAGCATTTCATAGCTGTCAACCACAGAGTGACCCTGATCTGCCATCTCTTAAAATGCACACCGGTGAATTTATCCGGTCTCAGTGCATCGGCAAAACCAGCCATAGTAAAATCACAGTGCCTATAATAAGGTTTTTGGATTGTTGAGATTATAGACATATAATGATTTAATCTATTCCATAAATAAATCATGACATTACAGATGAAAACTAGCATGAACGCATCATTAGATCTACACATGTAAACTACACAGTATAACATGAACAGATTAAATATGCGCAACATATTGAACACGTACCGAGGTGACGGAAAGACCGGCTGCTTGGTCGAAACTTTTCGCAAGTGTCTACGAAGGCACGAAACACGCGAGCGAAGAGGAAGGCGAGCCGTCGCGAACGAACAGGGAGCAGTCGCGCGAAGCGCTTCCCAAAAACCTTATTGCTGCCTTCTCCCGGTGCAGAACGTCGAAGGCAGAGGTTCCGGAGACCTGCTCTCCCGATCGCCGGTGCACGCCGGCGAGCGGGATGGAGTAGTCTACGAGCGACGGCGCAGTACAGAGTAGGAAGCAAACCCTAGATTGATTTTTTTGTATGTTGCGTGAAGACGGCAGGTCGGTTTATATAGAGAAGGGTCGCTTGATCAGGGCGCCCGCACGATCTCTATTGCGCGTAACCGAACCGGATAAGTCGCGCGTAACTTATCCGGACTCCACGCCGTTTGCACGCACCGGATCTTTCGGAACGTTTCCAAAACAAAAACGAATCCGAATTTGCAACAAAACAAAACTGCAAAAGGAGGCTGCATCTGCGCAAGGGTGAGGAGCCAATTTTTCGGACCATTCGACGCGTACGTCGTGCACGCGCGCCGCCTGCCCTGCCCTGCCAGGCGAGGCGAGCGAGCGCGCGCGTGTGTTTCCCCTCTTCTCTCCACCACACATGCTTCAAGCGACTAGGAGGGCATCCTCCCTTTTAAGGAGGTCCCCCTCTCCTAGAATAAGCAAGGTGGTACTAAACTCCACATGCATGCCATCCCATGAGGTGGGCTTTTGTGATTTTCCAAAGAATTAATCTTCGAGTGGGCTAAGGCCCATTCATTAATTCCAACAGATAGACCAAACCGTATGTTTAACAAATGGTTCTGTTCATAAAGAGAGCTGCTAGAGCATGGGATATCGTCCGAACAGGATACTTTATGAAGGTTGACGTAGTTCCATGTATCCGCTCCTACTCGTAGTCTAGCATAATCCTACCCTCACTCCACGCACTCACGCCCCGCACCTTGAGCCAACAGCGGCTACGTTGGCAATTAGGGATGCAAGTGGGGCGGGCAAGTGGGTTTTTTAGCCCGCTTATCTTACTTTTAGTTCATTTTTTCTTCTAAATTTTGTAATATCGTGTGAGAAATAAACTAGCAAGCGGGTTTTTATGCGGGTAGCGGAACTACCCACTTGCATCCCTATTGGCAATGACGCTCGTCACGACAACAATAACAGGGAGCAAGGGTTGAGCCAAGGGGAAGGGAGAAGAGGAGAGGAGGTGCTAGTGACAGTCTGATAGACTTGATACCCCGTAGGTATCAGCTGTGATACCATAGGTACCAGATAAGGATAATGCACCGCAACTGCACAAAATACCGGCAAGGAGCACGATGGGCTCACCACCATGTTGTTGTGAATCGAAACTCCAAGTCCAACAACTTTATTGGCCTCTCCCTTGCATCACCATCGACAATGCGCTGATTGGCATCTTTCTCGATGTCATTCCTTCTTCCTGGTCGCCCCCTTTCGCCATGGAAGCCAGATTAGATGGATGCCGTTATGCCTCAAAGTATGAACTGGAGGAGGCCACGAGAATGATGCTGGCAACCGCCCTTGTTATTGACGTGCACTCGGCCGGATCCAGTAGGTGGGAAGGGTCTAGCCTATAATCTGGCTTCATTGGCCTGCTCCACCATCGCTAAGCATTTCTACGAAGTAGTTGTCTACGGCTAGAAGGAGGAGCATAGGAGGAGGAGGGGAAAATACAGGAGGGGGCGGAGGAGGATGGAGCGAGGGAAGAGGAAAGGATAAGTATCTCATTAATTTATCTTGCACAAACACCGTCCTGTAGATTTTCTTATTCATAAAAGGTCTAAAGATAATAATAACCCTTTGGAGATGGTTTATAGTAGTATTAGAATTAATTTCGACTTCATCTTTCCTAATCCATATATCGTATTTATTTCTATCTGTACTACCATCTCAACTACTTATAATAAAATATATGTTTCTTTACTAGTAATAAAACTCACAATTGAATGATTGAGATCACTTCTGCTGGTGATAATACTGCAGTGAAATAATACTCCCTCTGTCCCATAATATAAGTGATTTTGAGTTTTTGCTTACACCGTTTGACCACTTATTTTATTCAAAAAATTTTAGAATTATTTTTTTTGACTTACTTTATTATCCAAAGTACTTTAAGCACAACTTTTTATTTTTTATATTTGCATAAATTTTTTGAATAAGATGAGTGGTCAAACAGTGCAAGTAAAAATTCAAAATCCTTATATTATGGGACGGAGGGAGGAGTACAGACCATCGTAAGGTGCTCTATCCTTTGTTGTGAAGCCATGTTGTTCCTGCGTGATCATGATGCATCTTTTGGGCAAAATCGAAACAGCTGCATACTAATGATGATATATATGTAAATTGTGTAGCTTAGCTGGGGGCCTGCATAAATCAATCTGAGTCGTTCTAAGCTACACAATCAATCAGTCCGGCTGCTTAACTGTCTAATCTGACCACAAACTTGGACTGAGATACAGCAAGTGGACACAGATCGTCTGACAACAGCAAAATTGCTGCACTATGATTGATTTGGTGAGTTTAATCTCTGTTCTAAAAGCTTGAGCAATCCCTTTCCAGAATTAATTATGGATTTATGGGTCTGTGACTCAGTCGATCAGAACCTCTGCGTATACATTATACACTTGCTGAAAGCCTAAAACCCTTCTAATCAGAGTTGTTAAAGAATCCTGAGCATGCACTAGGTGCTCTCTCATCAATAATATGCTGTACTTATCATGTGATTTTCCTACCAATTAATAGTGCTTCCTGTCTTGGTGATGTAGTAGCATGCATGATGCATGAGTGAAAAGTAAACTGACTTGAGTAATTGGTTGCAACAATTTTAACTACTGCTGCATAGCAAAAACTACATATCATATGCTTGACATGATCCTTATCTGTTCCTGTGTAACATTTGGCCATTTCAACCCCACATTTCAGTGACAAATAAACACTGACTGCTATATTAAGGATTATGGATAGACTGCGATTGCGCGGCAATTCGATCGGCTGGATTTTATCATGAAAGAAACCAAAAATGAAGCAAAGACAGTGATACATTCTGCCGATCGACTTAAACTGAACCTCCTACTAGAAAACATCATGCGTCGGATTCACAGATCGGTTTCTACCCAAGATGCCAGTTTCAGTTTTGTAGCTTAGCGCCTCAACTTGTGCCTCGAGAGAAAAGCGACCCGCTAGTGAACTTGGCAACTTTCGGCAGTGAAATTGGGAGATAAGAGAGGCACGCGCTTGGGTAGGAATGGATGCCAAGTTGTTGTCCTCAGATTTCATGGCAGGTAGCGCGGTTACAAGAAGCTATCTGCCAAGAGCCCCAAACGGTTGCCATCTTCAGAGAAAGAAGCTGGGAATAATTCAGAGTTCAGACCAGTTGTAATAAGTGGCTGGTTAGCTAGTTTACAGTCTGAACTCTGAAGGAATAAAATCTAGTGTTCAGGTCTTCAGGATATGCTTGGATCTAGTCATGCTTCAGATTGTCGGATGCTTTTGTTAACTCCTGAATTTTATGGTTGAGATGTTTTGTCAGGGATTGTTCTTGGTCCTTCCTTTGTGAGCCAAATCAGTTACAGTTCAGCTTAGCATTGCAAGGAAATGGAGATTTCGAGTCTTGGCAGTAAAATAGATGTACAATTCCATACCATTGAGACTAATTTACAGAGCAAGCCGAGGGTAATATTTAGCAAGAGAACAGTACAAAACAAAAATATCACACTCAGTCACCTCATTTCGCCAGCATACACACCCTTGTGGCCTTTGTGCCGGTGCAGGCTGACCAGGCGTCCAAAAAGCATCAGCACTTCACATCCTATATATGTAGTGGCAGGAGCATCTAAAGCATATGCTACAACTACTCCCTCCGTCCAAAAAAAACTCAGCCTAGAAGGGAATATGACCCCTCCTAACATAACGAATCTGGACTAAGCGTCGTTAGTCAGTCCAGATTCGTTGTCTTAGAAGGGGTCACATCCCCTCCTATGTTGAGTTTTTTTTAGGACGGAGGGAGTACAAGGCACCATCAAGTAGTCTTTGTAAGGAGCATCTCTGATGACGTAGCTTGGACACGTCATCACACCACACGCCGAGGCCACGCTGTCACCGCCAGCGGGGTGGCCATCTCGCACGACAGCCTTAGCACCTCCGACAAGTCGACGCCGTGTGCCGGGTCGGGCGAGGGGAGGAGGGCGAACTCGTGCAACAGCGTGGCAAGCCAGAATGCCACCGTGGCCATGGCGAGGCTCTTCCCGGGGCAGCTCCGCCGACCCGATCCGAACGGCGCGAGCCTGAGATCCGAACCCATTACACTGAACTCCGCCGCCTTCCCGATGAACCGCTCGGGCCGAAACTCCATCGGCTCGGCCCACACGTCGGGGTCGTGTGCTATGGCCCACATGTTCACCATCGCGGTGGTGCCAGCGGGGATCAGGTACCCGTCCACGTGTACGTCCGACGTGGCCAGGCGGGCCCATGAGAGGAGTGGGCCCGGTGGGTGCAGCCTCAGCGTCTCCTTGATGACGGCGTGGAGGTAGACGAGTGAGGCCGTGTCGGACTCGGTCACGTCCCGGTCCAGCCCAACCACCCGGCCCAGCTCGTCGTGCACCCGAGCCTGCACGTCCTGCTGCAGCACGAGCCGGGCTAAGACCCACTCGATCAGCACGGCCACCGTGTCCGTCCCGCGAAACACCATCTCCTGCACACGTATCAGAAAACCGATGAGAAAACATGCAGAGGTAGTCGCCGGCGAGAAAGGTTGGGTTCTTCGGTGACGTGACGCACCCAGAGAACGGCGACCATGTCGGAGTCGGCGAGCTTGTCGCTGCCCTGCAGGGAGAGCAAGACGTCGGTGAAGTCGATGGCGGCTGCGACGGGAGCAGATGAGCGATGCTCGTCGATGATGCGGGTGACGAAGCGGTTGACGCGGGGGACGAGGCGGGAGCAGCGGGCGCGGGTGCTCTGCAGGTCGAAGCGGGCGAGCCATGGGAGGTGGTCGGACCAGTTGAGCTGGCCGAGCAGGTCGTAGCCTTCGTCGACGAGGGCCCTCAGCTCCCGGACCTCGTCGCTCTCCTTGCCGGGGTCCAGCTGCAGCTCGTACCGCCGGCCGAACACCGACCACATCACGTTGTGGAGCGACGCGCGGCGCAGGACGCGGCGGACCTCGACGGCGGCGCCGGCGGCGGAATCGCCGCTCCGGCTCCGCTGCTGCAGCTTGATGGCGCGGACCATCTGGCGCGCGATGACCGCGCGCTGGGGCGCGGACGCCGCGACCTGCCACGGGGAGAAGAGGTGCGTGGACGCCACCCGCCGCAGCGCGCGCCAGTACGCGCCGTGGGGCGCGAACCCGATGGCGCGGTGGAACAGCAGCCCGTACGCGGACTCCTTCACGGGGCGGTCGGCGAACGCCGCGCCGTGCAGGATCTCCCTCGCCACGTCCGGGTGCGCCGCCACGACCACCCGCGTCTCCCCGAGCGACAGCGCCATCAGCCGCCCCGCCCCCGCCGCCTCCGCCGCCGCGGCGAGCTTCCGGTGCGCCAGCCCGGTCATGAGCCACATGCTGCCGATCACCGGCAGCCCCCTCAGCCCAGGAACAGCCGCCACACCGCACGGCGACCCCCGACGCCGCCGCCGCGTCCACCACCACCTCCCCCACGCCGGCCCTCCGGGGAAGGACCAGTGCAGCAGACATGTAACCAGACCAGCGACGGCGCAAACCACGACGAACCCAAGAAGCCGGTGAGGCTGGCCGTCGCCATCGCCGGAGCATTTAGCCGCCAAGGAGAGGTAGAGCAGCCAGCTGCCAGTGTCCTCCGGAGTCGCCATGACTATTGTTGACTCGACTGTCTAGAGACGTACGACTCTCGTTCGTTAGCTCAACGCTTCGGCTTGACACAGGCGGAATGACGGACGAGGCGCCGGCTTTTATAGGCGCGGGAAAGTCGTCAACGGCGCGCGACGCGAGCGACGGTATACAGTTTAACGCACTTCTACGAGTAGTAGTACTACTAGCTGTTTTCATTTCAACGGCGATTCGGCAGATGAAAAGACGAGATATTTTGGGTGGCGAACTGGGCATAATAGTAGTACTATTATAGGCAGTGACACGTAAAGCAGTAGAAGAGTAGAATTCACGTAGAGGATTCTCAACCGGACGAATTGGCGAGATGCATGGCACAAGCTGGTGAAAGTTTTGAGGGGGTGAAACGGCGCGCGCGAGAGTGGGGGGGCACGCGTAAGGACGGGGGAGAGAGGGAAGCGGCGGTGACACGTACACGAACGGTGGTGGTAGGGGTGCGGGAGAAGGGGCAGGGGGGCGAGGCGGCGTGGGGTGCACGTGATTACCATGCACGGATGCGCCGGTTGGCAGCGAGGCGTGCGCGCCCATGCAGGTGCAGAGGCTAGCGTCGCGTCGGCCTGTGTAATTGTCTACGATCGGAATACTAGGTAGGCGCGGAGCATGGTGCTCGCGCCGCGGGGCGCGGCTGGTCGGCTCGGCGCGCGCTCGCCCACAGCTAGCCCGGCCACGCGCCGTCGCTGCGTCGCTCACGCGGGGCTCGTGCGCGTGCGGGCGTGGGCGCGCGCATGATGCTGCTCACCAACCAATGCAACGGCATCGGCGGATCGACCTCTTCCTCCGTATCCCTTGTTTAATTTGTCGCTCGTTCGATCGTGTGCTTCATGAAGTCCTCTGGCAAATGCCGCAACGGCGCTGTTTGAAGAGTTTTGAGATTTTTAAAAGCAGCTAGTAGTAGTATTTGGGGTCTGTTTGGCATAGCTCTAGCTCCAGCTCCACCCCTTCCGGAGCTGGAGCTCAGCTAAACAGTTTCAGCTTCACCAAAACTAGGAGTGGAATTGGGTGGAGCTCTCACAAAATATACTGGAGTTGTGGAGCTGGGTTTATGCAGCTCCATAACTCCATTCCAGACTCAACTCCTGGAGTTATATTTAGTAGTTGGAGCTGTATCAAACATGCCCTTGGTACAGCTCCAACTCCTAAATTTAGCTCAGAAATTGGATTTGGAGTGGAGTTGGAGAACACCCTAAACACAACTCCACATTTCTACTTTATTTTGTGAGAACGCTTCACCCAGCTTCACTCCTATTTTAGGTGGAGCTAGAACTGTTTGGCTGAGCTCTAAAACTCGAGTTGGAGCCGTGCCAAACATACCCTAGGGCCTTGTAGAGCTCCAACTTCTAAATAACTACAGGAGTTGGGTCTCGAGTGAAGTTGTTGAGCTGTCTAAACCTAGCTCCACCTCTCTAGTTCATTTTGTGAGAGAACTCCACCCAGTTCCGCTCCCATTTTAGGTGGAGCTAAAACTGTTTGATTGAACTCCAGCTTCAGGAGAGATCACTACTAGAAAAATCATTTTTTTCAGGCAACCAAAAATCATTTTCGCAGGCTCCCGTCACCCATATATAAATTTTCGCAGGTGGCCTAGTCACCCGCCTGCGAAAATCCTCTGGACAAACAATGCCGCCACCGCCGCCCTCCCCTGGCCGGATCCGGGAGGGGAGGGGAGCCGCGCCGCCGCCGCCCAACGTCGTGGAGGGGAGGGGGAAGGGGAGGGTGCGTGTAATGTCCCGCCTCTCCCAGGCTGGGGCCGCTTACATCTGGCAGCCTTCATAGGTCATAGACTACCCTCACAAACCAACACAAGTCTTTTCTGCGCACTCTCAGGAAGAATTTCCCGATCGGTCACCCATCCTGAAATTGCTCCAAGCCAAACACGCTTAACCTTAGAGTTCTTTCGAGATGGGCTTCCGAAAAAGAAGTTGCAACTTGTTGATATGAGTATTCTATTAATACTATCAAGCCCTAGGGCGGGATGTTACATCCTCACCCTCTTAAGACACCGACGTCCTCGTCGGTCAACCCCAGGCTAGGAACGTCCCCTCTTGACTACGTCAGTGCATCCAGTGCCAGCGCATGTGCCATACTGTGTGACCACTCCGGGTCCACACCAGCCATGCGCCCTATGCCTGCGCAACTGCGACACACGCGCCCGTGTAACCGCGAGAGTCGGCTCTGATACCACTTGTAACGTACGTCCGTGCATCCAGTGCCAGCGCATGTGCCATGCTGTGTGACCACTCTGAGTCCACACCAGCCATGCGCCCTATGCCTGCGCAACTGCGACACACGCGCCCGTGTAACCATGAGAGTCGGCTCTGATACCACTTGTAACGTACGTCCGTGCATCCAGTGCCAGCGCATGTGCCATGCTGTATGACCACTCCGAGTCCACACCAGCCATGAGCCCCATGCCTGTGCAACTGCGACACACGCGCCTGTGTAACCGCGAGAGTCGGCTCTGATACCACTTGTAACGTCCCGCCTCTTCCAGGTCGGGTCCGCTTACATCTATCAGCTTTCATAGGTCATAAACTACCCTCACAAACCAACACAAGTTCAAAGTTCTTTCGAGATCGGCTTCCGGAAAAGAAGTTGTAACTTGTTGATATGAATATTCTATTAATTCTATTAAGCCCTAGGCCGGGATATTACAACGCGGGAGAGGAATGAGGGAGAATGAGGACTTTGAAAAAAAATAGGCCCTATAGGTTGGCTCTATTTATATTCCAAGTCTATTTTCGCAGGCGGACAACGAGCTTCACCCCGGTTTGTATTTCTGTAGGCGGCTATTTGGCTCCGAGGGTCATGTCCGCCTGCGAAAATAAATACCTAACGTCGGTAAAAGTGTTTTTTTTCTAGTAGAGGATGGAGGTGGAGCTGGAGCTGGAATTGTGCCAAACAGGAATTAGAGGATTCATTGTTAAGAGATGAGTAGTTAGCGGGTGAGAAGTTTTTCCGTTTCTAGTTTTTAGTTCAATTTTTAAATACTATAGCTATTGATTTTCGAAATCCATAGGAAAATCCAGGTTGTCTGAGGAGCTGAAGATTGTGAAAGTCTACGCAAGTTCTTCCGTGTGCATAGCTGCAGCTAGACATCTTCAGATAATGATCAGATATACGGATCAGGTTATCAGGGCAGGGGCAGGGAGTCCCAGCTGATGCAACATAATGTCATTCTATATATTAGTACCGCGTCACGCATTTAGCGACACCATTAAACAAACTTTGTGATTACTCCTACTAAATAAATATCGAATGGCTAGAAATGTCACCAACTCACCATGCCAAATATCACTACAGTGATGGGAGACATATATCCATTCCATGAGGATATTCCCTTGTTTTGTACTTATCACTTTAAAAGTGATAAAAATTAAAATATTAACAAGATAGACTTCACAAATATGTAAATTTAAATTTAACTTAGACAATTATAAAAAAATAATAAATATCGTTGCGAATGGTACGCACTGTTCACATTCAAATTTATTGTTTTTTTATTTCTATTTGTATATATTGATTTTAAATTGGTACGTTTGTGACATGAAATATCTTATATTAATATATCATGTCATTTTTTTTAAAAAAAATTAATAACAATTTAGGTGCATATAGCGAAGTGAGTGTAACTCAACTGGGTAGGTTTCTTGTTGTGGAACTAGCTCATCTGGTTTAAATTATAGATTTGACATGGCTGCTCGCGTTGATAGCTAATTATTCTTTCCGTGGTAGGCAACGTACCCATCGATAGTGAGGCGTCCGTGTCGACTTTATCAATGAAGGCCCTCATAGGTTCATAGGGTGAATGTGCGCGCATTGTAAGTATTTGTGTTTATACTATGTTTCTAAAAAATATTAAATGCATGTAAAAATAAGAGGATATTGCATTAAGGTATGAAAAAAGTTTCCTCAAATAATGCAAGGTTGATGCATAAAACAACTCGATCCAAGTCAGGTACTTAAGTGTGCACCTATCATGCATGTCCGTCCCATGGATACGAACATATGCAAGTTATTTACTCCCTCCGTCCCATAATATAAGGTATTTTGCGTTTCTGTTTGCACTGTTTGACCATTCGTCTTATTCAAAAAATTTAGGAATTATTATTTATTTTTTTTGATTTACTTTATTATCTAAAATACTTTAAGCATAACTTTTCGTTTTTTATATTTGCACAAATTTCTTGAATAAGACGAGTGATCAAACATTGTAAGAAAAATTTAAAATCTCTTATATTATGGGATGGAGGGAGTAGTAAATACTAAGATTAACACACACTAGTAGTCCAATTTTAAATTTGTTTAGATTACCCCCTCGAGGATATGATTGCCTAAATGGATGAATTTCTGTTCATTAGGATCAGTTCCCTACGAATATTTATATTATTCTACAAAATTTGAACTAAAAAGAATACTGGGGGGTCAGTATCGTCTTGCCTTTGGGATGAAAGGCAAGGTTCGCCGTTGTTCCATCCAGACCATCCGTACTTCAATGAACGGTAGCATGGTTTAGCACCTCAAAGATGATTAACAGCTAATTAATTAATATAATATAATAATTTCTATATATTAGTCCAATTAATTAACAAGATCGGTTCTGTCTATTAATTTTCTTATGATAAAATACTCTTGTACAATAAAGACAGATTAGTTTTTTCAAAATAAATGTTTATTTTTTGGGAGGATTTTAGCATTAGAATTGCTAGATGTTTCATACGGACGTGGCATAATTATTTTACTACTGTATAAATAAAGGATTTTTCTTGTCCTGAGATTGTTTGCTTCTTGATTTTATCTTATTTTTTGAGTTGGTTCCAAAAGGCAAGGCAGGTATTAGTTGTATTTGATTTACCGCTGGAGATCATTTCCTTGATTTTTTTTTAAGAGAGAACAACTCTATTAGTTAATTAGCTGCTAATTAGTCACTAAAAGGGTGCTAACTGCTAAACTATGGAACCGTTGATTGACGTATGGATGTCCTGGATGGAACCAACGGCAAACTTTGCCTTTGGTCCCAAATGCAGAGGATACGAACCCGGGGAGGGGGAATTGCAGTCGCGTGTTAATTAGATTATTGTTGCATACATATATGGTTCAGGAAAATTATACGTCACATTTTGTACTAGTACCAAATTAAGAATAATAGTAGAGATCAACATGCTTTGTCGCTGGACTTGTTTTAATTAGCTCATGATTTCGATCGTAAGGGTGACGAGTTTGTGAGGCAAGCACTCAGCACTGTCATAACATTCTTCTGCTGCTTTTGTGTGATATCTTTTCAGTTATGGTGCAGCATGAACAGAACAGGCAAAGTGCCCAGCAAGGTAATTATCAGATCGTTATGTGGTCAGTGGTATTCGCAGCTTCATTAATTCTTGGAAAGATAGAACTTTCAAGTACACATATAGTATCACACACCAAACAGCTGGGACAAATAGGGGGTTACTCAGGCTGTAGTCAGGCATTCATTTCTACTCCGTTTTTACCAGTTCTTGGCTTCTTGCAATCGATCGATCGACAATACATGCGAGTATGTGACGCAGTGACATGCTCTCAGACAAGAGCTGCTTCAACCAATATAGATAATATCTGATCTGTTGCTAGCTAGATTCTGTTAGTCTCCTGTGGACGCCAAAGGCTTGCTTTGTTACTATACTAATTAGTATGTATAGCTGATTAGTTAATTTCCCTATGCACCCCTAATTGTACCATTATGTCCATTTCTTAAAAACACATGAAAATGACTCGTGGCAAGTCAACTAGGTGACTCACTTACTCAATAACATAATGTGCTCTTGCCTGACTACATGTTTAACTGAAATAATTAAGCAACGTTCTTCAGTTATATGTGGTCAAGAGAGGGACATGCAAAATACAGAACAGGTTTCGCGAAAAAAAAAATGCAGAACGGGTGAACAACACCTCCAAGGCTTGTGGATATGGATGGACCAACTCTATTTTAATCTGAAGAGGAGTGACTAAATCAAGATTCTTCCTTAGATATGCTCTTTCCGTTCCTGCCATCTTGTTGTGGCAATCTTGCTTGATCGACACTGATTGCTTCCATTGCAGGAAAACATCCATGTTTACCATAAACAAATCAGGTGTTAAGCTATAAACTAGAATCAATTATTGCATCGATGAGCTGTGAGTGGCTAATCTTGTATGGTACAGTAAGTTTGATCTGAAAATTCTGCATTCTCTGTCTATGTCAAGCACAAGTTAGTTTTCATCATTGTATATTATTCTAGCTCGAGGGATGAGAGCATGATTAAATATATCTGAAGTTCTGAATCCTACTAGTGCATACGAGGGACGAAAAGAACAGTGCGGTTTTTTAAGACGCTTACAATTAGATAAGTGTTTGAGTCCTTATCGATTCCTATTGTTTTTTCTTTGCGTTCTACTCACAACGCATCAATATTTTACGAGCATATATAATATAGCGACTGTTTTGTTCATATTAGCAAGAAACAGCAACCAATATTGGATGACAGCATGAGTGATGCCTTCCTCAAAAGAAACTAAAAGGAGCATGAGTGATGATGATCCATCAGCTGATTAATTCCGGGGAGTAAGTTAATTAAGTTTTTTGATTTGGATCATCAGCTCTCTCTTTTCACATACCTGGCAAATCCTGATGCTAACCTTGTATTGTACTCCTTCCATCCACAAATAATATAACCATTTCTAGGTTATCTACCAGAGGTTAAGATCTATTACAAGAAAAGATTTTGTAACTCCTCATTAAATAACACTACACATAATTTTCATAAATTTCACATCATCATGAAACTAGTACTACTAGACACTACTATTTCAATGCAAGCATCACTATTCCATACTTAAATTTAATGCTACTTATCTCACATGATGTCTTGGATGTTGTGTAGAAATCATGTCTCATGCAAGACATGGTTTATTTCTCTTTCCTTATTTATTCACTTGCCATATCATTTTTCATTCTAGGTGACAGTTTATTTAATGATATGGACACCATCCTAGTCATTGGATTGAGAATGGTAGGTCATTCCCAACACATGACACTAGACATAGTTTCCATAAACTCCACATCATCAAGAAACTAGTGCTAGACACTACTCTTCCAATGCAAACACAACTATTCCATACTTTAATTTAATGCTACTTATTCCACATGATGTCTTAGATGTTGTGTAGAAACCATGTCTCATGCAAGACATGGTTTCCTTCTCTTTCCTCATTTATTCACTTGCCATATCATTTTTCATTTTAGATGGCAACTTATTTAATACTATAGATACCATCCTAGTCATTGGGTTAGGCTCATCAACTGTGCAGTGGGACCACCCCTACTAATCAAGCTCGTACTCGCTCCATCCGGACCTCCAGCATTTAAAATTTACATATTTGCTACATATCATTCGATAAAAATTTAGAAATAAAATCTTATAGATTTTGGACCATCCGATCCGCACTAAATTTTTGTGGCTAAGCTTTTTATCCTCCGACTTTAGTGAGCTCCCCCTCTTTCCGGCCCCGACGATATTTCCCAACTCTGACAGAGGAGACATAGATTAGGGTTTGGGTTTAAGATTAGGTTGGGTAGGAGCGTTGGGAGATGGGGAAGAGGAAGGATTTCCTTGGGGTTCAGAGGGATCGCCATAGACAGCAGAGGACCTATGATGGGTGGTGGACACGGGCCAACGACGTTGGAGCCATGGGGGTTGGCAGTGGGCAGTGGGCCGGCGTTGAAGACGGGGGCAAACAACGAGACTGTAGAGGAGGCAACGACTGGTGATGAAGGATCCGGCGGCTAGAGACGGGTAAGACCTTGGGTGGGGGCACCATAGCTTTGCGAAAGAGAAGGGGGGAGGCCGGCCGGAGAGAGAGGACTTGGTATTGTTAACCAATTCCGACCATCCGATGAGACCGGGCTGCAGCCGGCGCAGGAGGAGTGTGCATGCGCATGTGCAAGCGGGACTGAGGAAGGGAAGGAGAAAGAAAAGGTTTTGGCTATGTTGCACAAATCTTAAAGTGATCCAATAGTTCAAAATTTACAACATTTGAGGGGGTTTTTCATGTCAAAAGTCATATAGGCAGTTCCTAAAATTTATACCAAAATATAACTTCTCTATCTACTTATGTTCTTAACAAATCATAACTTTTTCATTTAGTTCCACCTAGGAAGTGATCTAGGATTGGTCCATGGTCAGGGCTAGCCTATAAAAGAGTTAAGGGCATGTTTGGATCCTACCCTAACAATTTATTACTAGTGCCAAAATCTAGGCAAATTTTAGCACTACTAATATTTCGTTAAGGTAAAGTTATATGGTTCTTGTTTCGATTGGGATCAATATGAAGCCAAATTTTGGTATCGTAGTGAAAAACTTCTATAATTTGGCCAAATAAAACATGGGCACTACCAATTGGTTGTGCTCAATCCAAACACATGTACTATTTAAGTTGCCAAAAAATTGGTAAGGCACATTAGCCTATGCATAATGATTACATGGTGAAAATATATCCACATAATTAATTAGCCTATGCATAATGATTACATGGTGAAAATATATCCATCATAATTAATGGGCAGTCTTCGGGCCATGGCCCGAGTGATCTGAGGTGTGAGTCTGCCCCTAATTATACATATTTTAAAAATATCTTTGTACAATCTAAAAACGGATTTGCTATCCTACTGTCGACAGTTTTCACCACAGTTTTCAGGGGTGAAAACTGTCAAATTTTAAACCGTCCGATATGCTTAGCTTTGAGCTTTGTGCTGTGGAGGAAAAAATGAAAAAAAAAACCACACGCTCACGGCAAGAATTGAACCCGAGACCTGCAGCAAACTTTAAACCGTCCGATATGCTTTGAGCTTTGTGCTGTGGTGGAAAAAATGGAAAAAAAAAACCACACGCTCACTACAAGAATTGAACCCGAGACCTACAGACTACATGCTCATTGAAATAACCAATCGCTCCATCAAATTCTTCCAAGTTACATTTGAGTCACAGATAGCTTATATTGTAGTTACATGGTACTCCTACAACTACATTGTAATTGTAATTATATAGTAGTTGCAGTTGAAAGTTTTTCATTCAAAAAACTATCGAATATTATATAACTACTTCCAAAAATCTTTATGTTTTAATATGGAGGTATAGTAATTATAACTAATTCTTTTGAGTGGCTTTGGTAATTTTGGACGCTGGAATTAATACGTGGATATGGTAATTCTTGATGCCGATCACTGTGATCCGCCGTCCGGCACTGGTGGAGAAATATTTTTTACTCCCGGTTTAGAACCCTCGGTTTTTCAACCGGGACTACGAATCCAGGTAGTCCCGGTTGGAGTAAAGAGGGGTAATCTTTAGTCCCTGAAGAGGGGTAGCGGCAATCCCTTGAGGTCTTTTTTTTTCATTGTTGATTTGCTAATGGCTAGAGTTAATCCCTATATTTTTCCCAAATCGAGTGGGATGCATATCCCAAATCAACATCCTAAATATTAAGTTACTCATACACACAGATCAAATACATCACAAATCCTACACACATATCAAATACATCATAAATCCTAAAAAACTACACATAAATTAAATACATCACAGATTATACATGTCAGATCCATGCGATGCAATGAATCACAAAATCTAAAAAAATATACATATAGTGAAACACAAATTATATATAAAAAAACAAACGAGCCGGCCACCGCTCGCAGCCTGCCGCCATCCTACCCCGCGCGGCCGCGCTGCCACCGCCCGCCGCCGGCCGGCTGATGGAAGAGGGAGTAGAGGGGAGGAGGAGGAAGGGCCGGCTTATGGGAGGGAGGAGAGGGGAGGAGGAGAAGAGGAAGGGGGGAGGAAGAGGGGGGAGGGGAGGAGGAAGGGGATTGGATCGAGAAGAGGAAGAGATGGGATGATCCAATCTTATCTAAATATCTGTCTGGGACTTAACCGATCAGATGTGGGAGAGAAATATTTACTCCCGGTTGATAACTCCAACCGGAACTAAAGATCAATCTTTAGTCCCGGACTAAAGTGGTAATCTACTAAAGATCCTCGGCCCCTGACATACATCTGACAGGGGATGAACCGGACTAAAAATCATCTTTAGTCCCGGTTTTTAATGGAACCAGTATTATTGTGGAATTTGGTCTAGCGACCAAAGATGGTTTCTCCACTAGTGCGGGGCTCCGGGTGCAAGTAAAGATCGAGGTGATTTTGCATTATTATTGGCGCCCGGCGGAGCACGCGAGTGGCCGGTTTGTTCCAGATATTGTGCCGCAGCGCAGGCCGCAGCCGCACGTGTAGCCACGAGCGAATGCGATGCAGAGGCCGGCGAGGGTAGCTATAGCTGGCTGATTCGCCGGCTGTGGCACGGTGGATCTTATCAGATCCAACCCCGGGGCCCCGCCATGAACGCCACACGGGTCAAGCTACTTGTGTCTGACGAGATGCCTACCTCTACGCATATACCCCTGCCTCCGATCCGGCGATCGATCGATCACCAGCACGGTGGCCAAGTGGACGTACGAGGCGGACGCCGCCGACGACGACGGCGATCCACTAGCAGCGCGCATATGCATGTACCGATCGCCGGGCCCGTACGCGGTACGAACTTATTCCGGTTTTTTGTGTACGTACTGATCGATGATGCAATGGGCGGCACGGGTAAGGGTGGTACAAAGCTAGCTAGCAACCGTGAGCGGAGGTGCACGGCGAATATCGCAGCCGATTGGGCGGCGGGTCAGTGCCCGGAACGCTGGGTGCGCCGGCGAGGGGAGAGAGAGATCGAAGCATCTCTCATCTCATCGCATCGCATCGAATCGCGGTATAAAGGTGGCGCCGCGGGTGGGTGCGGGTGACGGCCGGTGGTTTGGACTGACGGCGATCTGCGCTATAGCTAGCTATCGTCTCGATCGGCCAGCCAGCTGATTGCCGGACAGATCTCGATCGAGAAGCGAATATCTTTGCAAATTTGTTACCTTGCTGATGTTCTTTTCCTTGCTAAAATCGTCGGAATATAATCGTAGTTAATCCAATGCGCGCAAGCCCCTTTCGCTCGCCGGCCGGCCACTCGGACAAAGCGGCGACAGGGAGCCGGCTGGCCGGCCTTGTCGTTCTTGTGCTCAGCTAGCTAGCTGTTTAAGGGCTTATTTCGAGAGCTCAAGATTCTGAGGAGTAACTGGCGGCGTTGATAGTTAGTTTCTAATTTTTTTTAAAAAAAAACTAGGTTTTCCAATTTTTTGTTTAGTAGTTAGAAGCTCTTAAATAAGTCCTAAGTGTAAATGCACAACTAGCTCGCCAACAGCTGAGATATCGAGCTAGTACCTAGTTGCATGCCCTGATGCCCATGCCACGGCGTAACGTTAACGTACGTGTCGTCGGTACATGGTAGTTTTCATGGGATCTTTTTGTACGTTTTTGCTAGCTAGTTAGCTAGCTGCAGGGACCATGCACGTAAGCAATCACACGGCGATCTCTCGATCGGTCGACTGATCGATCGATTAGCTAGCTTAATAATTAGCTTGGACGATCGGTTTGCGAGTCGGCGTCCTCAACTTTGGCCAGCTCTTGCTGATGACATGACCTGTATGGTACACGACGTACGGCGTCGTCCCAAAACTCGCAGCCCAATTGTTTGATTGTTAGCTTATAAGCCACAATCAAATTAGTTTTATGTGTGTTCTAAAACTTAATTGAGCTGGTTTTTTGAATTTCTTTTCTTAACGATGGTTTATTTTTCACCATCCACTTTTAACTCATCAAGAACACAAATAAAGCTTTATTTATTCTATTGTTTTGTTTATTTTCCTATGAGTCATCAGCTGTTGACCAAACGATGAGACTGTTGTCACTGACGTGGCAGTGGCACAACACGTATACCGGCAGGGGAGGGCAGGGTACGCAACGTACGGTACGTTGCACCGGTCGCATGCACCATGCATGCACATCGATCGAGTCAGCTGATCACTCACACTGCGGACTCACCCTGCAGCTAGCGGCCATGAGATCAGATTGGATGGATATGATGGAGACGGGCCTCCAAACAAAGCAAGTTAAGCTATCTAGCTAGCTAGCGACCGAGTGACGACGCTTATCTCGTTATCTCGTTTGTTTGTCATATGTAACACGTATGAATACCGACGAGGAAGCGTATGTGCACTGTACATGGACTGGTTATCAACCTATGATTTGATGATGGTGGGACACGCACCAACCAATCAATCTCCATTTTTACCTTTGCATGGCTAATAATATTTCCAACTTTTGTATGTAATAGGGATACAAGCGGGACGGGCAAATAGGTTTTTTTAGCCCGCTTCTTCTAGTTTATTTTTTTCTTCTAAATTTTATACTACTATATGGGAAATGAACTAGCAAGCGGGTTTTTATACGGATAGCGGGACTACCCACTTGCATCCCTAAATTTTAGTACTTTTCTCATAATGTAAGTTTATATGAATATGTGCAATGCTAGAAAGTTCATTATGGAACGGAGGAAGTAGCATATAGCAAGAAAAGAAAAAGAAAAAGAAAAAGAAAAACTTCCGATGCTTCTCGGCCTAGGACAGCACGGCCCAGTTAAACTGGGCCCGAATTAGGGAGTTGCGGCCCATGCGCTTCGGGAAGAGCCCGTGATGGTGTTACGTCCACGTCAGCCCAGCAATAGGCCGCTGATATATTGGGCCGACACGTCAAGTCTCGGTCTCTCTTCTCTCTCTCTCTCTCTCTCTCTCTCTCGTCTTCTCCGATCGCGGCGGAATGGACGGCGGCGCGGCCACGAACGCATCTGGAGTCGCCGCGGCGGCAGCGGCGGCGGGGAACGGCGTGCAGGCGGGGGGCGGGGGCGAGAGGGCGGAGGACGCGTCGAAGCAGAACCTGGCGCTGATGATGGCCTCGATCCAGAGGACGCTGGGGCTCCTCCACCAGCTCAACCTCAACGTCTCCTCCTTCAGCTCCGCCTCCCAGCTACCCCTCCTCCAGCGCCTGTGAGATTCTCCCAGCAAATCCCCCTCTCCCCCTTCCTGTGCGGGTGTGAGTGGGTGGAGAAATCTTAGGGTTTGGTTGGTGATTGTCTCGTTTGCCGCAGGAACTCGCTGGTGGCGGAGCTCGACACGATGCAGAAGCACGCCGAGGGATGCAACATCCAGGTCCCCATGGAGGTCGTCAAGTGAGTTGGTTCGATTTCCATCTCAGTACCCCTTTCGCCCCCTGGTTCTGGGTGTATGACTTGGATTGGATTGGATTGGATTGGTGCCTGTTTTGCTAGTTTGATCGATGACGGGAAGAATCCTGACGAGTTCACCCGAGACGTGCTCAACAGCTGCATCGCAAAGAACCAGGTCACTAAGGGCAAGACCGATGCTTTCAAGGTATGTTACAATTGGTTAATGCTGACATAGCATGTGCTATTTTGATTCTAGGTGCTAAGTAGAGATTTAGGTATTCCCTGGCAGTTGCTAAGTAGAGATTTAGATCTGTTCAAAGGGAAACTCTTGATCCAAACTGCAATTGCCGCTCCCCCCGCCCTAAGGGGTGTTATTGTTCGTGTTATTAGTCTTATGTTGATTTTTAGATAAGAAGGTTTAAATGTAGTTTCAAGGGAATCAATGACACTTGAATGAAAAGAATCAGCAAGAGCCTTGCTTATCTCATTTCAAACATTCTCATCCAAACCGTATCCAGGAGCATATACTAATCCCTTTTAACCCAGTGAAATTGGTTATGGTCTAGTATCTTCTGTCTAGCTAGTCAGTTATTAAGTACACATTTTGCTTATTGTATTGCTCTCATTGACTTCCAACAATATGCTCTAATTAATTTTAGGCGAATTGTGGGGACAAAGTTTGTTGTACTAGCTAGACAGATTCCTATCACTGGTACATCTAGCTGTATAAGTTGATGGTCCTCATTGAAACAAATAGATGGAAATTCTCATCCAATACTTCTATAGCATTTATTGATAGATGTATAACTGTTAGGCCCAGATTTTTTTTAGCCTTTTGATATTTTTTTTATGAGGTGCATATAGTTGTGATCTGCATTAGTCTGTGTCATGGATACGTTTTATAAACTACCTCCATTGATTTTTATATGCTGTATTTTAATTTGAAGAAGTCTTCAACATTAACTTCGTCTATTGATTTCTTATAAATTATACTCATAATAGTAATAAATCCAATAGTATGTGAGATCACTTTAAAGTACAAAGCTATTGATATACTTTTTATACACTAACTAAATGGTTCCTTTAATTTGTCTAATCATTGATCAAAATCTACAAAGTTTGGCCTTTTTGAAATTAAAATATGCCATATAAGAATCAATGTAGTAGGGAGTATCAACATTGTTAGTTTGTATTTTAAACTATAATTTGATCCATGATTGATTTCTCCAAGTTAAACATCTGCTATTTTCTTATATGGTGTTTGGTTACAGGCATTCATCTTTTACAACCTTTTACATTACTATTTAATTATTTCCTGTATTCAGATGAAAAATTGACATCGTCTTTCATTTGAACTTACTTAGTAATACAAATTGAATTATTTTCCTTGCAACTTGTTTGTTTCAGAGCCTGCGGAAGCATCTTCTTGAGGAGCTGGAGCAAGCTTTTCCTGAGGATGTAGAAGCATACAGGGAGATACGCGCTACTGCTGCTGCTGTAAGTTCTGGAATGTAGTTTCTGTTTCAGGATTTGCATATGAATGCCCATAGCTGGTCCAATGGGCCAGCAATGTTGTGGTGATCATCTTTTGGTATTATATCAAGCTTCATTATTCAATTATCAGAATGCATATTTAGTTCTTCTGGGTGTACTAATTCTTTCGTTTTTATATCCAACTGATTTCTAAATATTTTGTTTTTATCCAGGAATCAAAACAGCTGGCTCAGTCCCAAAGCGCCTTGCCTAATGGTGATGTTAAAGTGAAACCGGAGCATTGAGAGGACCCAACTGCAAAGGTAAGGATTTTTATTTATGCTTTGCTTTAGGTATGATTTGTGAATTAACAACTCAAATTTCCTTGTATCAACTGTTTCTTACCAATAGATCTGTATGTATTCTCGTATTGTGTGCCACATCATTTGTTCAGCTTACCTAATGATTGAAGTAATAACCCTGTAATCTATCATCCTACATGAGCATAAATTATCTGCAGCTCAGCTAGCTCAAGGGAAAAATGGTTGCTTATTAGGTGCTGCATGCTGAGTAGTTGTGTTTACCTTATTTTGGTTTATCCAAAGAGTAGCACCATCTGGACTAGGAATGCCATGCCTCATCTATCAGTCAATAGACTATTATGCAACTGACAATTAATAGTAAATCTGTAAGCTTATATCTTATCATTCGTCTGATCTGATAACCATTTCCTCATTCTGGTCCTACTGGATACTGCTGTGTACTCCATTCATTTGCTAATCCAGTTGGCAGTTGCCCCTAGATTCTTTCTGCAATGTAGTCTATGGTCCTATATAGTACATAGGATAGATTGCCTTCTGGTTTGTTAAACAGAGAAACGGTTGTCTTATGCTGTGTTGGCTGGTCGATTTCCCTTTCGAAGTCAGCTAGTTGAAATTAGGAAATTCATCTGTATACTTGGGGCGCTTCAATGTCTAATCTTTCCTATTTATGATTTTGACTATTATCACCAGTTTATCACATGAATGCAATTAATTCAGGTACTTAAATCGTTTGGTGATTTCTCCTAAAGTGACGTGGATACTATGATGGTGAGCTACTGAGCTACCATGGAATTTGCTATGGTCTAATGGAACTTAAGGGGACGGAAGATATATTATGAATACAAGACTGCATTAAATTAGAAGTAAACCTTGATCTTGACATCAGCCTGGAATATTATGTATATAAGCATATATGAGATGCAGAGTATCTTTAGGACGTAACAGTGACTTGTAGCGAGCGATCGTATGATGTAGTCCATATGTTTATTTTGAAAGATATGTGAGAATAATTTGAGATCATTTTCTCATATTTCTTCTTTGATGGCTGTACTACCCTCAGTCTTTGGATTGTTCCAAGCATGGGAGCTTTTTAAATTAACGAGTCACGCCTGCCCAGATAAGTCCCAAAAGCTATGTATCCAAATCATTTAGTCCAAATCATTTAGTCGTTGTGCATCAGTAATCAAGTCAAAGATGCTATTGGTTTCAAACTCCCAGTACAACACGTCCATGGATGAAGATGAGAGTGCAAGACCCTGTTTGTTCCACTGAGTTTCATCTCTAGGAATTCCATACAAATCTTTGTTTTAATTATTACTAGTATTACGTAAATCATGTGTTCCAGATATGTAGTAAATTGATGTACTACCATGCGTGGTGCTCATCTTTTGAATGATCTGCAACTTATCTGGAGTTGACACCTAATCGCATCTAAAGTTGAATATCCAAATTGAAACTGCGTGCTTGGAGTCTTTCAGTCTCTTATTGGAGTGTATCAAGCATCCACTGAGAAAAGCCTCTGTATATTCTAACTCATCCAAGGTAATGTCACACGAGTAAGTGATAAGCAATCCACGTGGACAACGGCTTGATGACAGAACCCTTGCATTCACATCACAGGGTGTACAAGTGGCTACAATTCTGTGACTAGGTGAAGAGTTTTTTTTATATATTGCTAGTCCATTATATTTGCTTTGCTTTGCCCTTTGCCTTCACTGATGGGGTCTTTGTTCTTGACAGGATTGCAATTTGCTTATAATATGTTGGGCTCATGAGTTGTCACATTTGAGTGGAACCCATATCGGTTAGATGGAAGCAATGCTAACCACCCTCAAGATAACACGACAAGCGCCTGTGATATTCTGGAGCTAGCAAGCTCAACTCAATATTTTTTCCTCTCCATTTTTCTTTTTCAGAGTTTCATACTCTTGGCTGCTTGGCTAGTGCCCATCGAACATAGAATTTGTGTTCAACGATTCTGATCGTCACTGTGTCTGAACAGTGACATGTAATTATGCCATGGAGCCCACACAACAGTTGAAGACGAAAGAAAGAGACCTGATCGTTCGCCAGAGAAAGCAACCTAATTCGTCCGGGGTTACGTACGTGCCCAAGAAACAGTGGGTGATACCATCGCCATTAATTACTGTAAGTAAATAAGTTGCTTAATTGATAAGTGAAATTTTGGTTTTGGATCACCATTTTAGTTTGTGGCCTTGTGGGTGAGCTAGCATGTACTGGATTGTTGACACGTTGGAGCTGGTCGCTGTCAGGATGGAAAAGAAGTATGCCGGGTAAATTATTACTATCACTTCTACCTAGGATAAACGAAGGATTAACATGGTGGCTGTCATTGTCCTGGGTGGGTCTTGTCTTTGACTAAAACTGCTACTGCTTGTATCCGGATTGATTACTCAGCCTTGCACTCTTCAGCCTTCTCACAAAATTCTAGCTTTAGTCATAAAAAATGGCCTTCTGATCTTGCAGAAAAATGCGACTACTCATCAGTCGTTTATCCTGTAAGCGCAGCAAGCTGAAGGGCTCGTTTGGAACAGGAGGATTTTGAAAGATTTTCGTAGGAATCAAACTACTATATATGAAAACTCTGTAGAAATCTTAATTAGGTTCCAAAGGTGCCATGAGTTCGGGTTAATTTGTCCCAACTCTGCAAAGGTTTGTGTCTAAATGGGGTGTGCTAAACTGATCAGGACTACACTACACTACAAAATCAATCTCCGATCAAATGGTATGATATATATATATTTGGGCTGACTAATCCCACGCGCCTCTTACATTTGCTTGAAATTAACAATGGCGGCTCGCATGTTCTGTGATCTGTGCCACTCTGTATTGTCCCGTACTGTAGCGTAGTACGTGTGAGTGAGCGAATGTGTGTTGTTCGATTCTCATCCCCTCACCTGCTCGGGAATCTTGATCTACATGGATGCACACATCCTTTTCCTCTCTTCACTTTCTTTCTTTCTTGAACCTATCTAGTTTTTTTTTTTGTAGCATTCATCGATCCACCATTGGAAGAAAGCATAAAGATTCATTGATCCATCCATTGGAAGAAATCATAAAGGCGAAAACTGAAGCGGCCATTGGATCCATCAAATGAACGAACTCTATAAGCTTTTTAACCTTTTTTTCATCTCGGCGTGTTGCTGGATTACATGATGTGGTGTTGTGATAACAACATCGAAGTCGAGTAAGACTTGGAGGGGAAAAAAAGAGAGAGAGAATTTTCGCATGCTGATGGCTGGATGGAGAGGAGACTGCCTGGGGTTTTGATCTACAGAAAGCTATGTACACATCACTGTTGGTTTGATCATCTTCTCTGCTATGTTTGCTCTGATCCGATCTAGTACAGGTTTGATCCGTCCTCGCGGCGAATTGAAATTCTGATCGTGGCATGCATGATCTGTGGCGATCGATGGATCATCCATGAGTAGCCTAGTAGTAACAGTGTGGATGCTCACTCGCTCTCGAATTCCCACCATGGCGTGCTGCTGCAGGTCTGCTCCGTGGACGACGGCCAGCTCGAGTGGAAGTTGAAGGACTGGTGGTCGGCGGCCGGCTCGGAGGACGTGAAGCCGGCACCGGCGTGCGGCGGCGGCGGATGATGCTGCGACGACGGCCGGAGGAAGAGCCCCGCGTCGACGTCGTCGCTGCCGAAGTGGGGCATCAACTTGGCCGTCGTCGTCGTCGTCGTCCCGCCACCCTCGGCCGACGAGTAGAGCGTGGCGGCGCCGCCCGCGCCGACGAACTCCTCCTTCTTCATGCCGGCGACGCCGCCCGACCGCGCGTCGTCCCCGGCATTATCGCCGTACTTCCCCCGTGGCTCCTGCAGCATCTCCGCCAGCTTCTCCAGCTGCAAGAACGCACCGATCACGCGTCAGAATCGATGCAAAAGGCAAGCAAGAAAGAAAGCGATCAAGAATCGATGAGGACGACGATGTGCGTGCCTGCTTGATGAGGGCGAGCTTCTCCTTCTTGAGGGACTCGTAGCTGCAGAGGAGGGCGTCGTAGTCGTCGCGGAGGGCGGAGTACTCGCGCTCGAGCTGCTTGGACTTCCACCGCGCGCGCTTGTTCTGGAACCAGATGGCGACCTGGCGAGGCTGCAGGCCGAGCTCCCTGGCGAGCTGCAGCTTCTGCCTCGGCTCCAGCTTGGTCTGCGTCGCGAACATGGACTCCAGCGACTTGATCTGCTCCTCGCTGAACCGCTTCTTCCTGTCCGCCGCGCCGCCGCCGCCGCCGCCCTTCCCGCCCTTCCCTCCAACGTCCATCATCATCCACTCGCTGTCCTCCTCCCCATCCATGGCGCCCGATCGAGCTCTGATGATCGATGGACGAAAACCGTGTGATATGGAGGAAGAAGAAGAGGAAATGGTGGAGTGTGTGGATGGATGGAGGGGGAGTAGCAAGAGAGTAGTTTAATCGTGGCGATGGCGAGGGGGTGGCCAATGGAGCGCGGTGGCGTGCGTGCGTGCGTGGCTGGCCCTCTCGCTCTCGGCCTCACTGTCTCCCCCCTTCTCTCTCGATCGCGCTGTAGCTATAGCTCTGGAGGCTGTGGCTAGCTGCGCGCTCTCGCTCGCTCGGCGTCGCTGTCGCGGGGGCAGGGAGGGAGCGCGCGGTGGGAGACGGCTCGATCGGCTACACATATACTTCACGTAGAATAGTACGTATACGCATGCGGGATTCGCGTCGATCGATCGGCCGCGCCGCGGTTGGTACGGTGGAGTTGCGTTGCGTTGCGCTCGACCGCGCGCGCGGGCGGGTGATGGGAAAAAGGTCGTGGGGCGCGTAGCGGAGGGAGCCGGGAGATTGGCTTGGCTGGCTGGATGGATGGATGGTTTTGGGTTGGTGCGTGGTGGTTGGTTGGGGGAAACGTGTCGGGAGTGCAGTGGGCGTCGTGGAGCGTCTCCCCATGCGCCTAGCTAGCTAGCTATAGCTGGTGCACCGCGTGGCCGTGGTGGCGCGAGGCGGGCGGGAGGCGTCGTGGAGCGGCCATGCAATGCAACGCATCGGGTGTGTGTTAGCATGGCGGCGGCCGGGGCCGCGCGCTAGCTCGGTTGGCGGGCGGCCGCGCGGTTCGTGCGGTGGGACATGGCCGTGGAGCGCCGCGCGCGTTCCGATCGATCGAGCACCAAATTGGCGTGGCCCTTGCGGTGCGAGGGCGGCGTCGCGGATTCGGTCGCGTCAACTCATTGCTTTGCTTCTCTGTTGCTCAGGACGGTAGTTTACCAGCAGCTACTAGCTAGGGGATGTGTTTTTAGAGGGAAGTAAAATTCAGGATGCACATGAACACACACCACACATACACCACAAGTCCACGCCACACGCACACACGTTTGCGTATCCCTAACACACGCTAAGAATGAAATTGGAGGCACCGGAAACGTGCAGTACCAGTGAACGCTCACGTGTATGTTTACCCTTATACCTAACCGGAACCAACCGAAGTCAGTCTCGGGAAAAAAAGGGAAAACAAAACCTCCCCAGGAGAGCACGAGCCATCGAACGTAGGGTTCGAACGCTCGCAGGTAGTGTGCCCACCGGCGACACTAACCACCTGAGCAAACACTCAGGCTCACTAGCTAGGGGATGTTTGCTTGCTAACTTGTCACAATCTGATGCGTCTAAAGTTAAACTAATTTAAATACTCTTTTTTTCAATTACCTATCTTTTTAGCTTTGTCCTAAGTAAAAGATGTTATCTTTTTTACTATCAATCTTTAAAAAAATTATATAGCTTAACAACATATGAATTGTAATATTATTTATGAAAAATACTTGTCATGATGAAAAAAGATAAATATTGTAATGTTAAATCATATTAATATCTAAATATTGATAGTCAAAGATATAAATGTTTTAACTTCAAACAAAATTTGGATGATAAGTGATTTGAAACATTAGCTGTTTGGTTAGCCATATTTGTAGGAAAATTCACTTCCAACAAATTACTAGGCATCAATAACTTACAAAACTGATGCATATGTGTGCGTTTTTCTTTTCTCGGCTGTCTTCGGGCTACTGGAGTCAGTTTCTTCATCTTTGGTGAAGTTATACATATTTCTACTACTCATCTGCTCAATATAACATAAGCATTTGCTGGCTTATGTTAAAAAAGAAACAAGATTCTGTTAGACTTGTTAAGAACTCTGAACACCAAACCTTGAGTAAGTTTGTCTACTTCTGTCAGCAAATTGCGACAACCTGCCTGGCAACCAAATATACCCTCAAGTACTACCTGGCACAGTACCAAACTTAATTAGCCCTTGATCCTTGTACGTTCCGTGCAGTAATCATCCCTGTACTCTGGAAAATCATCTTTGTGTGTAATCAACATCAAATACTCTGTTGACTGACACTATGTTATGTGGACACGGTGCCCACGTGGAGCATTAATTTTCAGTTTATTGATGTGTAATTTGTAAACACAGGTACCTTATCCCTGACATAAAAAAAGACAGGTAGAGTGAGCAGGTGGATTAGGCTGCTCTCTCACTCTTCCAGTGTTACTATTGAATTGGAAATTCAGTGAAAGATAGCCACATTTGCTGTTAGTCTCGCACATGTCACCAGGTGTCCTTTCCCAGCGATGCCGCTGGCGAGTTTTGTTTGGGCAGCGTGTGATCGTTAAGCAGAAAAGTTTGACGACGCACTTGGGTTTGGTCCTTTTAGATCCACTAACCAAAGCTGGACTGTTTGCTGATTAGTGATTTGCTGGTTTGATGCTTTTCCAGTTCCTATCTTATCAGTTATCGGCGCCACACTCCAAATTTCGTGTCTTGGCAAGTTACTTATCGTTGACTGAACATGTGTTTTTGCCTTTTGTTTTTTATGGACCAGCCGCAATGAAGGTTTCCTTTAGGTGTCATGTTCTTCTCATATAGTTGAGTTTTCTGCCGTGTTTAATCTTATTTTGCTCTCATTTTGGACAGCTAAGAAAAGGAAATGCCTCCTTTTCTGCCCTTTTTTACAAGGTTATGTTTGAGAAGCTAGAGATTATGAAAAACAATAACTCCTTTCGTCTCAAAATATAAAAAGTTTTAGAGTTGTATACGGTTATTTAGAAAGTAAGTAGAATTAAATGGTGGGAGATTGTGATTGGTTGATAATAGGTAGGTGGGTAAATTGAACAGTGGAATGTTGTTATTGGTTGAGAAGTGAATATTGATGCAGAATTTGTTATATTTCGGGACAAATTTAAAAGGCTAAAAGTTGTTATATTTTGGGACGGGAAATAATAAAAAGCCAGCTAGTAAGAATCTAAAAGGTTGTGTTTCCCGGTTTCTTATCACTAGCCTGTTTCTTTGGATTTTGTAGTTAGTATTGATTTAGGATTTAGGTAATAATCTAAACTATTTGGGAAGCTTAAGATTTTGGATAAGCTGCAGTAGCTAAAAGCTTTTCATACACAACCGAAATAACATATGTCTCATCCATGTCATTTTCGAGCATTTGTGCAAGCAAGAAAAGGTTTACTAACATGTTTCTCATCCTCGAAAATTTGATAAGAGAAGAAGCGACAGTGGTAAATTTCGTGATGGTATGAGTACATTGATCAGGGTAAAAAAACCTAATGGTTAGAATTTCACACATGCAGGACGAATCCAGAACGAAAATTACCGAGGTCTTTTACCTGTCATAACATGTATATTATTAGTTAATTTTTAACTAATAATATAGTTAATATAGACTAAACCATCTAAATATTAAAATTCTACCCGGGGTCATTACCCGGGTAGTATAGTGTAGGAACGCCCCTGCACACATGCATATATATTTTCAATCAAAACTTTGTGAGATATGGAGGTTAGAAATTTACTGCTAGTCTTCATTTATTATGTATGGTAAAGTGTGCACACTCATGGGTGCTTGCATGTATAGTGGTATGTATATGCATCTTAGTGTTTTTTTTTAAAACAAATAGTATAAGATGGTGCAATGTTTTATATCGATATAGTATTTTTTTTTTTGAAAACTACATCCTTGAGAGATTGTTAACAGGAAAAAGAAAAGAAAAACCACCAATTTGTGGTGACAATGCGAGATGGACACTGCCAAACCTATAACACAGCCGCCACTAAACCGTCCACCAACGCCTCCAAACAACTATCTTATAAAGAGAGCGAGAGAGAAAGATCGCATCTGGAGAGAGCAAGAGAGAAAAAGATCCACTCATCCTTTGTATAGACCAGCCGCATCCAAAATCATCGATCCAACTATCTTATGGCGAAGAGGCAATAACAAACCTCCTAAGCGACACTTATAAGAAGGACACGACGCGATAACACCACCGTCGCACGTGCAGGTAATCTGAACGAGGTTATAACTTGACAAGAATACATGTTTGAAAATGCGACGAGAACTACTTGTTATTAATATTACCATGTTAGAAATCGCTTACTAAAATGGCAAAAAAATTAAAAGTAAAAGAAACTAAATTTCGAAAATTTAGTACTACCTCTTACAAGAATATAAGGGTTTTTATGTTAGACACGGATATCAATAAATATGTGAAATTAAATAGAAAGAGTTTGTGGTTTGCTGATGGAAGGAGGTGGACGAAGAACTTAAATGGTAGAAAATTATAATTGGTTGAGAAGAAAAATATAGGTTGTGTCGGTGATATGGGCACGGGGTCCCCGGTCTAGGGGGAAAGAAATCCCTTTCCGTATGGCACGTAGGGTGGGCCTAGTTCCCCCGAGTGAGTCGCGCCCTCGGAAAAGGAGCGGCCATCCCCCCCCCCCCACTCTCGGGATCAAGGGTGCCCCGTCACACCCCTCGGGCCCGAGGGGTTGGATCGCCCCGAAGCCCTCGCTCGGCTGCCACGTGGCAGCTGTGTGAGGGCTTGAGCGGGCGGGAGTACCGTCCGCCAGGCGCATTTATGGGCAGCGCCCTAACCGCCCCAGTTGCATTTAATACGGTGTGGCAGGTCGTGCGCCGCACGCCGATAGACGTGCGCCTGGCGACCACTTTTTGACCGGTCTGTGACCCGGCGACGGATGGATGGGACAGGAGGCAACGCATCCATGTCCCGTTTCGTGTCAGGCGGCGTGGGAGCTGGTATGCCCCGTCCCATCATGCGCAAGGGAAGGACATGCAGGTCGCCACCTCCCACGCGCGTGTGCCTACGAAGTTGCCAAACATTTAATAGGGAATGACAGGGGATGTCTCCCGTGTTAGACGAAAAGCTTCAGTGGGAGCCACCCAAGAGCGGCCGCGTGGATCGCTTCCGACCCAAGGCATGAGATGCTTGTTAATATAGGCAATGTGGGCCCATTTCCTGTGAGGAGAGCGTAGGGGCGGTGCATATGGTAAAAAGGAGGACCGTACCCAACGAGTAAAGAGACGTCTCTTAGAAAACCGGATTCTGGGAAGAGACCGGCCAAGCCCTAGCTAGCACTCCTAGGATCTGAAGTCTTTGTAACCACACGAAGATCATCATATAAACAGGAGTACGGTATTACGCTCCGTAGCGGCTCGAACCTGTATAATCCCTCTCTCTCGCTCTCTCGCCTTCTGCCTCGCAAGCTTGACCCCCACCGACTCACTTCGCTCGCACGAGAACACGCTCTTCAGTATTGCACCCGGTCCCCCGACTAAACTCACAAAGGGGATCTCACAGCCTCCCGCTAGAGAGGGTCACCCCTCGACAGGTTGAAAAGTTATTATATTTTAAGGTAGATTTTAAATGATATAAGTTGTTATATTTTAGGACGGAGTAGCAATATTTATTAAGTTTCATCGGTTTTTTATTCTACTAAAAAAAGTTTCATCGGTTATCTTATCTTTTCCATATACGCTTGATTATCATAGATATCGATGAAACTGTTAGAAAAATAGGAATCGGTTTTTGACTCCCGATCGCATCTTGTAACCTAGTCGACCGAACTTTGTAAGATCTCCACTGCTAAGATTTTCTAATACTCCGTACTAACCAAAATTGTACTATATACAAATCTCCCTTTTGCGTTGCGAACGGCGACGACAATCGAACGAGAGGCGAGGAATCGGCCAGCAACGCGAGAGCTCGACCGCGTCGATCGAGCTGTGTACTCCCTTCGTAGTAAAAAAAAAAAAAAAGTAAGCCTGTATTTCCGTGTCCAATATTTAACTGTCTGTTTTATATAAATTTTTTATACAATTAGTATTTTTATTGTTGTTAGATGATAAAACATAATTAATACTTTATGCGTGACTTGTCTTTTTAATTTTTTTCATAATATTTTTAAATAAAATGGATGGTTAAATGTTGGACATGGAAACTCAAGGTTTGTCTCTTACTCCTCTCTCTTCTTTCTTTCTTTCTTTTTTTTTTTTTTTTTTTTTTACGGAGGGAGTTTGGTCGTTGGGAGGAGGTCGAGCCGTGCGCGGATGGTCCACGTAGGACGGGGAATCTGACAAATTGCCGCGGCGGCACTGTGGCGCCATCTCGTCAGCCGTCCCCGTCCACAGTGCGTGGATTTGGCCATTAGCTCCGCCCCATCCATCGCCATTCCATGATGCCGTTGCCGTCGCCGTCCACCTTTCTCTACCCCATTGGTCAGGTCACCCCCCCCCCCCCCCATGCCGCCCTGCTGCTGCCAACCTTCCCTAGCTCCTTCTACAGCTTTGTGACCTTCTTGTATACTGCTTCTATCCCTCGACCCTCCATGCAGAATTGCTGGCAACTGCGGCCGCTTACACGGTTACACCCTCCGTCGCATATATAAAATACTAAATTCTAATATAGGTAGGTAGGAAGGTAAGCGGGCCGATCCGTGAACCTACATATATGTTAAATAAAGGGTAATCTGCAGGTTTTCACGTCATGGCTCGGCTTGCCGCGTCGTAGAGATGCAAGTAGATCAACCCATAAACCTATTTACAGGCCAAATTAGTAGTTAACCCGCGAGTCAACCCACAGGTTACTCATAAATTTTGTCTATAAACGGGTTCGCGGGTTGGCCCGCTTACAACCCTAAATGTAGTCTATATTTAGATTTATGGTGTTTTTAAGATGAAAGAAGTAACAGTGTTGCGAGGCTCTTTACCATGTCCCAACACGTATCCTAGTATCTTATCATATCTTATCAAGCTGAATGATACCAATCTTTACCGCATATCCTAGCCAATCCTACTGCATAATAGTCATTAGTGCACTGTAAAACGAGAAAATCATTGTTGAATAATTAATTGACTTTTAATTACTTTAAACTTAAAAAATATTTGTCTAGAGTTTTCGCACAAATACACCATTTATTTTTTTAAAAAAATGTGCTAATGTAAATTGAGGTAAAATCTACTTTTTGTTAAAAAAACCAACCTATTACTGAACGTTTTGACTTTGGTTAAAGTCAAACTACTTCAAGTTTAACTAGGTTTATAGACAAATATTGTAATATTTATAATACCAAATTAGTTTTATTAAATCAATAATTAAATATATATTCATAATAAATTTGTCTTGGATTGAAAATGTTATTATTTTTTTCTACAAACTTAAGTCAAACTTGAAGCAGTTTGACTCTGAAAAGTCAAAATATCTCATAACCTGAAACGGAGGTAGTAAATCCGAATAGGAGCCTATCAAAATTCGTTGTACTAAAAAAATGTTCAAATGTTCAGTAATAAAGTTTGTTTTTTATGGGACGGATGGAGTATGTGTTAATCGAAAAGCAAACGGACCTAAGAATTCTGTGGTTATACTAGCCACAGTGCCAATGCTGCCTACCAAGTTTGTCAGTATCTTGACACTAATCATAATATATCTTACGATACATGGTATCCTGTCACGCCAAAGTGATACCGATCTTACCAATATCCTAGCTACAGTGCAGTGCTGCGTACTGCAGTGTCGCGGACGGCCGGCCGGCCGGAGTTGCGTGCACGGTCACGCTACGACGGCACGGCCACCTGCTACGACCGGCGTCGTGTACGTACGTCGTGGTGGTGGCCACCGCCGGTGAGCCCTACGCTCCATGCCGACCCAACTAGTAGATACAGTACTGGCATCCAATGTTCATCTCTGTCATCGCCTTTTTCTCCTCCGTGTGTATATATATATATGCACCACTACAGTGATCTCAGTCTTTTTCTTCCCCTCTCCATCCCAATGTTCTTGAGACTGATACAGTGTAACAGTGATCTCTCTTTGTGGCGGTACATTGCGATGCGATGGTGGTTGAATCTTCTAAAGATAAAATAAAGGTTAAGTGTTTCACGTAAAAGAAAGCGGCAATAACATGTAATTAATTAAATTTTAATTATTACAAACTTGAAAAATGAATTAATTAGATATTTTAGAACAACTTTCATATAGCAAGTTTTCATACAAAACACATCATTTAGCAGTTTGAAAAACGTGTCACAAATATTTAAAAATTTATCCAATAAATTTTGTTGGAGAAAAGAACAGGGTCGCATCCGTGTCGTGAATGCAGAGATGCTTGGCATTGGCATGCAGTACATGTGTATGTGCAGAGAAAAAGCTTGGATTTAGCAGAAGTGGAATGGACATGGTTTCTCGGACCAGTGACATGTCCAGGAATGAACAGGAGGCGTCAACGCCGGCCTATTCGATCTCGACCTCTCCTATCCTGCAGGTCGGACGGATCGATGACGACGATTGATCCCATGTTTGACTCATCTGGACTCATCCGATGTAGAGGATATCTCAGGAATTCAAGATGTACTCCGTATATGGAGAGCCCAAATGAAATCGACATCTTTTTATCTTGATTTTCCTCTCATCTTTAAGTTCAAAAACAAAAAGAAAATGCCCTAGCACTGTTGCACAGCAGTTAAGTCTCGTACTCTGAAATAGGTGAAGAAGTTACTATATTCAAATTAAATTTTACTCCCTACAATCCAAAATATATAGAACAACAACCTTAATCTAAAAACCAAGAAACAATTATTATCATCTCCTAAGTTAAATCATCGTGATAAATATAATACTGCATCCAACAAAATTAGAGATGTTGAAGATTGAGGATTTAAAAAAAATAATAATTTGGTGGTGAGAAGATACTAATTAATTGTATGTATGCACATCTTATATTATGAAATATATGAAAAAAAATAGTTGTGTTTTACATTATGAAATGGATGGAGTAAATATTAGAAGTTATTATATTTTAGGATGGAGAAAGCACGGAGTATTTGTATTTGGTTCCCAGTCATACTTTATCACCATTGAGGGCTCCTCTGACGTAAAGTTAGAGGGACATGGTCACCGACGTATGGGCCGGCCCCACCTATCAGGGACCTATGTCCCTCTGACTTTACGTAAGAGGAGCTCCGTCCATTTGTCAATAAATATTGTTACACTTGTTTAAGTTGAGACAATTAAATTCTTGGTCGTACATTAGCAAGTCTAAGTGAATCTTACCAAACTTTTTTAAGTTGACCCAATATATTAAAAAAAAATCTTGTCACAACTATAGCTACAACTAAACAACTGCCAGTGTGATTAAACTTCCCTAATACTAGATGCAACAAAATGTGACTGATAACCACAAACACCCCCTTACATTGGCCCTCAGGTGACAATGGTGACGTTGAAATATCGAGCAGAATTTATGTGGTGTGTGCTGCTGTTAGTCAATTCGCATGATGCTTTTCTTTGCTTTGCTACGAGAAATGGTGTTACAAAAAGGAGTACGAACAATGAAATTATGAGGAATGAAGACTGATCGTACGTACGGCGTAATCTTTCCATTGTGGTCGCTGGCCTGTCATGGTCAGGAGCTGTTCATCGATCTATGATCCATACCTGACGGCAACCATCTTGGTTCGTCACTCGTCAGTAATACACCTCCATTATCCATTGACAAAACCAGACAGATTGTTATTAGTTTTATTTATGTAATGTCTAAACTTCACTCGAGTAAGTACTTGAACAGGATTGGTCGGATTCTTGGTCAGAACCAGGCTAATCCACAGGCGTGTTAAATTTCCATGCGGATAACCTGGGATCCTAGCATATAATTATTGCAAATCTAAGCAACAAAACAGTGTGTGGACATGTGGTGATGACTGCTAACAGTAGTACACAGCCAAATATGTAATCAGAAGCTTTGACACAGCATGATCTATAAATTGTAAATTAAGACTTGGTTCTAAACATTAAGTTGTCAACTTCACAAAGAAAATTGCAGTAGAATTTACTAGTACTATCAACAACTTGCCAACATGTCAGAGTAGCCCAAATTGTGCATTCAAGATGTTAATCTTCACTGCACCGAATTTGTTACCGACAACTTCAGCGTGAAATGTGAATGTCAAATGACATGGACTGATAACAACAGCACATAAAAAGTAACACATAGACTAGTGCCAATTATCATCCGGGCTCTGCCACTCCAGTACCTTGTCCATGTTAGCATCAAACCCATATAGGTACCAAGTAGAGTTTTGGAAGGAAAAACGGGTTCGAGTATGATTTACTATTTCTTACATAATAAACATGCAGAATCAACAGGTTCTCCGACAGCAGGGAATAGATCTACATAGGGGTAACGTTGTAACTAGAGATGGAAGCAAACACAATTGTGATCTATATAAAGTGCAGCCAGTCTGTGTTACCCATTAGAAATTAAAAAAGAGAGAAAGGAGAGGGGGGGGGTATTCCATTAGTATTCTTAATTGCTATTGAACTGAAAATCTGAACTTATAAACATAATTTAATTTCTTTAAAATCTCCATACCATGTATATCTTATAGATGTAAAGACACTAATATGTGTGTTGATTCTTCATTATGCTTTAGATCTATTAGCTCTTATTCTTGTACAAACACAATTGTGATGAGGATTTGTTGAAAAGGAACACTGTTACAGTAATTAGTATACATTATGATGTCTCAAATAACAATAAAGAAAAGCATAAAGGAACACTTGCTAATATGAGCATATATCTGCATATGTAAGCTGTTGCATGCACAAAAGTTGATCTACCAAAAGACCAGAACAAATTACCCTTCTGGAACTCTTCCCTATTTCCCTATCTAGCACTGAAAAAGGAGACTAAAAAATTTGTTTATCTCGCAGCATAGCTTAAACTAACATTAGAGTGTCAGCTTGTCGCTACAAAGTTTCACCACGTGAAACGTGCAAAGCAAGCCATTGGTACACATCACATAGCATTATTCTTTTTTTGTCTATTTTGCAATGGCAACAGATATCGCTAAGCAAAGAGGAATGTCATGGAATTCTAGAGCTTTGTACTGCCAGAGTCACTAAAATTCTTCCAGAGCTTCGGATTGGCAATGCAATGAGATGAATATGTTTCTTCAAGCATGATGTGAGAGCTGAGTATAAAGTGTCGGGGTCCTATCTCCAGCTAGAAACGTGCAACAAAATAATATACATTTCCCTGACTTTGTAAAGACAATCAAGTAAGTAGTATTAATAAACAGTAAGGTTGTCTCTTTAGCCCGACATGAATGTCAAGACAAGTTATCACCAATTACCAATATAGCGGAGCGTAAGCTCATGCACTAGAAGATGATGGTATATTAAACACCAGTCAACATATTTTATCATTATGAAATCCACCAATCTCAACACAGGGCAAGCTTCAAGTCTAATCTATCAGGAATGCATTAGGAATATCAAGATGCGATGTGCAGAATAACCTAAGATCAGAAGTTTGATACAATCCAGTTATGAATAAACATCAATGCACGGAAATGTTGGCTTCGGCCAAAACATTTTTTTTATCACCATGAATCCACACATATTAATCCAGTTATGACGATAACAAAGAAACAAAGACTTATACTAGTGATTCGAGTGCCTGGCTGCTCGCTACTACTCGGACCTATTTCAGTTTACAACATAAATTGATCAAAGTACCAGGCATCATTTTCTTAAAAGAAAATATAATTCACTGAATATATGCTAATCAACTGCCAAACGAAACAAAACAAGGCTAATTGGCTAAGTCGTTTGTTACCCATCCATTTTGTGTTCGTATTAACAACCGTGGATCACATTATCAGCAACTGCACAAAACAATCAATCCAAAACCGTAAATTCCATTTCCAATTATCATAAACTGCGTATTATCACCATCCAGATGACACCCAGCAAAAGGACACTGGACAAACAAACATGGTGATGATATTTTCGTCCATATGGACTGCATTCTACAATGTTGCGATATGGCAGCTTGATTCGACAATACATATCTGACACAGCCCAATATGAGGAACTAAAAAAACGATGCGTGCCCACGCAAGCGTGGGCGCAGGCGCAAGAGTTGGACAAGAGTACCAAATCGAAAAAGGGAAAGGAAAACCCTAGGTAGCCTCACGAACCGACGGGGGGGAGCTCGCGCTGGGCTTTGGCTCAGATGAGCTTGAAGGGGAGCGGCCACGGGGTGGAGCGGGGCACCTCGACGCGGTCCTTGATGCGCTCGATCTTCTTCTCCCGCTTCGGCCGCGCGTTGCCGTAGGAGCCCTTGAACCGCTTCCCGCGCTTGGTCTTCTTGTCCCCGCGCCCGCAGGTCACCGCCTCCGCCTCCGCCGAGATCACCGGATTTCGCGCCGGCACGAGGCGTCGCACGAACGCCGCCGCCGCCGCCAGCCGCATCGCCATGCCACCGAGCTCGCCGCCGCCGCCGCCTTTGGATCGCAGAGATGGGGGAGGGGACAAGAGAAGCGAAGTGAGAGGGACGAAGGGTTTTTGGGCCCACGTCGAGTTAAGCAAAGGCCCACTTGTCCGTGTCCTCTCGGCCCAGTCGAATCTGATAGGCCATTGGCCCAATATGAATTGGCTTGTTCTGTGAGACGTTGGATCTCGGATGTGCGGCTCAGATCGGGTCAAAGAACGTACGGTTGGAATTTTTTTCATAAGGCCCTTGTAATATTAGATTTTGTCTTTTTATACCCTCCAGTTTTGGATCGCTACTATCTGTACTGTCCGATCTAATATTGTGCGGATCAGATTGGGCTTGGGAATAGGAAGCGTCGTGGCTGCATTATTTTCACTAGGTCCCTCCTATTACTTAGAATTAACAGTTAGGTCCATGCGGCTGCCCGGCCCAATTATCATTTCGGCCCACACGTTAGTGAGAAGCTCGTTCCGGCCCAAGTCGTTGTTGCTGCCTCGCCGCCGAGCAGAAGCCGCGCCGCCGCCAGCGACGCGGTTCCGGCGGCGGCGTGCCACAACTTCGCCGGAGAGGAGCTCGACGCCGATTCTTTTCCACAACTCAGGAACTCACGCCAGAAGCAAAAAATCTGAATCACAATTCACATGCATAGATAGAACGGGGCAATCCATCAGTTCAATTCCGGCGGCAAAATCTCTCTCCTCTCCTTCCTGACATGCAGCATCGTCTCCTCCACTACGCATCCATCTACCACTGAGACATCATCATCAGTTCATCGCCATGGCCGGGCAAGAATTCAGTCTCGGGAGTAGACGCCGACCCAGCTGAAAGATCTGCGTGGCTTGAAACTGAAGCTCAGCCCGAACATCTCCCTGATGGCCTGCCCCTTCTCCAGGTGCTCGACCAGCTTCGCGACGAGGGCGGCGCTCTCCCTGACGTGATCCATCCCGGTCTGCGTCCAGATCCGCCGCGACAGCTGCAGCCTCCTCTGCTTGGTGCTCATGTCGATCCCCCACTTGCCGTACAGCCTCTCCTTCTCGGCCAGGTGCAGCTTCCTCACCATCTGCCTGTACAGCATGTCCCTCTCATGCCGAAGATTCCTCAAGCTGCAAAGACCACCAAGAATGTTGTTTGTCATGCTGCTCATCAAGACGGTGTTCAGAATACTTTCAGAGATGCGTCTCTGAACCTTGATGCGGTGGTAGCGTGGAGCTCGCCGTCTGCGATGAGGGAGTTCTTGATGAAGGAGAGTCGCCTGTGCTCTACCTCCATGTAGATGCTGTCCGTCTGATCGCCCTTGAAGAGGAGGAAGAAGTAGGTCCGGTGTACGATCGAGACGTTGCAGTCATGCCACAGCTCGATGATCTCCTGCTGCTTTCTCTCGAAATCGATGTGCCATTTCGAAAGGGAGACCGTGGCAACTTCTTTAGCAATTTTCGGCTGCATGAATCAATAGTAGACAGACAGTACACCAGAGTGAAATCGGCTTGACAAGAGAAATGTAAATGTTGCAGTCAATGGTTTTTATGGAGAGAGAATTCTCAAGAGAGATTTCCCATTTTTACTGTACCTGGTGTTGCTCTGAAGATTGGGGTGCATGGTTCATTTCTGTCTTCTGCTTCACTTCTGTGACGCAGCCGATGTCATTCACAGCAGTCTCTTCTTCAGCATTGCAGGTGCTCTTGTCTTCTTCAGCGTTGCCCGTGCTCTTGTCTGCGATCTCATCAGGACTCAGGCTTTTCCTCACCTTCTCTGGCCTTCTGGTAGAATATCTGAAGGTTTCGGACGACGGCGTCGTGCTCGCCGAGTCATCGAACCAGCTGTTCGGAATGACCATGAAGCTAGCTCTGCAGCTTCTACTCCTAGTAAGCGCACTGTCCCTGGAGCTAACCACACACCTCTTCAGGGCAAGAGATTCTTCAGTTTCAGGCTTCTCGAGATCAAATGACGGCTCAAAATCACACGCATATAGCTTGATGGCATTTTCTGCTGAATTTGACATGCTTTCGCTATGCTTTTGATCATCAGTGTGTGTCTTCTTTTCAGGTGTTTGGAAGAATTCTTGGCTTCTCCTGCTCCTGAGCTTGTTTGTCTCGATGCACTGCACTTCCTTGCAGTGCTCCTCAGGGGGCTCAGATTCAGCTCGATGAGCTACTCTCTGTGCTTCGTGTTCCTCTGTGATGTCAGAAATTTGGCTGCTTGGTGGAAACGAGTGAGGTACTGACAGTTCATCCATTGTTTGATCTTGATAGTCAATGTCTTGAGTATCTGAAGATGAAAATGCACCTTCTGACACAATGCGCGGAATCGAGTCTGAAGACCGACTCTGTGAAGAACATCAGAGTAAGGTTAAATTAGTTGGATACTAAAACACTGTTGCGTTGTTAATTTTTTTTAGATAACACATTAGTGCATAAGAGAAGTACCCATCGCCTTGCTAAGTGATTGTTGATATCCCCGTCGCTCGCAACTTTGCGGAAATTATCAAGCTGAGATTGAACGGTGTCCTTTTGCTCCATCAGTTCCTTCAACTGTTCTTCCAGCTGAAAATTCACCCCCCAAAAAAAAGAACTTCAGTACTTTTCTTGGGGACATTTGAAAGTGAAGAACTGTAAATTATCATCGATGTGAAGATCAAAACAGAAGGATCCAAGAGCAGTACACACATTCTTAATTAGTTCATCCTTTTCTCTGAGAATCTCTGCATGAGAAGTGCAAGAGGCTGATGCAGGAAACTTCAGCTCGTTCTCCAACCTAGCGATCTCTCTCTGAAGATGCTTCACCAGTGCCTTGTCTGACATAACCACGTTGACCTGTGCATTGGTGACGACATCTTTCGCGCAGTTAGCAAACAGAAGAGTGTTCCTCGACTGCTCGATGTGGCAGTGTGCCGGGCTCATCGTGCAGATGATTGCTGTTCTTGCATTGCCTCCCAGTGATGACTGCAGTATCCGGGTGAGCTTTGAATCTCTGTATGGGATATGGCCATTTCTCCCCTTGCTACACCACCAAGAAGTTGTTCAGAAATCATTTTAAATGAAATGAAGATGTCTTGTTTCAAAAGAAAGAGAGAGAAAAATGAACTTGTAGAATGATTTGAAAGACACAGAAGAGAATTCTGTGAACCTGAGTTGGCGAATGACCTTTCCTAGAGTAAGCAGGCTTCTGTTAATATGGCTGCCCTCCTTTAGCCTCATACCAGCCGATGCCGTCTGAGATGCACGCTCACTTCCTGCTAAATCAACAAAATTCTGTCCACAAGAAACTCAGATTCTATGGAAAAACATGTGCAAAATAATACAAAGCTTACAAGATGCAGGTATTTCATCAATACCACACAAGCAATAAGAGTGCTCGAGTTTCCTTTCCCCAAGAACTGCTTAGCTGAACTCTCAACCGTCTACAGTTAACAAAGCAGGTTAAGAACCGGTTTTTTTTTTACAAAAAAAGTCTGTTGCAAACAATTTAGCTTGATATGAGCACAAACCATCCTGAGTATTTGATGAGATCTGGAGCTTGCTTCATTCATAGCAGTTTCCCCAATCTGTCTTTGAGCTGTCACACAAGCAAAAACAAAATGATCACCAGACTGAAGAAACAAATGAGCTGCTACTCTTATTGCTATATCCAGGTTCACTGGGAAGAAAGAAAGAAAATTCATTTCCACACCTTCACACACAGCAAGGAGCTCCAGAAGATGGCCTTTGTCTCGCAGAGTCTCCTCGGTGAGTTTTTCTACAACTGTTCCTTTCTGTTTGCATTCAGAAAGAACAGCAAAATGTGATAAATTTTGCAGGATTTTTGTTGAAGGTAATCAGCAAACCATGTCAAGGAAAAAGGTAACCTCTGGATCATCAAGAAGCCTGAGAGGCGTTGCGTCAGAGCTCAGGAGGTCCCTGACAGCCTCGTTGTATATCTCCATTGCCGAGAACTTCAGGATGAACTCTCTCTCAGGATGCTGCAGAGCAGAGACTCGTAAATCAAAAACCGAACGCAATTATGCAAACAAAATCAACAGTAATTCAGTCAACGCGATTGATCACCTTCTCGATGTAGTCGTAGATGTCCGACATGCTGTACTCCGTGATGCCAACCATGGTGTAGGTCTTGCCGCTGCTCGTCTGCCCGTACGCGAATATGCTCGCTGCAGCAATGTCAGAGCAGATTCTCGCGAGTGAGTTCATCGCGACGAAGAAGACGACGAAGAGCTCGTCGTTGCAAACAAGTAATGGATTTGTTCTTTTTTTTTTGGTTACCGTTGATTCCACTGAGCACTGACATGGCGACCTGCCTGGCGCCTTCGTCGTACACCTGCCTCGTGCCGCACTCATGGCTGAACACCCTGTCTGGAAACCACGGCGAGAAGGTGAGCGGGAGAGCGGTTTGCAATTGCATTCGGCGGCGGCGGCGGCGTACGAACCGTAGCTGTAGGAGGCGGGGAACATGGCGCGCTCGGGGACGGCGCCGCGGAACGTGAGCGTGGTCGGGCCGGCGCACTCCCAGTCGGAGCCGTCGCCGCGCTCCGCCTCGCGCGCGTTCACCGGCCGCAGCCGCACCGACACCACGATCCGCTCCGGCCGCTCCTCCCCCGCCATCTCCGCCTCCTCCCCTTCCTGCACCACCAAGCACGTACGCAGTCGCGCTCATGTCATCATGATGAAAAAAAAATAGCAAAATGCCGGCCGGCGCGCGGCCGCCTCGCCGCCACCGATCCATCCATCCGTCGCCGGAGGTTGTCACGTACTAACGACGGCGAAGCTACATGCACCAACGACGACGACAACAACAAAAGAGAAAAGGTTTCCCTCCATGCGCGCGTGCATGGCTACCAAGCGAATTCGCGGCGAGAGAGAGAGAGAAATCGATCGATGAGGAGCTCGTTTACCTCTCACGCGGGGACGACGAAACGGTGGGGGAGAGGAGTCGAGGAGAGGTTGCCCGCCTCCGCGCGCGCGCGGCTGCCTCCTTCCTCTCCTCGAAAGAAGAAGAAGAAGAAAAAGGAGAGAGGGAGGAGGAAGAGGAGGAAGGGGACGACGGGACTATTCACAATGGGGCAGGTGAATTTCCCCTTTCGTTTTACTCGCTTTTTTTTACCGCGAAAAAGGCAGCAGAGTGGACGGTGGTTGGGGCTAACTCCCACGGGGCCCACCTGTCTGCCATGTGAAGCTCACGGAATGGTTAAAAAAAAGACTTGGTAAGAAAAGGAAAAGAAAAAGGAGAGACCGGACCAAAAATAACCGTTTTGACCGGTGGCCGCGCCAGGAAGGCGATGGCCCTAATATGGAGGCGGCGGCGGCCACCGGAGAGCAGCAGTAGAAACCACGGGAAGAGTACGATCTTTCTGGTTGGCAATGGCGATTGAGGGGGGGCACACGAGACGAGAGCGCCATGAATGCTGTCCCTGTGGGGGCGAGCTAGGCTTTGCTTTGCTCCGGCAGATCGCTCGCCGTCCATGTCCATGAGTGACATTATTGCTTTTGCCATTGCTCTGCTTCAGAGCCCGTCGCACGTACAGTACTGTGTCGCAGATGTCGCATTATATTGGCAGTGAACTAGTGAAGGCAGAAGAATGCAGATGGGTACCCGGCCAAGTACTGGTGCCAACCTACCTACCAAACATTCAGCCTCTCGCTTTTAACTTTCACCTGTCTACAATCAGTGCCTCATCGTCCAGTCTGGGGTGCGATATACTCCCACCATCACAGAAAAAATCCAACTTAATAGGGGATGTGATCTCTCCTAAGACTATAAGGGCCCCTTTAAATCGTAGGAATGAAAAAACAGAGGAATAGGAAAAACACAGGATTCTGACAGGAATACCATTGTAAAACAGAGGATTGCAAAACACAGGAAAAACACAGGAATGGCTGTTTGATTGGACCACAGAAAAAACGCAGGAATCAGATGAGAGAGATAGACTCAGAGGAAATGTTCCAAGAGGTTAGACCTCTTGCTAACTTTCCTCCAAAATGTGCATAGGATTACCCATTCCATAGGAATTTTAAAGGATTGGATAGGATTCAATCCTTTGTCTCAAAGGCCTTCATAGGATTTTTTTTCCATAGGATTGAAATCCTCCAAAATTCCTACATTTTTCCTACAAATCAAAGGGGCCCTAAATATGGACTATCCTTTGCCCACATTCGTTGTCGTAGGAGAGGTCACATACACTTATAGGTTGAGTTTTTTTAGACGGAGAGAATATGATTGATGGTTTAAGCACGGATTTCCAGGGATTATATGGTCACTGTTCATTGCTGAACATTTGGTACAGTGGTTAAATCTCGCTTATTTTCCTTGTGTTCTTTTTGAGGGTTTTTTAAGATATATGTAATTAATTCATTTTGGACTTTGTTTAAAAAGACCACAATTAATTATTATAGAGTTTCCAGTCTTTAATTTAAATAATGTACAGTCAACTATTACAAACATTATGGATCGGATTATTGTGAATTACAAATCACGACATGATAAATAATAAAAATGATAATGAGATTGTAGGCAGGGGCGGAGTTACAGTAGAACTATCGAGGTCAGCTGACCCCGGTAACCTGTGGCGAAATCTATGGTTATATTGTTTAGGCAATCAAGATGACACTATAAATTTTTATATTTTGAAACCGTAGCTAGCATTTTGCTGGTGTTATATTAGGTAGGATAGAAATTATTTACAGACTCACCAAAGGTGAAAGAGACAAAGCCGAAAAAGAACCGAACAAGAGGGAGAACAACAAGAAAACCGACAGCCTCGCATTCTTATCTGTGATTTTGGTCACTAGTTGAGACAATTGAGTCTCCTGATTGTGGAACACTCGTTTGTGTCATTCGCATCAGGTTTTCCAAGGCACCACCATATGAATTGATTTAATTGCTTTCGTTTGTGTTTTTTTCCATTGGGATGTCCCTTGATCCACCAGTCAAGCAGTGGCTCGTCGCCATCGTGTGTGTTTAGTGTATTGTGTCTCGGCTGTTGAAAGATCTTCTCTCAGATTTGATGTACGAAAGTGTAATCCTTGAAAAGGTGTTGTGCCGTTTAAAGGTTTCTATAGCAAAACTGATAGACATTGACGGATTTGCAGCCGATCTGTCATCCAGATTTTGTTTCGAATGAGGAGCTATGTAAAGTTTTTTTTTTTTTCATTTTGACAGCGTCCATACTTTCCATATTAGCTTTGTCGTCGTTGAGTCAATCCTCCCAATGAATTGTGTGTTATATATGACACTAAAAGTTAAACAAGATTAGTGTATTCTGATCTCGGTGATACCGATGAATTAATTTTCTAGCTCCGCCGCTGATTGCAGTCAGTCAGTTGTCAGCAAGAGTCTTAGCGACGGCCGACGGACGAGACATAATAAACTAAACCAGAGACACGTACGCACAGTCAACAACCAGGTACGTACGGCAAAATGGCACTTAAGACTTAAGCGCCGCTGCGCACAGTAATAATCCACGTACTATGTACGGCTGATACATGGTTTACGCCATATATACATACGCTAAGTAATTAATATCGTTCATTCGTGTAGCAGGTAGGACGCACGTTCTCTCTGCACAGTGACGCTGCACAAGCACATTAACGTGGCCAAGCAAGCGTTGTGCATGAATGAAAATGCAGTTGCATTGGACCAGCCATGTGCAAAGTGCAATCGAAAGGTTTTTGTCGATGTGACGATAGAATCGTTTACGCTGAAAATACGGGAAGGAGTGAGAAGTTCACAGGTGAAAATACGATTAGTAATGTACTCCGTATCTGACAACGTAGAGGTTGTGGCTAGCTTGACAATGAAACGCTCATCCGTGAGAAGGAATAATCTGTGAGCGATGCAACGTCTACAAGAAGTGAAAGTGATCCACATAAAGATAGTGTGCATTTGCATGCATTGACTCAGCTGGCATTTAGTTCAAGAATTTGCTTGGAGTGAAGATTGTGTGCCCCAGCAGAAAATCTTGAGCTATTAAATAAGGAATGTAATCCAAATTTTAGTAATTAATAAAGGGTCTGTTTGAAAAGCTTAAAATTATGAGAAGCAATTGGTTGGTAGCCAGCTTCTGAGAATATGGAAAAGTTGGGTTTCCTAGTTTTTAGCTTCTAGTTCATTTTTTTGATTCTACAACTACAGCTTTTTAGAATCTAGATCAAAAGCTGGACTGTTTGGGGAGCTTCTGATTCTAAAAGAATCTGCAGCAGCTAGAAACTCCCCCAAACAAGCTCAAAGTCTCTCTTTACGTTAAAAAAAACGATTAGTACATGAGGGACTATAACGGCAAGGGTGACATTCAAAGGCTTGTTATGTGCTTGCATAGTGCTCCCTCCGTTTCAGGGTAAAAAATGTTTTGACTTTGGTCAAAATCAAACTAATTTAAGTTTGACTAAGTTTATAGACAAATATAATAATATTTATAATTCCAAATTAGTTTCATTCAATCAATTATTGAATATATTTTCATAATAAATTTGACTTGGGTTGAAAATGTTACTATGTTTTTCTATAAACTTAGTTAAACTTGAAGCAGTTTGACTTTGATCAAAGTCAAAATGTCTTATAACCTGAAACGAAGCTAGTAGCATATAGTGACGTCTGTGCTATATTATTTTGGTCCTAAATCTGTTTAGTCATATTATAAATTGCTTTGATCTTCTTTTCTAGTTATACTTTTCTAGGTTTGGCTAAATTTATAAAAATAAATAGCAATATCTACAACACCAAATTAGTTTCATTAGATGCAAAATATACTTTAATAATATGTTTGTTTTGTGTTAGAAGTGTTCCTATATTTTTCTATAAACTTAGTCAATTTTTTAAAAAGGTTGACTATGGAAAAAAAATCCAAACGACTTATTATAATATGAAGTGAATGGAGTATAAGTATGCAACTATTCAACGGGCTAATACGCCTAGACCTATATGATTGGAGGTGTTGATGGAATGTGATTGTGAGGATGGATTTATAATAAAGTACTGGATTTAGAATAATGTGTTTAGTGGACTTTGATTTTACAATAGAGACAATAGCATTAAAAAAAAGATGGTTTACTGGACTGCACAGGGCATGCAGCTCAGCCTAGAGACCGGATCACTGGAGGAGTTCTGCAAAGGATAGCTGGGCCGGCCTATAACCAGCCCAAGAACTCTAGTATTCCTTTGCAGAGATCTAGGTCCAACAGGTACTCCTATTGGACGGTGGTGGTGGCCCACGGACAGGGACACAGGGTACCGGAGCCCGGAGGCCAGCAGGGAGAGAAGAAGAAAGAGAAAGACAGGGAGTCGTGACGGCGCCCATTGGCGGCAGAGCAGCCAAGCAATTGATTCGGAGCCACACCCCCAAAATCCCCCCCCCCCCCCGCGTCTCCCCACCCCCTTCTATGTTCTGTGGCCGTCGCCTCTCGCGGGCCCACCGCGCCTAAATCCGCCATATCCACAACCCCCCCTGCACGGCTGCACCTACCAGTCTCATCCCAACTCCCTCCCCCATAATAACAGATCCACGGGCCCCACCGCATCTGGCCCCACCTGTCAGTGTGATGTACCGTGCGGATCTGGTGAAAGTAGCCACTACACAGTATGTTTCGCTTTCCTCGGGTCTACGGCGGCATGAACCCGGCTCACGGGATTAGACCCGCGGGCGCGGTGAGTTGGACGTGTGGTCCTCGTGGACCGGGTCTAGCGACGGTGGGGCTCGATCCCTCGAGAAGGTGGGGCCACCACCAAGCTAGCTCCTGCTCGCCCCACCACCACATCGAAATCAAAAACTATTACTTCTATTTTCTAGTATTTTTTTTTGTTTCTCTCGAGTTCCTCCCTCCTCGCTCGCCACAATCTCTCTCCCGGCTTCGTTCCTCCTCTCGCCCCGCGACTCCCGCTCTGCTCCTCCTCGTCGCCGCCGCCGCCGCCGCCGCCGCCGCCGCCGCCGCTGTGTGTACGACTACGACGGCGAAGAGCCAGGCGGGGAGGACCGATCCGCCGGAGGAGGAGGAGGAGGGAGTGGGGGGGCGGGGAGATGGGGGAGGGGGGGCGATGACAGCGGGCGCGGCTCGGCGCGGGCGGGATGCGGACGATCTGCGACGTGTGCGAGAGCGCGCCGGCGGTGCTCTTCTGCGTGGCCGACGAGGCCGCGCTCTGCCGGTCCTGCGACGAGAAGGTGCCCCCTCTCTCTAACCCTGCCTTCGTCCTCTGCTCTACAACGCGCACGCGTCGGAGTCCGCTTGCCGAATCGTAGATCGGGTTATGCGATGCTTCAATTGCGGTCGCTTGTTTCACGCTGGGCGATCGGGTTGTTTGATTGTGCAATTAAGATCTCACGAGATGGTTTACTACGCTCGAATTAGCGTGTGGATCTGCGTGTTTCTTTTTTGGGTACAGAAAGCCATTTAATTTTGACTGCGAATCAACTGCGTACTGCTCACTGGCCTGGAGCAATTCATTCATTAAGGCCTTTTTTTTTTCATTCGTTGAGTATTGTGGACTTATGACCAAACGAAGTTATGGTATAATAGGATGCCAGCGTGCATTGATAGTGACTAACTGTAGTGCTTGTTTGGGTAGTAACCGAGAAATTGCCTTATGGGGTATCCACTTATTTCTTGTCTGACTTCAAAATGAGGCCTATTGCCTAGAGAATTCCACTTGAAATTAAAGCTGGCCAACTTTAGAACTGGAAAACAAAGCATAATTCTATGATGTTGTTATCGAAGGAGGCACTTTTACAGCATAAAACATACATAATAAGTTCAAATAAGTACTTGAATCCAGCAATTGGGTTACTTCGGAACGGGATTTCTTAGAAGATCACACTACCCTGAGTTCTATATCTAGCTTGGTGGTCGTTAGACACCTCCAGGCATCATCATTCATGGCCATATGTGGGACAGTGCGAGATGAGCTTGTCGTGATTTTGCCATTTTGGTTGGAATTTCTGTTAACCTTATTGGCTATGTGTAATACTTAAGTCGATCATTGTTCTGTAGAAGTAATGATTGAATTTCCCTTGTTGAAATTCTTCAATAGTAAAGAAATAGTTAGGTATAGATTTTGCACTTGTGTTTACACGATTTTTCAGTCCATATGTTTACTGTTATTTGTAGCCAAGATTATGCTTCTGCCTCACTTTAATTGCAGAATGCAGAGTCTGAATTGCAGATTTTCTAGAGTTAATGAATACCCCCTCCGTCCCAAAAAAAGTCCAATCCTGAACACATTCGTGTCCAGATTCGTAGCTAGGGTTTGCTTTTTTATGGGACAGAGTAGTATGTCTTATACTATGTTACTGTACATGATTCCAGTCGCTACCTTCAATTGCTAATAAAAACATACATGAGAGCATCCTTTACTCATTCTTTAGCTGCTCAACTAGTTTTGCGCTCCGTAACCAATGCTATGACACTGGTTTCTTTGGTTTTTTATAATATTTGGAACTGATGACATGATTAAAAATCATCAGTACGTGCAAAAGTGCAACCAGGTTGTAGATGAAAGTTCCAACCGGAAATGGAATTGTTGTATGTGGGTGGCCCCATCCCTAATGAGGCCAAACATTATGAAACATCCTTCGTGGGCAGATCTTTTGGTCAAATATCCCATTGTGCTCTCACATTCTTATATTATATTGATTTACCCATTAAAACATTGTACGTCTATTCTGTTTTACGACTATGTTTTGAGCAGTTAAGTTCTCTTCCAACTATGAAAGGTCATCTTTTCTGGTTCTTAGTCCTTACTTATGTCTTTATGTCAGTTGAGCACCTGTTTAATGAGTTAATAAGGTTTGTCAGTAATGGATCTGCTGAAGAACACGATGTATGCTGATTATGTGCAGGCAACATAAGAAATCAGATACTGTTAATAAAGCTGACATTTTTGCATGGATTTGTTTACTGAAAGTTTGCCAGATTGGTTGTTGTACTCTGTATGTTAGAGATGCATATCCATATTCAGCTCTATGAGAACTTCGATCAACAAAATTACTCGCTCCATTGATTGTTATAAGATGTATTTTGGTTTGAAGAGGCCAAACTTTGTAGATTTTGACCAACAATCAGTCTATACAAGTTATTTTAGTAGCTGTGCAATATCCTTCATGTGGTATCATTAGCATGAAGAAAAACAAATATTACAGCTTTGGTCTCAATAACCCATTAAATATTCATGCTGCATTTTCTGATATTTCTTCCAATGTTGTGATGCAGGTGCATATGTGTAACAAGCTTGCTAGGCGGCACGTGAGAGTTGGGCTTGCAGACCCTAATAAAGTTCAACGCTGTGATATATGTGAAAATGCCCCCGGTATTCTTTCTTATTTATGAATAGTTTCTTATCATATTTTGCCTGTTAAAGCTTGTTGTGATTATGTCCTGCTGTCCATGCAGCCTTCTTCTATTGCGAGATAGATGGTACATCACTTTGCCTTAGTTGTGATATGACTGTTCATGTTGGTGGGAAACGAACCCATGGAAGATACCTGCTCCTAAGGCAACGGGTTGAAGTAGGTTATTGTTTAGAAACCAACTTCGTATTGTAATCTCACGCCTTATTTTCTAGTGCTTGAAGTTTGAAATTTTGATTAGTTTCCAGGAGATAAACCAGGTCATATGGATGATGTTGCTATGCAACAGAAAGATCCTGAAAACCGGACGGATCAAAAGAAGGCCCCTCACTCAGTAACAAAGGAGCAAATGGCAAACCATCATAATGTGTCTGATGATCCAGCCTCAGATGGCAACTGCGATGACCAGGGTAACATCGATTCCAAAATGATTGATCTTAATATGAGACCCGTCCGTACTCATGGACAAGGTTCAAACTCACAGGTACATCACATTCTCCATGTTAATGCAATGGGCTCATCTATTATTACCTTTACCGATCACTCACATTTTCCTCTCTGGTCTATGCTCTTCCCTTACTGATGACAAACCAGACTCAGGGCGTGGATGTTAGCGTCAACAATCATGATTCTCCAGGAGTGGTGCCAACATGTAATTTCGAACGAGAAGCCAACAAATAAATACCGTAACACCAGGATGTACATTTCTTCGGTTGCTGCTATATAGCAGTAGCTCTCCGGGAGGTTGGATTAGCTTTGGTCTTCAGCCAGGCAGAATATGTGTTATTACATGGTCCTCTTGTGTCGCTAGTAGTATGATTCTAGTAGAGCTGAAGTTGAACGAGTTCATGTCAACTCGGCATGCCATATGCCGTGGACGCTATTTATCGTCGTGTACTCGTGTTGTGGTTGTAAGACTGGTGTCACATGGGCCATACGGGAAGCACAGTGGGCTGTCACTTGTGCTTTTGTGGATTGCTGCTGTGCGCTATTAGAAACTGTTCAAAAGATTAATAGACCCATCATTTTTTTTCGGTGTATATCCAAATGTTGCTTGCTTGGACTGTGTTAAGCATTTACTTCCCATTTTGCTCTCTTGCAAGATTACAACACGCGAAGCTCTATTTTCTTAATTACTACTACCTCTATTTTAAAATATAAAAATCTAAAATCTGGATGTTCAAAAATATGTAAAACTAAAATCTGGATATTTGCTAGGACTATAAATAATCTAGATATGTTCTTTGTCCAATAAGATCCCACTCTTGCTCTATTCTTAAAAGGAAGTAAGCAGCTTCATCTATTCTTAAAAACTTTGCTCGTACAAGTAGTTGAGTAGTACTCCCTCCGTTCCAAAAAAAAAAAAGGACAAACCCTGGGTTTCCGTGTTCAATTTTGATTATCCGTCTTATATGAAATTTTTTATAATTCGTATTTTTATTGTTGTTAGATGATAAAACATGATTAATATTTTATGCGTGACTTGTCTTTTTAATTTTTTTCATAATTTTTTCAAATAAGACGGACGGTCAAATGTTATACACGAAAACTAAAGTTTATATTTTTTGGACGGAGGGAGCATGCAGTATGCACTCTGCAATAGGACACGAACTGACACGTCTCATGCCTTTGAGGGCGTGAAGCCGGTCAAGCACCAACAAACCTTTTTGCCCAAAGGGGGCAGAAAAAAACAAAGGGCTAGTCAAACGTGGTTGCATCAAAAAGCTCTTGGATGTCTTGTAGAGCTCGAGTAGTCCCATACTCCCATGTCACACACTCATCAAAATCCGAGATGGATTAGTACATCCTCTGCCAACACAGCAGCGCAACTGTCCTCTGGAACCCAACCAAACCGAAAGCCGACCTGAACGCAATACTCCAGTAATACTAAAAAATAATTGGCCACGGCCGCCACACGCACGCCGCTGCTCGCCCAGCCGGCGGCACACGCTGGCGAAACGCAGGGCGGCTGCCTCCTCCCCCCCCCCCCCCCCCCCCCCCCCGGGGCGCGCCACGGCGGGAGGCAAAAGAAATCCCACGAGATATCCCCGTCTCCGCACGGCACCGCCACGTACGTACTTACGCTGCCTGCGCTCGTGCGTATAAGAGCAAGTTTAATAGCAGAGTTAAATGTTAGCTCCAAATTATTTATAGGTAATATAATAATCTATTTATATAATAGTTATCTATAAAAATATATTACACCATTAATATTTGGTTTCACCTTTTATATATACAATGTATTAAAATCAACTGAATGTAACCCGTTTTCTTCTGACTTTTTCCTCCTTTCTTGATACGCGAGGCTATAGTTTCTTCTGTCTCTTTCCTTCTCTTCTCGATACTAGGTTATTGTTAGCTTACAGCTGTTATTGTACTTACTCTAAATGCTGGAGTACTGGGTTTTTGTAACCGAGAATGGGCGTGTGGGCGCGCGCGGGGCACGATGCTCGTGCTTGCCTCCCCGGTGCGCGGCTTTTTGCCGGCGATGGCGAGGCCGCGGGCCGGGCGGGCGACGGGGCGCACCGCACCGGAGCGTGCGATGTGTGACGAGACTGGCAGGGGTGGGTGAGGGGACGCCACGGCACGTACACGGTACACCACTGGCAGAGTACTGGGCTTGGTCGTCTCATATGTTTGCTGCTGCTGCTGCTGCGTGCGTTGCACCTGGTGGGCAGGAGGGCGCAGCGGAGCATCACGGCGAAGTCGGCGAGCGAGCGGAACAAGCACGTGGCCACTTGCGGGAACCCTGTCCCCTACCCCCCTCGCCAGAATCCGGATCTACTGTGCCCGTTCGCTCTCCATTGGTACGGAGTAACAGCCTGCCTGGCTGCCTGGGTGGGGTGGCAATGGCACGGCGGCTATTTTTTTTTAAAAAAAAATAAAATTCAGTTTAGTGTAAGCTTTCGTGCGAACTTGGAATATTTCCATAACGCTGTCACAAATTCCATAATGAGTTGTACGAATGGTGTCCTTCTAGGATGATCTTAACAACCCCTAAATCATGCACCCTACCAATTACTTCCTCCGTTGTTTTAAATTATAATTCATTTTACATTTTAGTCAAACTAAAACTGATTTAAATCAATAGAAAAAAGTAATAACAAATTCAACAAAAGACAAATATACTATTAACACATATTCAATTATAGATTCAATAAAACTAATTTGTTGCTGTAGATATTGACTGCATTCTTTGGTGTGGGTTGGGAACTAATCTCCAAGCATAGAAAACGGAGCGATAGATTAACGTATTATTAATTAAGTACTCCCTCCGTTTCGAAATATTTGACGCCGTTGACTTTTTAGCATATGTTTGACCGTTCGTCTTATTCAAAAAATTTAAGTAATTATTAATTCTTTTCCTATCATTTAATTCATTGTTAAATATATTTTTATGTAGGCATATAATTTTACATATTTCACAAAAGTTTTTGAATAAGACGAACGGTCAAACATGTGCTAAAAAGTCAACGGTGTCAAATATTTCGAAACGGAGGGAGTATTAGCTAAAAAAACTAAAAAATGGATTTATATGATTTCTTAAAGCAACTTCCCTATGGAACATTTTTGAGAAAACATACCGTTTAGTAGTTTAGGAAGTGTGCGTACGGAAAACGAGTAAATGTAGGTTGATAACCACCACAAACGAACTCAAGAAGTGGAGGCTAGTATATCTCTCTGCAACCTTAATTAAAATCAAAATGCCTTATAATTTAAAATAGAACTATGGAGTACTCTCTGTCACGTAGAAAAACAACTTCTAAAGATATATTTGTCCAGATTTATCACTAGAAGTTAGTATTTTTTTTTAAGAACAGATGATGTATTATACTAGTCGTACTTGCAAGTATCCCATATTGTTCTATTCGCTTAGATTTGCAATTCAAGTTTGCTACGTCCACCAGAACAAGATTCACTTGTCTAGGAGTACTATTGACTTGCAGAATGCACATTGAACAGTAGTGGCGGCCACAGATTATAAGACGGTCACACCTGATTCCCCGCGCAAGGCAGCCACGACGCAGGAGACCAGGGCGTCCACCTGGCGCCCCGCCGGTCGGGTCCCACGGCGACACGGTGCCATCCCCCTCGCCGGCAGCCTCCGGTGCCAACCCAACCGGCCCAACCGCCGATGCGCCGCCTGTCCCAGCCGCTGCACCCCCCCCCCCCCCACCACCTCCGGATCCTCTGCTCCCGCCTCGCCCTCGCCGCCTGACACGCTGACACCCCCGCTCGCCCGCAGAGGATCCCACTCCGCTGCCGCCTCCGCGCTTGCACCAACGGTATATATATATAGCTCGCTCTGTGCAGCCCACAGCTCGCCACCATCAGCGTCTTCTTCGTCGAGGTCAGCGGCGGCGACACGGTGTTGGGTCATGGCGAGCTACGGCGACGACGGCGTGGAGCTCACCGAGCTGACGCTGGGGCCTCCCGGAGCCAGCGCTCGCAGGGCCAGGCGCGGCAGGAAGAACGGCCATCCGCCGCCGTCGTCCTCGATGTAATTTCTAGTGTTCTTACACGGCTAATGGTTTTGTGATGATCGATCAATGTCGCGTCTCCTCTGATGGATGGGTTTCGTTGTTCGGTTTAGGATTCAGGCAGCGTACTTCGTGAAGGTGAGCATGGACGGGACGCCGTACCTGAGGAAGGTGGACGTCGCGGCGTACGGCGACTACCTCGAGCTCGTCGAGGCGCTCAACGACATGTTCTACTGCTCCACCATTGGTGAGCTGCTAGTTTCACCTCGCTGTATATGCAAGAGTAATCTGCCAAACATTGATCAGTAATGGCGGTTAATAATGTTTTGTGTACGGTGATCGAGCAGGACTGATGGACGGGTACGGCGAGTGGGAGCACGCCGTCGTGTACGAGGACGGCGACGGCGACTGGATGCTCGTCGGCGACGTGCCCTGGGAGTAAGCACCGCTGAAACCGCATCGCTTTTTTTATACATTACTGAAACTGCGTCATTGCACTGTTCATCATCGTTTCAAAATTATGCGAATGCAAAAACTAAAGGTAAACGTGGAAATCTCAACCTGATGCATCTTGAATTGCAGGATGTTCGTGTCTTCGTGTAAGAGGATGAGAGTGATGCGAGCTTGTGAGGCGAGAGGCTTGAGCTCAAACGCGTGACAGAAACAATTGCAGGTGAGGAGGATTAACTCCAATTCGATCAGATTGGTAAATACAGAATAGTGCATGCAGTAGCATAGTTTCCTTTGTCTGGAAAAAAAAATCTGCAATATGATCAAACTAATCCATATAGAGAACCAATTAAGAACAACCGAGTAATCGCACTAAGTTCACTAACCACTAACTGATCAGACTGAAACTTTGACTTCTTGAGTTCTTTCTCACTGCCAAGAGTTTCAGACTTTCAGTCCATTTCTTTACTAGGGATGAATATACAATTGATTCAGGGTTTGGCATTGTTCAGTTCTTTTCCACTGATAAACTGATTTAGAGTTTTCGTTGTTAATTCAGTTCTTTTATACTGCAATAAACTGATTTGGATTTTGCGTGGTTCCAGGTTGACCAGTGCGTTGTAGATAACTGAACCTGGACATCGATCGCTCATGCAAGTGGTGAAAGCGCTGACGAAAAGGATGACGCAATTTTCTGACCGACCAAAGCTATGCTGCGCACACATGATTGATGCAACAACATCTACAGAAAGACCAGCATATCAGCATCTCACTAGCTAGCCTGGAATAAATGTTAGTTAAGTAGTTGACACTGCAGATGCGGTCAATCTCTCCAGCTTGCTGCTTGCTTCTCACATGAGCCTGAATGCCTCTGATACGGTTGACTTCCCTGATGAGATCCCAACATTTTAGCTCCCTTTTGCCTCTAGCTAGTTGTAAGTTGTTTCGGCTGTATATGTATGTATGTCGCATCACATGTACATGGATCAAGAGTTGTTCGTTGTACCTCCCAAATTTTGATACAGCTAGCACGAAGATCTTTTGAGTCTGAGATGAGGTTCAATTCTGTTCATGGGTGTGGTTTCTGCAGACAGGATCATGGTGCTCAACTGCTCATCACGTTTCTGTTTTTGCTGCACCAGTGCAGAACCCAGTTCATCTGTCGGAGCAGCGTGCGGCAAGGACTGCGTGGAATTGATCTTCATGGAAGATGTTGCTAATTGCAGCAGCAGCGGTAGTGGTATCCATCCAAGTAGGCAAATGTAACAGCTACCGATGAGCAAGTGGCCATGTTGTTTTCAGGATTTGTGGATCATACATAGGTAGGTAGTTATGTACCAGTTGCCATTAGGCCAACTGGAGTGGATGGATCAAAAGGAGTCCAAAAGCTTCTGCGCGTCCATTTGTTCGGCTCATATGGCTGCTTGAGCTGCAGCAACAGTACCCACTACACAAAAGACAACACGATCGCTGCAGCTGCTGCTATGTACAGCCGCACTTAGGGCCGGTTTATTTCGTGAACGATAATTCCTGGCGTGTCACACTGGATATACGGACACACATTTGAAATATTAAACACAGTCTAATAACAAAATAAATTACAAATTCTGCCAGAAAACCGTGAGACAAATTTATTAAGCCTAATTAATCCATCATTAGCAAATGTTTACTGTAGCATCACATTATCAAATCATGGCGTAATTAGGCTTAAAAAATTCGTCTCGCAATTTCCTGGCGAACTATATAATTGATTTTCTTTCTACATTTAATACTCCATGCATGTGTCTAAACATTCGATGTGATAGCGTGAAAAATTTTGTTTAGGTACTAAACATGCCCTTATTCAGTTGATGCAGCAGAATTGCCTCGGTCAAGAATAGGAATACGAATAACGTCGCTGAACTTCTGTTGAAATAATGTGTTTGTTTCATGAGGATGGGAATTAATTCCTTTCGTACGGAAAACGAAATGATCTATTAGCACATAATTAATTAAGTATTATCTATTTTTTTAAAATATGAATTTTTAAAGCAACTTTCGTATATAAAGTTTTCGTAAAAAGCGCACCGTTTAGTGTTTGAAAATTCGTGTTCAGTTCAGTAAGTCGATGATTGGAAATGCGACCATGGACTAGCTCATGTTCATGGCTTCACGGTAAAACACCGGCAAAGCATTGCTGGCTGCCGTGCCATGGCAGACAGCTGCTCCTAGTTGCTGGACTGACCGGTAAGAACGGGTTGGGCAACGAAAACTCCGGCTCCGGTGGGTCGGGGATTAAAACTCCGAACCTCCTTGACCTCCACAACACTGTCATCTCCACACAAATTAATGGAGTTTTTACGTCTCGATCAGTCACCCACGACGTGCTCGGTGCTATGCTCGTCGGAGACACTCAATCACCAGTTCGATCTTTAAAAAGGCCAACGGGGTCAGAAATGAAAACTCCGGCGCCAGCGTTTGGAGTTGATTAGTAACTCCGAACCCTTTGACCTGCACAACCTGGTCATCTCCAACTTTCTCTGGGCCGAATTCTGGTGTTGGGCCTAGCTTTCTAGCCCATACAGTGAAGAAACGGCCCAAATATGGCATCACGAGGCCACGCGGCCCACTCACAGGTGCGCCTGAATGGTTTGTATATGAAATAGGAAAAAGTCCACGTTGCGCTTATGTGGCATTAGAAAAACCGAGCTAGCTTGCTCTGTTAGCTAAGCGACGAATCATAGCATCACGCACGCGTAGATAATCACAGTCACAGATGAAGAATCTAAACCATTTCTTGTCAATCACCAAATTTACAATGTTTTACATGCCTAATCCTTCTCTATAATTGACAAGAACGCGAGGTGAAATGATGTGAATGTGTAATAATCGATATGTCGAAACAAAAACATTACACGAGCGAACATCCAGTCTCTGTGTGTCGCTCACGAGCAGGAGCACTGCGAGCTCTTCTTCATGGCGCTGGTCTCCATGATGGAGCCGACGTCCAGCGTGGTCCCCTTCAGCGACAGCACCTCGCCGCCGCCGGCGCCGCCGTCGCGCATCCGCCGTGCCTCGTCGAGCTCCAGCGCCCTGCGCGACACGACGGCGAAGATCTCCTCGAGCAGCGTGAGGAAGGCGCGGTCCACGTTGTCGCCCGACAGCGCGGACGCCTCGGAGAAGAAGAGCCCCTGCTCCTCCGCGAACCGCGCGGCCTCGTCGGCGGCGACCTCGCGCCGGCCCGCCGGCATGTCGGCCTTGTTCCCGATCAGCGCCACCACGGTGGAGCCATCGGCGTGCGCCCGGAGCTCCTCCACCCACCGCGCCACGTTCTCGAACGTCCGCCGCCGCGTGATGTCGTACACCACCATGGCGCCCAGCGCGCCGCGGTAGTACGCGCTCGTCACCGCCCTGTACCTGCGAAACCAAAAAGACCAAACTTCGCTCAAATTTCCTCCAAAAATTCAAATATTTCCGCCACGAACACATCAGTCTCCCTCGGGAACACACGAATTGCACACAGAATTCCCGCTTTGTTGCATTGAAAACAGATCAAAATCTTAATTAGGCGACAACTGCCTAATCCAAGGGCAGGTTAGATTAGGCAGGTAATGACTGATTTGCTACATGACAGTTTCTATCAAATCTTCTCCTGCAAAAAGGAGGCATTAGTGGTTCTTGCAGGGATCACTTTCGGTGGTCGGCGTGCTCTGTTCTGACGCGTTGTCTTTAGCAGAAGCTACTAGTAGTAGCATCGCATTTCATAGCTTTAATTTCAGCTGGCTTCATGAAAACTGACAGCCACTATACATGCATCCTTATCTTCCCAACCAATACAAATCCAATCTTCCACGAGTCCTTGTACCGATCCAATTAGCTCCCGGCTTAATTAATCACAATGAAAGCAAAATGAAGCTGGTGTCTTGGCTGACATGCATGTGACACCATCTCCCTCGCAGCAAGCAACAGAACATGAGTCATTGACGCTATGTAAGTATATGGAGTAAGTATATGGAGTACCAAATTACTAATCAAATGCAAGAACAGCCAGATCAGTTGGGATAGCTTGAACACGTAAACGCTAACAAAAACGCAGCAACGATCACGATTTCGCAGCGACTATCATTGCGTTGCTCTATTATATATACTATCAGTATTATCACAAGTAAAAATGATCTTTCCAGTATTTCTAAGTCATGAGTCTAGATAACTGCGTATGAACTGATGCGTTTGCGAGGAAAGAAGATGATCGGTGTGTGCATGGATGGTTACCGTTCTTGGCCGGCGGTGTCCCAGATCTGGGCCTTGACGCGCTTGCGGTGGAGGGAGAGGGTGCGGGTCTGGAACTCGACGCCGATGGTGGACTTGGAGTCGAGGAAGAACTCGTCCTTGGTGAACCTCCCCAGCAGCTGCGTCTTCCCCACCGCCGAGTCCCCCACCACCACCACCTTGAACACGTAGTCGATCTCCCCCTCCTTCTCCCCCTCCCACACCACCACCACCTCCTCCTCCGCTACCATCCTTTCCTTCCTCCTCGATCACCTTCCTCTCCTCTTCTTGGTTCTTGATTACTTCAGCTATATATGAACTCTCTAATTAACTTTCTTTCTCTTCGGCTAAGAACTGTGGTGATCGAGCTAGATGGATGGCTAGAGGCTAGGCTTATGTTGAAAGCATGCAGTGCTTGCTTTTGAGGGAGGCTCGGTGTGCTGGTGGTCTACTACCCTAGTGATGGTGTGTCCTGCTTTTGGAGAGGAGGATTGCTGCAATGCTGCAGTGCAGTGTGTGCTGCACAAAGGGAGGCTGCAGCTATCATCGCTGCCTTTTGCTGTCCATTCCAAGGCCACCTAGCTTGGCTAATACCCAGGCCTTCTTTTTTGTTTAAAAGAAACAAAAAAAAATCAAGATGAGTCCTTGTTTTGTTGCCTTTTGCTTTTAACTTTTGTGCAGACAACTGGACATATTACAAAAATGTTTATATGTTGCTTCCGGTTTAAGAAGGGTACAATAGATAGATATCATACTTTTTTTCTTTAGATCTCATACATGTGTTAATAATAAAAAGCCAGAAATTCTTTACCATGCACTGTGGTTAATCTCCATTAATTTACCATTAGTAGAGTAGTACTAGACTATCTTTTCTTTCTGTTTAGATTACCCGGAGTACGTATGTTATTAAACTGAAACAGTGCCAGGAGACTGTTTGCTTTTTAGAAAAAGAAAAGGAAAGAAAAAGTAGTGAAGGAACAGGGCAACATGAAGACCTTTTGTTATTATGATTAAACAAGTGTTCGAGACTATAGCTGAATTATATAGCAGTGGTTGACCAACTTGGCTTATTACTACTACCTCCGTTTCATACTATATATTCCATCCGTTTCAAAATATTTAACACCATTGACTATTTAGCACATGTTTGACTGTTCATCTTATTAAAACAAATTATGTAAAACTATATGTGTACATGAAAGTATATTTAACAATGAATCAAATGATATGAAAAGAATAAATAATTACTTAAATTTTTTGAATAAAATGAATGGTCAAACACGTACTAAAAAGTCAATGGTGTCAAATATTTTAAAACGGAGGGAGTAAGACTTTCTAGCATTGCCTATATTCATATGGATGTTAATGGATCTAGACACATACTCCCTCCGTCCTAAAAAAAAGACAAACCCTGGTTTCCGTGCCCAACGTTTGACCGTCCGTCTTATTTGAAAAAATTATAAAAAAAATTAAAAAGACAAGTAACGCATAAAATATTAATCATGTTTTATCATCTAACAACAATAAAAATACGAATTATAAAAAAATTTCATATAAGACGGACAGTCAAAGTTGGACACGGAAAACTAGGGTTTGCTTTTTTTTTTAGGACAGAGGGAGTAAACATCTATATAAATGTGGACAATGTTAGAAAGTCTTATAACCTAAAACGGAGGAAACGGAGGAAGTAGTTCCCTTAGCCGTGCCACTTCACATCACATTTTATGCTATTCGATTCGATCGAAAGTCTGAAATGTGATTGCAAGTTGCAGGAGCTCTCAAGAACTGAAAGACCCAACATGATGACGTATCAAGAAACCAGATATTATTAGCAGTCTCATTGCTTCACTTCCAACGGATTATAAGTGCAATACTTATTACTCCCTCCTATCTATCTCGATTCATTAACATCAATAAATGCTATAATGACTTACATTGTGAAACGGAGGAAGTAATGATCAAAATATAATTTGTAGATAAAAAAATATATATTTCCCATATAATAACGTAATCCACAATGCTACTGTGCCACGCTAAAATCTCTCTGTGGTTATGGAAGTGACATTTTTTACATGTAATCCACAAAAAAGTATCATACATCTGTCTCAAAAAAATACTCAGGCTCTTTTGGAACAAAAGAAAAATAGAGAAATTTTGGAAGATTCAAATCCATTAGAAAAATTTCCCTACATGATCCTTTGGACGGAATAGCTTCCCCAAAATCCTTTAAAATTCTTATGGAATTACCCATTTTGTAAGAATTTTAGAGGAAAATTAACATGAGACTAGACCTCATGTTTTCTCATCCTTGTGACTCAAAGTCCCTTTACCTTTTCTACGGTGCTACCAAACATTTTTTTTTTGCAAAATCCTATGAATTTATTTCTTGTGGTATTCAATATGGCATGACATTATATTCCTATGATTTTTTTTTTATTTTCAGAATCATACGTTCTAAAAGGAGCCCTTAAGAGATGCACTTGATAGTACAAGTCCCGTATTTAATCCTTGACATACTCATAATTTTTTCTTAAAAAATATTTAAAAAATATTTGAAAGGATGTCTCTCCTTTCAAATCTCATTTTTTTTAAAGGAACCATTAACTGTGTTGATGACCAGAATGAACCAGTGAAGAATACCACACCTTCTTGAGTGTTTAGCAGTGACCAATTCAGATCTTTGCTTTGTCAATCAGCAGTGGTCCATGCAGACCTTCACACTGTACGTATGCCGTCCAAGAACAGAAAACACCAAGAAAAATCCAGGTCCAAACAAATCGGCAGTTTCCTGGATAAACCGATCAACAAATCACGGTTGGAATTGCGACAGGGCCAAGGTTTCTTCTCCTCTGAATCTCTGAAGTCTGATCCGGTCTCATGCAAGGCCTTCCAAGTGTGCCGTCGCTGTCGGCCAGTATGTTACGCAATTGCAGCAGTAGTCATGCGTGTCATACGGTATTCTCTTCCTGAATTTGCAAGCAAAAGGAAGAGACGGGACCAACCGAGATGTTGGGTACGTGATCCCGGTGGAAATTCTGTTGATTTCTTGGCAGGTTTCTAAATTTCTGGTCAAGTAGAATGTGTCAGGTGCCTGCGACTGGGTGAAAAGTCTGAATAATTTCTTTAATTTGCTGAATATTAGTAGCAGCCAGGTTGATTTTTCCCCTATTCTTTTCTGGAAATTTTGAGGGTAATGGCTAGTGTGCAGAGATGAGAAATTGATCGGAAATTTCAGTGTCACGCTTAATTAAGGTGAAAACTCAGCAAATGATCAAAGTCCTTGATGTACAAGCAGGTGTCAGGACTAGTTGGATGATGTCGCTATACAAGAGATAGTGCTAGGACCAGCAAGGTTTGCATCAATTTATCATATACAAAGTACGTGTATGTTTAATGTCCAATCAAATTAATGCCGACTAAGCTCGACACTGTAGCAAAACTATCATGCTGACATTATTTGAGCATCAACTTTATTTTTTGATAGAAATACATGTTCTGGATTATGAACTACTGATACCAATAAGGACATGTACTTACCAAGTTAATTAAGCTAGAATAGACAAGATATGATCTATCTTTAACCAACACGCTTTGTACGTTCAAGCAGTTGCATGATTAGGGCTTGTTTAGAGGAACTTAAAATTCCGAGAAACAAACAAGCAACTAATTGGTAGTCAGCTTTTGATAATATAAAAAAACTGAGTTTTCCAATTTCTAGCTTCTAGTTTATTTTTTGGATTCTACAGTTACAACTTCTCAGAATCTGAATGAAAAACTGGATTGTTTGCAATAATTTCTAATTTTGGAAGAAGCTGCAGCTGTCAGAACCTTCCCCAAACAGACCCCTAATGTCCTTGCAGAGCATTTCTTCACTCAATCACAACCTGCAGGACAGTTATGCAATGCAGCTTTCTTCACATGAAGAGAAGCTATGCTTACCGTTGACGGTACACATCAATTCTCTTGTACCAGATGAATGCATAAAAAATGTCACCAACAGGTTTTATTTCAAAGTAATCCAAGGACAATCATCCATGACTCCATACTTACAGTACTACTACATGGTAAGTCAAAAGTTACATGTTACAACTTCAGTATCAGGGAGCACAAGCAATTGGCTTACATGTCCTGCAGATGCAACAAAAATGCATCTCAATCTGTGCCTACAGAGAAAAAAAAACTGAGGCCCAGAAACCAGTATTGAACAACTGCTAAGTACATGCTGAAATTCCCATACATACAGTAGCTTATCCATCTCCAGAAAACACATGCATATTGTTGTTTCTAGTAATGCTACAAGTCTATAGGTGTGCCCTGTTGTTGTTGCTGGGGATTCAGTGACATAGCATCTTCCAGGCACAACACAACATTTTTCAGCCAACATTGCCATCTGCAAAAGAACACATAGAGCCTCTGAACAAGATATCAGCTTATTTGAAGGACCCATTCCAATTTGATTTTGTCAAATACCAAGGATATAGGTGGTGAGATACTCTTGTCCTTACGAATCACTGTAAGACTATTTCAGGCAAGAAAAACTACTATGAAAAACCAATGAAACTCACCGAAATCCTTTTTGTAAGAAATGGTACAGGAGCAGTCTTGCACCATGAAATCAACCTGCAAACAATCTAAGCCAGATAACACATTCATAACTCACTACTATACATGTGCCGATGCACCATGTATGTACTCATTGCAATCATCCACAGAAGAATAGATGTAATTCAGATCACACAGCACATGATTAAACAATTTTTCAGCCCCATCTACTTTGTTTCCATCCAACCAATAGTTATCAACACATCCATACCAACCTACACGGCAGAATCTTTGCAAAGCAACAACATACAACACTAACGGTGCATCAGAGTCAAGTTTGGTCTAGCATTGTATACAAGTCTCCCTAGAGATTCTCCACAAATTTTGCTCTGCATTATTAATTCAACTCCACCCAAGAAACTTAGTTTCTAACACGAGGCCCACCAATTGGCCTCCTGCGAGGAGTGAGAGAGAATTGTATGCGCAGGTTGGAAGACTCATGGTCATGTTCATCAAACTTATAGCCTGCAAAGCAAAACGTCATAGTTTCAGAGCCAAATTCAAGCTTATAACCTGAACAAGTATTAGAAGCTCAAAGTTTATTCTCTCCCTACCAATGAAACGTCTAGTTTTATGATGGAAAGCACTAAAGTTGATGTGCACACAAATATTATTACATATGATATAGCACACATAGAATGACAGTAAGCTGGTTTCAAAGTGGAACAAGGAAAAATTATGATATTTCGAAATAACAATCTTAGTTTTCAGCAAAAAAATAATAATAATCTTAGTTTAGTTATCTATGGACTACACTCTACATAGTTCAGTCATCACACTAAAACCTACTGGATGTGGGACAAAGGGAAAAATATTAAGAAAAATAAACAGATTTTTAATAAGACTAAAGGCACACAAACATAAAAGAATGAAACTGCGCGCAAGCACTATCTAACGAAATTGGCAACATAACTACAATGCATATGGATGCAGAAAATATGATGTTATAATTACCTTGCAGAGTCTCCAGAGCAGCACGAGCTTCAGGAGGAGATGAAAAATCAACAAAACACAAGAGGTTACAGCTTCCAGCCTGCAAAACAGAGAGGGGATTTGACATGTAAGCATGCTTGGCTTTGCAAAAAATAACAGGGAAAATTTGGTTCACAGGTAGCATTTAACTTACATGCCTAATCTCCTTGTTGACCAATCTCACCTCACGGAAACCAGAAAAGGGGCGAAAGATATCTGCAGAAGAAAGAGTTAAGGGCAAAAGCACCTAGGAGGTGTAATATGAATTACATCGCAAAAGATACCTACACTAATTATAGCTAGGAAAATGTGATTTTAGTTTACAAGCATAGAAAAGGATACGTGCAACCTCTCTCTTTGTGCAGTTCGAAGGTAGTCCTTCCACATAGAGAGTTCTTGATTCAGTTATTGTAGCGCCATGGTTTCCACTGTCCATGCCTGCTGAATATGTGGCCATCCCACCAAGTGGAATAGCACTTTGGTTAGCACCAGCAGCATAGGACATCTGCAACCAGCACTATGTTAGTAAGAAAGTTGCTATCCTCAAATTAACAAGCTTATAATTGATATAATACCTGATTGTTCAAGCGATGGACATAATGGGGGCTCATTGCTTCGTGGAAGAGGCTGTTTCCCTGTCCAGAAGGCATGTCTGCAAACAAAGTGTAAAGTGTTAAAATATACAAATGCACATCTTTTTTTTTTGACTGAAACAAATGAACATCTCACTTGGAGAAAATACATTAGGAAGAAACTACTGAACAGTCTCGTCAATATTTTTTCCCTGTCCATTTAAGAAGCAAGCTATGACAAAAATGGGGTTGCAATAGAAGCAAACATGTGAAGAATTAATGATGTGCGGTAATTACAACATTATCTAACAACTAAAAAGCCGCCAAATCTATGTGCAGGTAGGCAATCCTGATACATAGTTTCAGGTAGCTGTGCATAGCAAGCAATCATTTTCCCAATAAAATGATACTAAAAAAGGACTAAACTTTATTGTTGTGATGATAGATGCATTCAGAATTGGCGGCAAACAACGTAACGGCATGCAAGCAGCAAATTCCTTTGTAGAGATTATTAGAACCTTTTTACACAACAAATTCCTTTTTTTTTCTCTTGTTTTAGATTTCAGAATTTACAAACCATTTAGCCATCAAAATAGTCAGACCGACTACTCTATAATAGAAGCCGAAACCTTTTGCCTAGAGCCTACCAATGATAGTGAAATATTAGCCTAACCAGAGATTAATTCAATCTAACATATCATATAAACCATGCTACACCATCTAACTTTAAAGAAAACAAAGAATCAATATGATCTTGTAGATTCACATATGAAAATTACTAGTTCCCATCTTACGACATTGAGGCTTTATCAGGAAATGAGGAATGGTTTCATTTTTATGTATTCATTTCAAACAAACATCTACCATTGGAACAATTCAAAACTACAAGCCTGCAACTTCTCCTACCATTTCCTTGGACAGGTTAATAGTACAGCGTGGCAGGGAAAACACAAGGCCGGCCCTGAGTCAGGGCAGTCAGGGCCCCAGACCACACACGTATTGTTTGGAAGCCCAAGCCTCATTAGCAGATGTCCAACAAGCATATCAGTCTGCGCAGGTCACGAAGCATCGAAGCTATCTCATTCCCCTCGACCCTTATCTATTCCCGAAACTACGCTGGGTTAGCTAGCATGACTAAAGCCTAATTAAGTGTGTCATTTGCTGCATGTAATCCCGTCATTCAGCCACTGCATATGTCGTACTCTTTAAGTTTTTTAGATCTCACTCCTTTGCTTCAGGGTTGAATAACACCCCAAAGAAGATTGACAAAAAAAAGATGGAACTTTGATTTCTTTTGGTTCTAAAGATTGCCATTAGAGTTGATTGGTTATGAATTCCTCATTCCTGTGAGTTGTTCATAATAATTAGTTTCTCTAGTTAGTCAGCAAGATCTCCTTGAGTTGAGTGGTTGGTTGGTTTATCTCATAGCTTTGCACTGATTTTCTATAGTTGGTGTGTGTGTGTGTTTTCCCTTTTTAGGAGTCCTCTAACAGATTATACCCTTGAGGAGATTGGCTTCCACGAGTTCTTGATGATATTTCGGTTTCTACAAGATCACAAAAATCCAGGTGATTCTGCTCCCTATTATTCAGAGTTTCAGACTTATAACTGATAATATCTGGATCTGTAATTCAAACATGAGGGATATTTGCAATTTATTAAGATTACTGATGATGATACATTCAAATAAAAGGCCTCTGATTTTTTCTCGCCCTGAACCCCAAAAGTTCAGGACAACAAGATCTGCTTATAAAAAAAGACTAGCTTCCACTATCATCATCTATATGTTCTATAGCCTAAAGCCCTAAACCCCATGGATACCCACAACAAAGCTACCTATACTTTCTTACGACTAATCTAGCAGGCAACACAAAATTAACAATCAAGAAGAGGAGGAATGTGTGGGCGAGCACGAACCGAAGTACTCCGGGCGCTGGCGCTTGAACGACGGCGGGGGGCCGGCGGGCAGTGGCGGAGCAGCCATCGGGGGCGCGACCGGCGCCACGGCGGGCTGATACCCCGCCTGCTGCTGCTGCTGCTGCCACATGAGCGCGGGCGTGGGCACAGGCACCGGCGCCGGCGCCTGCTGGCGCGGGTCGACGGCGGCGTACTGGTACTGCCAGTAGCTCTCGGCGGCCATCGCGATCGGGAGGGCGGCGGCGGCGGCGCGGTGGGGGCTAGGGTTCGGGAGGGGACTAGGGGCTAGGGTTCGAGAGATAGGGGAATGGGGAATGGGGAATGCGTGCGCAGCCGCGGTGAGGGGAGGAGGGGGCGCGTGTTTTGTAGCCAGCGAGCGCGGCTTCGGTTACTGGTGCTGACGCCAGTGGCGCTGTCGCTGCCCCCCACACAGCTGTCGTCGCGCTCCGGGGCAGCGCGCGCTGGCGGCGAGCGCGGGCGCGCGTGGAGCGCGAGGAGGGGGGAGCAAGCGGCGCGCGGGCACCGCGTTGCGCCGCGCCGCGCTGGTGTGGACGCGCGCTACGGCGCGGCGCGGCGCGCGTGACGGCTGGAGGGAGAGAGAAGTTGTGCAGTGTGGGCTGCCTTCGACAAGCGTGTCGGGCCTGCATGGGCCGTGATGATGGGCTGGGTAGTTTTTGCGTGGGGAAAAGTATACCTGAGGTCCCTCCTATGGCGGCATTGACTCCGGTTTTGGCCGACGTGGTAGCTGACTTAACGTGGGACCTACATGTCAATGACATAAACTCTTCTCATTCTCCCCGTTCTCACATCAGGCCGGTGCAGAGCGACAGATGCCGGCGTGACGAGGCAGCCGGTCGTAGCAACGGGGAGCGGCGGAGAGGCGGCATGGGAAAGGGTCGTCGAGGTAGATACCGGCACGGGTAGTCAGCCGGTCGCGGAGGTGGCGGGGGAGAGGCGGCACAGGAAGAGATCACCGGGGCTGGTCGCTAGGCAAAGCAGCTCGGGAGGAGGCGGTGGCCACGCAACGACCAGCCAACCACACTGATGTCGCCGCCAAACTACTCCTCCCTCTTGCTCGTCGCCGCCCGATATCCAACACCTTAGGCCACTCCTCCTCCTCCTTGCCGCTACGAGTAGTGACCGATGGAGAGGAGCTACACATTGGCGGCGGCAGCGGGCCTCTCTACTTCCCCTCCTAGATCTTCGCCCCCTCTTCTCCGGCTCCATCAAGCTCTCGCTGACGGCACCCCTGCCCAGACATCCTTCGTGAGCCCACCGTCGTTGGGGGGATGGGCTCCCGCTTTCCTCGCCATTACCGGTCAAGCTTAGTGACGCTGCTGACTCCTAGCTCCTCTCCACCGGCCACCGTTCTTCTCCTTGCTCGTCGTCACCAACAAGCGTCGTCGCTGTCAGCGAGGGCCACCGTCGGGCACCGCGCGCCTCCAGTTCTCCCCGCCCGTCGCCGGTCGCGCTCGCCGCGCTGGCCCTTCTCCTCGTCGACCGTTGCACACCTCAGATGGAGAGGACTGGAGAAGAGATGAAGAGAGGTGGAGAGAGAGAGGAAGGGAAGTAGTCACTAACATGTATGGCTCATATGGGGTCCAATACTGACTCAGCTATCACGTCGGTAAAAACCAAAGACAAAATCACCTAAAGACCTAGAGAGCCTAGTTTTCTAAGTTGAGAGATGCTATATATCTCGTTTTTTGGTTCAGGGATGATTTTGTAATTCAGCGACAAGACGAGGGAAGTCAGGTATAACTTTTTTCCTTTTGCATGGGATTCGCTGGGTATTGGGCCGGGCCTTTCTTTGGAACATGGTGGAGGCCTGCGCCTATAGGGCTGGGCCTTGCCTTCAGCCACAGTTGGTTTTGGGCCGGGCCTTTCTTTGGAACATGGTGGAGGCCAGCGTCTATAGGGCTGGGCCTTGCCTTCAGCCACAGTTGTCATCGGAGCGTTGGATGTTGAGCCGGCCAAGCAAAAGCCTGAAAAACTAATGGCAAATTTTGCCACATGACATCGTGACTTTGTGGTTTTAGCTGTAGGACATCGCGCGAAGTAATTTTTTGGGGAAAACACTCTCAAAATGTGGTTATTTGATGGTGGACACCGCACCCATTAAATTAATGATTTCGGTGCTGAGTAGACGAGATGGCTCCACTTTTTTACATGACTTACCAAATTGCCCCTTATTCCTCTTTCTCTTCCTATCTTCTTCCTCTCTCTCCCTCGATGGCGCGGCTCGCGATGACCGTGCGGCGCAACGCGGCACGCGATGCAGGCGACTGGCGACGCGACAGAGGGCGGTGGGTGATGCGATGGCACACTCGTCTAGGAGCAGCGGCCAGCGCGAAGGTGGAGCAGCGGCTGGCGCGGCTTGCGGCGACCGTGCGGCGTGATGCAGGCGGCCGGCGCGCGACGCAGGGACGCACTCGTGCAGGAGCGGCGGTCGGCGCGATGGCGGAGCAACGACCGGCGTGGCTGCTCGGCATAGGGCAGCGGGCGATGCGAGCGGCCGGTGAAGGGCATTGGGCGATACGAGCAGCCCGCGGCACAGGGCATTAGGCGCACTTGTGCAGGAGCGGCGGCTAGCGCGAAGGTGGAGTAGTGGACGGCGCGGCTCGCGGCAACTGTGCGGCGCGATGCGGGCGGCCGGCGATGCATCGCAGGGCAGCGCGCGACGCGGTGGCGCACTCGTGCAGGAGCGGCGGCTGGCGCGATGGCGGAGCAACGGCTGGCGTGGCTATGCGGCACCAGGTACAGCAGAAGAAGGCCGCCGCCGCCGCCGTACACGACTGCCGCCGCCGCCGTACACGACTGCCACCGCCCCGCCCCCACGCCCAGCTCTTCTCTGCTCCGCTCCCTGACCCCACGGCGTCACCCAGCGCGTGGCGCTCCCTCCCTCGCCGGCGTACGACTCCAATCAGCTGGCCTCCCTCTTCGGATTCCTGCTTGTGGGTTAGCCCAGCACGAGCCATCTCCTTCGCGTTGACATAGAGGACGGAGAAGCGCTAGCCATTGCAGTGTGGAAGGAGGGGATAGAGAGAAGAAAGACCTGACATGTGGGCCAAAGGACATTTTAGAAATTTCACACAATTTATCTCTCCTATTCAACCGGAAATTACTAATTTAATGGGTGCGGTGTCCACCAGCAAATAACCACATTTTGAGAGTGTATTCCTCCAAAAGTCACTTCGCGCGGTGTCCTACGGCTAAAACTGCAAAGTCACAATATCCTGTGGCAAAATTTGCCAAAACTAATCTACACAGCTATAACAGCAGGTACAATAGCAAGCTATAAGCCAGCTATAAACATATTTTAAAGAGATAAAGGAAGAGAGAGAAGGGCAGCGGGCTACAGAACTGTAGCCAGCTGCAGTACGAACTCCAAGATGTAATATGTGTATGATAGGTGAGACCAGATATAAATAGTATAGTAAGCAACTATTGTATGAATTGGCTATTACATTAGCTAAGATGATTTAGAGCTAGTAGTGGGCTGCACTATTGACCTTGCTCTAATTGTTGGTGGTGGTGATGACAAAATGTTGGTAGTCGGTGATAGTAAATCTGCCACAACAACTGCCTATCACTGATATATTTAACCCTCTATCATTGACATATGGCGTCGGTGTAATTTTGTGCTCCCTAATTCAAACACTCCCGATCCCTAATATGTCCGTTGATTCCGTAGATCAGTAACCTGTTAATATATGTTCTTTAAAAAGGACCTTGGCTATTTGCTGCGGCATTCATTCACACTAAAATACTAACAAGGCCATGAAAGATACATATGGTAAGAAGTACAATGGTGCCTCGAGCAAATCTACTAGTAAGAAGTAAAATGGTGCCTCGTTTACGGTATTCCAAAACTTGAGCATATGAGCCAAATTCAAATTTGCTTACAAGTTTAAGCATATGCATAAGATGATTAACGAAGCAGGTCCGAGTTGAAACGAATTCGACAGTAACTGAAATCTGTCCCATAAAAAGTTGAATTTTCAAGGGGTCCACCAAGCAATTAACGAAAGGTCGCAACCAATCAAGGGGCTTATTGGATGGCTTCGACATCTTTTCATCATGATGCTAATTTGTCCGGAATTTTGTAAAAATCAACTCTTCGTGGAGCGGAGTAAACTTCATCTCATCCGCTCGAAGTAGAAAAGAGGGGCAAATCAATATACTTCTGTAGTTACAATGTCTTTGTACCATAGCCATATACTCCCCGCGTTGCGTTTCATACCATAAGTCATTCGTTTTGACATTTTTCCTAATCAACTCTTTTTTTAAGTTTGTCTAAGTTTACAGAAAAATATAACAACATTTTCAATACAACACAAACATATTATCAAATATACAATGTTATATATAATGAAATTAATTTGGTGGAATAGATATTGCTAATTTTTTCTATAAACTTAACTAAACCTAAAGATGTTTGACTATAAAAAAAGCGACTTATAATATGAAACAAAGGGAGTACTTAACTCAAACAAAAAGCAAAAGTTTTTAACTTAAGACATTCACTCCAAGCATTACAATTTAAATTCAGTTACAGTTTAGACCTTGAGAAAATACAATTCACGCTAGAATACACTTGCAACCATACGAAGCAGTGTTTCTGCCAAACTGAAAAAAGAAAAGTAGATAGACAAGCTTAAATATGTTTAGGATGAATGGAGTACATCAAAACGATCATAACATAAGAACCATTCCAAAATCTGTATGATGCATAAGCTGTTGCACCATGGAATAGACCACTCTAAGAAGGGTACCACTTACCAAATTCACATAGCTCCGAAGAGCAATTCCCCTTTGCCCTGAATGAGAACCTCAGTGAAACATGTTCCATTGCCTTTGCATCGTCCCTGGAACCATGATCTTAGTGGCATCACCGAACACCTTTCCTTAGTAGTAACTGGTGATCACTGCAAAACACACAGACCTTTGAGCGTATCAGGCAGAAGTTGAGGTCACATCCTATGAATAGATTTCGTATCAACATGTCTGATAGTTACAACCACATTAGTGTTGATTTTTTTTCAAAATTGCTGCAGGTAGTGACAAAACTGTGCTATAAATGGTAGTACTATTATTACACTACGTCCATTAAACATTTCAAGTTTGTCTAGTCGAATGAATTTATATTGTCATGCTGGAACTTGAAGAAGCAAATAATGCAGCAGGAGCAAAAAAATAAATTTGCCTTATTCTTCTAGTCAGAAATTAATGTTGCAGGATAGATTTTAGAATTTTGCTATCAATGGCAGTTCTTTTACCGCAATATCCATGTCAGTTTATTTATGGTGGAAAGCTGGATGGCAATGGCCATTTCGACAATCAGAAAGAAGAAACGATCACTACCCACAGTTAATTGCTAGAAAAGTAATATGCCGTGTTTATCTTGTCTAATAGGAAGGACAAAATTCTTCTCTCTTGACAAAGAAGGAAACCGGCGTTTCATTTATTAGTCAGTGAGTATAAATCAATAAATGTTCTATTACCCTGTTGCTACAAACAGCCAGAGGTTGAATAACCTAGCATCAGCCTACGAAGATACAGCCAAGTAATGGATAATGATAACAGGTGGTAAAGGTGGTTAAGGTTGCAGGATAACCAGGACCCCCTTTCTAATACCATCTCGTTTGTTTAAACCTCTAACAACAATGTTCAGAACGGCCTTTCTTCCCAACTTAAACTTTCAATTTATTGCAATAGTAAAATACAAAAGATCATTAAACTCACACAACCACACTGATTTCTACTCCTGCTTGCCAACACATCTATAAAGGTAATTAGGCCCTTTATCTAGCATGCACGATTCAATAAACTGGAATCACGCTTGCATGTTTTGGCAGCCATATGTGGTTCTCACGTTCATGAAACATTGAGACTAGGTGAATATCCACGCAAGATTAAAAGTATACAGCACAACCAACTACTGTTCCTGGTAATGAAGCTCAAAGGATAAATTAGGATAGGTTCATTCATGTCAAAGAGCATGATTTGTCTAATCACACCAGCAACTGATATGAGCCTATGTAACAACATCATGCTTCTACTCACCAAGAATCGCAAGTTTGCAATACTACTAAGGGCGTGCTACCACATAAAAAACTCCAGTACTTTAATTAGCAGTTCCTCAAAACACAAATGCATTGGTAGAAGCTGTATACAGTCAATGCCAATGGGAACAAGTGACAGAACTAAGATTTTTTAAAAAAAGGTTATTACTTTTATCTTTTTTTAACAGAAATATACCATGGGGGCCAAAAAAAACAAAAACAAATCTAGACCCTGCTGACTTACAAACGGTTGGAAGGGGTTACAGGTTGTTGTAGAATTTAAAGGGTATTGAATGTATAATTTAGTAACAAAATAGAAAAATGTAGTAGTAATTTTGCCATTTCAACGGCCAATTGACAAATTTTACTGATGCGTAGAAATGGTTGATGTACCTTTGGGGAAATATGAGATGCAAATTAGACGATTGTTTTAGAAAGTTATAAAGGAGGATAAACCCCCTTCTCCCCCCCCCCCCCCCCAAGATCAAAAGGACTAAAAACAATTGCCTATTGCCAATGGGAACAAGATCAAAGGAGGATAACACCATAAGGACGGACTAGGTGACTATTGTGAGCGACCAAACAAGTAGCTCACGAAGTGCGGAGGTGCCAGCCCAGCACCACAGGCTGCTCTCTTCCGCAATAGAATGCAGAACCACCTGAACATTGGGGCTTTGTTCCCTCAAACACACATGCATTCCGGTGCTTCTATATTTCCTAGCTTACTAGAATGATCAAGGAGTTGAGCCCCTTTCTTTGGTCTTTAGGAACACCTCTGTTAACTTACCACCAACTAGAGAGACACGCGGTAGACCGAGGCACGGAGGCCAACATATTCAGCTTCTGTAGAATACATGTCCAGACATGGCGGGGAAATACACATGAGATGAGAAAGTGCCGAATAGATTCATCATCCTGGTCGCAGAAGGGACAAGCATTCGGGTGCGATAAACCTCGCTTAGCAAGCCTGTCAACCATCCAACACCAGTTGTTAAACAGCTAACCAAGTGAATAACTTGCAGCGAAGCTAGCCCAACTTTTCCAAATTCACTTCCAAGGAGCAAACTTGATAGACCACATGAAATAAGCATTATAGGCCAACTTCCTGATGTAGATGCCTTCTCAAGTGAAATAAGCACTTGAACAATAAAAGCACCATGTGGCAGCCAACCATCTTCTGTTATTCAGCGCTTGAGCCACAGTGCATTGTTTAAAGGTGCACTTAGAGATCAGCTAGCACAAGTTTGGAGCTAATTCAAATATCGTTTTGCCATGCAGACACCGATCCAACCAAAACTTGGTGGTTTCCCTGTTACCAGGGGTGTATCCAGGATTTTGGGGCACCGGTGTCACCACTCACTTATACTTATGCGGTGTTTGGAAGGGCTCCATTTCTAAATATTTCTAAGCTAAGGTGTCCTTGAGCTGATCTTTTTAGCTAGAGTTGTCGGTAGAATATTGCTGTTGTTTCAATGAGCATGTTCATTTGAGACTAATTAAAGTTTAAGGTTTGAATCACTTAATTTTAGACTTAATTCTGTATTGAGCAATACTTTGAGAGTTAGAACCTAATAAGACATACAAATCCTTTATTCTTTTGGTCAGACAAGCAAGTTATTGAAGTTGTTTTTACTAATAGCTAAAAATATGGTTAACTTTTAATAGTTGATAATAGAATTATTGGCCTAATTACATGGATAGAAACATTAGCTAAAAGAAATAATTATAGTCAACAGATCAAATATTTTAAACTGCGACATTAGTGGTGGCTGATGGTACCAAAACATATACTCCCTCCGTTTCACATTATAAAAAGTTTTGGTCTTTTTATCTCTTGTCTAAATTCACTAACATACATATGAAGTTGAGCATATATATGTAGCGCATGTGGATGCATGAATGAATCTATTCAAAATCTAAAACATCTTATAATGTGAAAGAGGAAGGATGATGGATGCATGAATGAATCTATTCAAAATCTAAAACATCTTATAATATGAAAGAGGAAGGATGTTGGAAAATAGATTCGGGCTCCAGCACCTACCACACCAGTTAAACTGTTTAAGTTTTCAAAGATGGAGCTATATTGTTTAGCCTCTGAGCTGCTGCAATTTAGCGGCTGGGGTCAACAAGCTTGCACAGTTGCACTGCCGGGGGTAAGTGCGTAAATGCGTACAAATGCTAGCAATACACTGGATTGGTTGGATGGCATCCATCTGAGACCAGTGATACTACTGTACATATGCCCCTGCCTGTTTCCAACAATGGTTTCCATAGCAACTCCAAAAGCGCACTGACATTGTATAATTATATTTTAACTGAATTACTGAAATGACAAAATAGTGCCTGGTTTCACAAAAAATCGTGAAAGTAGATAAGCCTGTTGGCATGTGGTTTAAGATAGAAGAGCTTGCTACTAAGTTGTTCAGAATAGCAAGCATATCCTTTAATAGTCGTAGACATGCAACAATGGTCTATATAGGGTGAAACAAAATGACAGAAAAAAAATGTACTAACCACAAATGAAGATGGCATACATTAATCATTGTATATAGCACTTTAGTTGGCAGCCACACTTTTTTGCCATGAAAAGTGTGGCTGGCACAACTGTGGCAATTTTTGGCTGAAAGTGTATGACGGGTGAAATGGGTGCCTATGAAAACTAAACTGCTATACTTCAATGCATGTTAAAGCACAGCAAAGAAAAGCATCTAATGCAGGTGCAGAGACATTAACTAGAGAAATTGGCAGCATAAGAAAATGCATATGGATGCAGACAATCATAAATTTCATAGGTAAAAATGATGTTGTAATTACCTTGCAGAGTCTCCAGAGCAGCACGAGCTTCAGAAGGAGTTGCAAAATCAACAAAACACAAGAGATTATATACCTTCCACCTGCAAAAGAGAACAAAATATAAGCAATGCTAGGCTTTACAAAATATGAACAGGGAAGTTTTGGTTCATAAGTAGCATTTAACTTACATATCTAGACTCCTTGTTGACCAATCTCACCTCAAAGAAACCAGAAAGGGGCGAAGAATATCTGAAGAAGACAGGGTTAAGGGCAAAAGCACCTAGGAGGTGTAACATGAATTACATCGCAAAAGATACCTAGACTAATTATAGCTAGGAAAATGTGATTTTAGTTTACAGGCATAAAAAGGATATGTGCAACCTCTCTCTTTGTGCAGTTCGAAGGTAGTCCTTCCACATAGAGTTTTTTATTCGGTCCTTGTAGCGCCATGGTTTCCACTGTCCATGCCCGCTGAATATGTGGCCATCCCACCAAGTGGAATAGCACTTTGGTTAGCACCAGCAGCATAGGACATCTGCAACCAGCACTATGTTAGTAAGAAAGTTGCTATCCTTAAATTAACAAGCTTATAATTGATATAATACCTGATTGTTCAAGCGATGGACATAATGGGGGCTCATTGCTTCGTGGAAGAGGCTGTTTCCCTAGAGTCAAGTTTGGTCTAGCATTGTATACAAGTCTCCCTAGAGATTCTCCACAAATTTTGCTCTGCATTATTAATTCAACTCCACCCAAGAAACTTAGTTTCTAACACAAGGCCCACCAATTGACCTCCTGCGAGGAGTGAGAGAGAATTGTGTGCGCAGGTTGGAAGACTCATGGTCATGTTCATCAAACTTATAGCCTGCAAAGTAAAACGTCATAATTTCAGAGCCAAATTCAAGCTTATAACCTGAACAAGTATTAGAAGCTCAAAGTTTATTCTCTCCCTACCAATGAAACGTCTAGTTTTATGATGGAAAGCACTAAAGTTGATGTGCACACAAATATTATTACATATGATATAGCACACATAGAATGACAGTAAGCTGGTTTCAAAGTGGAACAAGGAAAAAATATGATATTTCGAAATAACAATCTTAGTTTTAGTTCAGTCATCACACTAAAACCTACTGGATGTGGGACAAAGGGAAAAATATTCAGAAAAATAAACAGATTTTTAAAAAGACTAAAGGCACACAAACATAAAAGAATGAAACTGTGCGCAAGCACTATCTAACGAAATTGGCAACATAAGTACAATGCATATGGATGCAGAAAATATGATGTTATAATTACCTTGCAGAGTCTCCAGAGCAGCACGAGCTTCAGGAGGAGATGAAAAATCAACAAAACACAAGAGGTTACAGCTTCCAGCCTGCAAAACAGAGAGGGGATTTGACATGTAAGCATGCTTGGCTTTGCAAAAAATAACAGGGAAAATTTGGATCACAGGTAGCATTTAACTTACATGCCTAGACTCCTTGTTGACCAATCTCACCTCACGAAAACCAGAAAAGGGGCGAAAAATATCTGCAGAAGAAAGAGTTAAGGGCAAAAGCACCTAGGAGGTGTAATATGAATTACGTCGCAAAAGATACCTAGACTAATTATAGCTAGGAAAATGTGATTTTAGTTTACAAGCATAGAAAAGGATACGTGCAACCTCTCTCTTTGTGCAGTTCGAAGGTAGTCCTTCCACATAGAGAGTTCTTGATTCAGTTCTTGTAGCGCCATGGATTCCACTGTCCATGCCCACTGAATATCTGGCCATCCCACCAAGTGGAATCGCACTTTGGTTAGTACCAGCAACATAAGACATCTGCAACTGGAAGATAATTACTATGTTGGTAAAAAAGTTGCTAGCCTCAAATCAACAAACTTATAATCAATATGCTACCTGATCATTCAAGTGATGGCTATAGAGGGGGCTCATTCATTCATGGAAGAGGCCATTTCCCTGTTCCAGAAGGCATATCTACAAACAAACGTGTAAAGTGCTAAAATATTTAAATGCACATTCCACTTGGAGAAAATACATTAGGCAGAAATTAGTGAACAGTCTCGTCAATATTTTTCTGAGGGCAAAAGCACCAACGAGGTGCAATATGAATTACATCGCAAAAGATATATTTTTACCTAGACTAATTATAGGCAAATATGATCTTAGTTTAGCAGCACAGAAAAGGAGCAATCCATGTGAATTGAAAAACACATTCCTAGATATCAGATGCACTAAATTTGCAAAAATACAGTAATAGAAATGTTTACATGAAAGGACACGTCAATCCTCTCTCCTCGAGCAATGCTAAACTAGTGTACATCCCACTTGGAGAAAATGCATTAGGCAGAAACTAGTGTAAAGTGTCATTAACATTTTTTTCCCTTTCCATTTAAGAAGTTACAATAAATGGGAGTGCAACAGAAACAAACATGTGAACAGTCCCCTCAAGCGAGAGGGGAAACGGAAAGAGAAACCTTAACGGAGAAACAAAAAACCACAGAACCCCCACTTCAGCTCACACCACTGATGAATCCTGCAAGACTGCAACACCACCAGCGAGCAGATCAACCACCAGCCAGCCAGCCAGTAAGACGCACCAGATTACTAGAGAATTAGGGAAATCTCTGACAGGTTGATCCTATATTTTGTACATAGCAGTTACCATGGCATCTATTTATAAAAATTGACGGGTTCACCAATATAATTTTGTGAAACAACTAAAAAAAGCAAAGAAAAAAAATACAAGAGAAATTTCTTTGTCTGGGTTATGAAATCAGGCAATTGAGGTAACCATTCATTTTAAAGAACAACAAAGATTGAAAGCCATTAGTGAGAAATGTTAGTGTTGTACTGGGGAATTGCCATTATATAAAAACAAACAAATAGGTAGGAATTGCCCACAAACAATGACAGGTAAAATGAATGCTAAATAGTGTCTTATGAAGGAAGAACTGATAATTCACTGGATTACATGTTACTCCAAAGTACAAACTACACTATAACTTTCCATCATACGTAACACCTCAATAAAGCAAGAATAATTACACGAAGCAACAGAGGCCCAGCTAACAATAACAATCAGCATACAACATTTACACTAAGAAAGAAAAAGGATAAGAAACCAGAAATGTTGTATAAACAGGTGACTTAATGCAGATATAGGCCACATAATTTTCAGGGTAACATGGGTTGATTAGTCAAAACTATTTTGGATGCCCCAAAAAATTGCCGGTATTGCATCATCCATTGTTATTAGGATCGATATTTCTTCTCACACTTCTCTTTCTCCGCCAAACTTTATCTCCCAAGTTGCAATTTTGAGCATTGAAGAAACAACAACAACAACAACAACAACTTAGTACCAACAAGGCAACAACTGCTACAAACGCACGCATCAAATGCAGAACAATGAGAGATCAAACTGCAGGTGCATGGTAGAAGCAGTGGTGGAAAACATTGAGGTGTGGCCATGGCCAAATATCAGAGGGCATAACAACAAGAGAAGAAACAAAGTTTAAATCCAAAATTTCTGTTCCATTTCTCACCTAATTTTTAATTCTTGCATTCTGCTCTGACCACAAGAAAAGAAACTCAAAACGGCAAGAAAGACAAATCGGAAGCTTCTTCTCCATCATATAACCACATAAAAGACATAACTATGTAAAAAAAAGTAAAAGACATAACTATGTAAAAAAAATGTAAAAGACATAACTATGTAAATAAATGTAAAAGACATAACTACATAGATACTAAATAAAATGTGAAGGACACAACTTAGGGACATAATGGCATATTGTAGTACCACATGAAAAATTAATAAGGCCAAGGCCAACCAACCACCTAGCTCAAAAAGGCCTACTTAGTTGGTGAATGAAATGGTGGATGCAGATGAAGAGAGCACCTCTACCAGATGCCCACATAAAAAGGCACAGATAAGATGAGACTGAGATGGGGACAGTGGTGTGGTCAGTAACTGGGGAGGCATTAGGTGAGTCACAATTTACCGGTGGTATATGTTTTTTAATCCATATTCGTATACGGTGGATGTTTCTTTGATAGAGGTGTGTTGGTGTGGATTGAATGGGCTTAATTGTGCAAAAACATGTAGTGATTTGTTGGCAGTTACTATTCATGTGTTGTTTGTCAGTTACATGTGCCGGGTGGTGTTGCATGACATGGGGTTAGAGTGTGTCCATCAAGATGGAGGTGATCAAATAATACATCATGAAAGTGCATATACATTAATGTGGAGAAAAAGCCTAGGTCAAGGGCAGAGCCAGGGAGGGGTGGAGGGAGGTCAGGCCTCCCCCAACGGCGAATTTTTTTTCTTAAGTACCGGCTAATTAATCATCAAATACATGATTATGTCATGTACTTGGTGCATTGGCGTATTCAGGCTTCCAATGCTACCACTACCAGCTAGGATTGCATGCAAACAAGTTATTTGGGAGACATAGCAGTATATCGTTTTTAGATGGTGATGACTGCTTCCTAGGCTAAGCAGACCTAACAAGCTAACACGAAGAACACAACACACTTGGACAGCTCAGTTGTTCCAATGTCCGCATACCGTGTTCTAAATATGCATTTTTTTGTAAGCCCTAATACTTTATTTTTATTTACCTCTTCACTTTAATTTGAAATACTAAAATCTTCAAAACAAAAAATATGTATGTAGCCAATGACTAAATAATAGGCAGGAAAACATCCTTTTGTATGGTCAAAACTAACAAATATATTCATATGATTTATTATCCATGTCAAAATGTTTCAATTTTGTGCGTATTATGATGCAACTTTTTTATGGTCATTGTCACTCGGTAATGAGCTTAAGTTGGCCCCCTCAAGTTTAAATCCTAGCTTCGCCAATGGCCTAGGTTCTCTGCAAATCATGGTAAGAATGTGTATGGTGCATATCTAAACGAGAAATTTCAGAATTTGCCACCGAATATGCAGGCTTCTAAGGATTTGCCACGCAATCCACACTCCTTTCAAAATTTACCACTTAGGGTACCAATTTCTTCGTTCCATACCACTCCGTTTGCCCGTGAAGTCATGCCGTCTATCTTTTGCATTGGCTCCATCATCTTCCATCTGCCACCAACGTACTTTGCGAGCCCAGTGTGCATCGCCACCATCTATGACCACAACCGATCCCAAGCTAGCCAACTGTGTGGAAGAAGCACCAGCCCGTCGAATTTCTAGGGTTTGGGAGGGACATATACGCCGCACTTCACATGTGAGGAGCCAGAGAATGGGGGTGAGGGGAGTCCGTGCACCGCCGCTGCCGCTTCCTATTCCCGCGGTGCACCACGGATGTGTGCTCTCCCGCGTCGTAACTCGAGTGTTTTGGGGGATGGGATCGACGAGAGGGAAGAGGGAGGATGGGACCCCATGCGTCGCAGCTTGGTTTCTCCTGCGGTGGATGCTGGGAGGTGAGAGCCGTTAGAGAAGGAGGGAACACGAGCGTGTCAGCTCCACCTTGCCCGTGACGTCCGCCCACGCGACACCCTCGAAGCGGACAGATTACGCTGACACAGGCAGCGGATGGATGACGTTGGCGCCGAGCTGGGTTCGCGTGTATGGCGGATGGACGAGGATGGAGCCAGCGGAAGGACAGAAGGCTCAGCTGCACAAGTGGACGAAGCGGCACGGAATGAAGAAATTCGCATCCTCAGTGGTAAATTTTGAAAGGAGTGCGGATTGGGTGGCAAATCCTTAAAGGCCTACGTATTCGGTGGCAAATTCTGAAATTTCTCTCTAAACTACTTAAAAGGGCAATCGTTCGTCCGCCCTCCCCTTCCTCCACCGCATGCAATGCAAGAAGAAATAAACATGCAGGGCACATCCTTGCCTCCCCCCCCCCCTCCCCCACCCACCACAAAAAAAAGGTTTTAAAAACAACCCAAAAAACCATCCCAATGGGCTAAAAACAGAAACATGCACAATTAATCTTTCACAAATCCATTGCAATACACAGGCATTGACTAGTATTGGGAAAACCACAACCATTTCTTTCGAATATGTATGGTTCATTTTTATCACATAAGCATATGGCTATTGAGTTGAAAAATTAATAGATGGCCATCTGAGAATGGCAAGTTATTTGAACCATCATGCTGTCAGCAGCGCTATAATTGTGTACACACAAATTTCCAAACAATTGCCAAAATGGCAATTACTAATGCTCTTGCTCGGTTCGAGATAGCAAGTGTAACAAGAAAACATCCTATCGATAAATGATACTCCAATATTAAAAGGAAACAGGAGATTGCATTACTGCACTTTCAATAACTGCATGAAGTAAGAGCGGCAAAAAATGCAGTATCATGCAAATCCTAAGCTAACCGATCAGATCTACGTGAAATCGCCATCAACAGATTATAAATTGCATCGTCTCTTTGGTCCAAACAGACATTCCAAATTTCTTCACAAGAGCAGTTGAAAACATTTCCCTAACCCAAAATTGAAACTCTACAAGAAAACCTTATGTGCCATTTTGCTTAACAACCGAAAAGGGTAGGCTACACTGAACAAATGTTTAAAAACTGTACAAGCCAAAGCATAAAAGGAAAAGGCATAACCTCAATTCTAAAACAACAACTGTTCCTAAGATTATCTTGAAGCTTACCAGAAAAACATAGATTAGAGATCACAGATCAATGATCAGTGATCACTTATATTCTAAAGTTCATTAACAAAGCCAAAGATCACAGATCAATGATGATCAGTAGATAACACCAAGCAATTGCAGTCATGCTTAAGAAAAGCTACAATCAAAACAACGAACAAAACATTGCATACCTCCATGTTGAAACTACATCCAATCACTGGGTTACATCTTAACATTACAAGGAATATAAGAGGCTAATCGCTGATGTGCTATGCAGCTCACTTCATTTCTTGCTTATTTATTTATTTATTTATTTATTTTAGACAAAAGAAGCTTATATCAACCTGACAATAATAATAGCTACGACTAGCAACATTAAAAATATCTCATGTCTTATGTTGCCAATGTAAAGTACAGGGGAGGTGGAGTGTTAGAACGAACCAAAGTAGTCCAGATGTTGAAGCTTGAGTAGAGGAGTGCCATGGCCAAAGGCGGCTGTGCCAACAATGGCATCATAGGTCCAGCTTGTTGGGGCTGCAATACCATGTCAATAAGGTGGAAGGCCTGCGCACAAAGGCAGCAGCTCCATCGCAGCTCTGGCATGTGGGTACGGCATCACAGCGACATCGCAGTCATCGATGAATGTGCTATCATACTATCATAGGCTGCATCATCATCACAAATTCGTCTTGCGGAGGAGGCGGTGGCAAGGTCACAAGTCCACCATCACGAATGAACCACCAATCGTGGGCACCGAAGCCGCTTGCAGGGGCATCAGTGCCACCATCGTCGCCCCAAGCATAGCCAAGGGCGCCATCACAGCGACAATCGCGCCTGCGGCCACATCCCATCTCATGAGTTACTTCCCCCATGGCGCCTGCGCCACCACGGACACCCCCATCACAGGCGATCACAGGCTCACAGCAGCGACTCGCGGGGGCGCCGCCGCCGCAGCGATCGACCAGCTGGGTCGGAGCCATCAGCCCTCCACCGAATCCGAGGTCACCCCTCCAGCTGACGCGTAAGCACGGTTACTCCGGTAAACGGCGGCTCCGGTGGAGATCATCAAACAGTTGTGGATGCCCTTCTCTCGCATATAGCAGGTTGGCGTATCCGACAACGGAGGAGCGGGCTAGGGTTTGGGGGTTTAGGGAATGCGGGTGCGGGGACGATGTGGGGTAGGTGAGGTACACATTCCCCTAGGTCGTCGCGCCCGCCGGTCACCGTCTTTGGCTCCGGTCGCCGTGGAAGGGTGGGAGCGGCGACCGGCGAGGCGGCGCGGTGGCCGTCGGCAAGAGCGCGAGGCGGCGGCGGCGTGAACGAAGGATGCGGCGTATGACGTGTCACGTGCGGCGGTGGAGTAGCCAGGAGAGTTTAGTGGACTTAGAATGATGGGCCTAAACTAAACTGCAAGTGTGTTTGGCCTGTTTGTTGAGGCCCATCTAGAGGAGATCTCCACGTGGGAATCCGTTCCGGCTCAAGTAGTTACGCCCAAGGTTGGCAAGGTTGGCAGTACCCTGATTCGTATTAGTATCTTACGATACTACGATCCTATCAAGCCGAAACAATACCGATCCCACCTAGTATCTTATCCTACTATTCATTACTACACGATCATACGAAATCTTAGGTAGTATCCCGATTCTACGATCCCTACGATACTACAAAATATTATTTTAAATAACATGGTTTGAAAATAATGTAACTAAATATGCTCAAATTTATATAAAAATCAGTTAAATATATCAAAACCAACGTGGTTTCTCTTGATAAATATCTCTATTTACATGATATATATCATTACTATATTTTTTTATACAAAATGGCTATATATAATTAACATAAATATTAATTAAACTTAAAAAAAATCTCTTAGTATCCCGATACTACGATACGATCCTACGATATGACATTACTTTGAGCAAAACGATACTGTCTAGTATCTCGATTCTGACAACCTTGGTTACGCCCATATATCTGCTCCCAAAGTTTGCCGGATCGAGTTATCACGGTTGTGCAGTGCAGCTCAGATCGAGTGAAAGAACGCAATGCTGGAGTGTTTTCACTGAGAAATTCTATCTCTCGACCTCTGAATAGTAAGCTCCAAAGTCATCGAATGTAACCCAGTATCTTCTAATTGCTTGTTTTTAATATGTAAATCGAGTTGCCAGTTGCCACCAAGGTTTATCTTCCCGTTTCAGAGGTGAAAACCACTCTTTGACGAAAACGGGTGAAGACTGATTACTTTCAGTCAACTTGCTAAATCGATCCGTCTTTTGTAAACCGACCATTAGCAATTTCATGGAAAATGGGTCGTTTTTGTTAACCCGGTTTTCACACTCGCACTGGTGGTAGTGTATTTCTTCTTCCGTTATCCACTCTCTCCAATTAATCCATATCTGTTTTGTTGGGAGGTAACTCCGGGCTCGGATGTCCAATGTTCGGAGAAAAATCGGACACTGACGTCAGCATGACGTCAGCGCCCGATTTACGTGAAAAACTAGTTTAAACTGATTTTTCTCTTAAATTACTTATCCAAATCATGATTCGATTGCACCATTAAATTCGTTGCAATTAAATCTTCAAAACAAGACCACACATGGATATATTCCGATGAAATTTTTTTTAGCTTATTATTAAATTATTTTTAAATGTTGCACGATGTTTCACCATGTATATCGGAATTGTTTCACTAAATATATCGAAAATGTTTCACTCGTTTAAATCGGGTGTTATTTCACCTTATATAAAAATAATGTTTCAGCAAATAGCGAAATAATGTTTCAGTTCACTGCAACATTTGATCCATTCATAGTGAAACATTATAAGTACACTAGGTGAAATATTTTTTTTGGAACAAAAAATGAAACGAATTCCCTTAACAGGGGGTTTCCAAAATATGTGCGTTTTTTTGTTGCAATGGAATATTTCAGTTCACTACATCATTAGATCTATACATAGTGAAATATTGTGAGTACACTAGATGAAACATTTTTTGTGGAACAAAAAATAAACCAAATTCCCTTAATAGGGGGTTTTCAAAATATGTGGGTGATTTGTCACAACGGCACGTTCCATAATATCAAAATCCACTGCAACATTTGATCCGTACATAGTGAAACATCGTAAAGCTACTGGTTGAAACATCGAAACAGATAATATGCAATATTCAAAAAAAAAATCAATAGAGAAGCTAAAATATTTTTTTGTCGAAATATAATCATGTGTGGTCTTGTTGTAAAGATTTAATTGCAACGAATATAACGGTGTGATTGGATCGTAGATTGGATAATTAATTTAAGAGAAAAATCGTTTTAAAGGCGCAGGCGTCCGAGGCGTCCGATTTTTCCTTCTAACGTCGGACGCCCGGCGCGCAGCATTTACCGTTTTGTTGGATCAACTGCATGGCTGTGCACTCCTATCGCTCCTACAGTGTAAGTGCGTGCTATTTATTTTGCAAAATCTCAGAAAAATGACAGTGCAAGAGATAAGCTAAAACTGAATATCACATCGATCGACTCGAGTCCTTGACGCGCGCTGAAACCGAATGATGTTCAGTGTTGCAAATTGGTGGCTGCATGAAATTTGGTTTGCCGCATTTTTTTAGTCCCATCGTATTATATCGACATTGTTAGGTAAAAGAAAGTTTTCGATGATTTGATCGCTCAATTTAATTATCTCCTGTTTCTCAGCTAGACTATGGGATGCTGACACTGTTTGCAATGAACGTCCATGATAATAAGAGATTAGTGTTCGATCGGTGGTCATTTCAACTTTTCCAAAGTCATATTGGCACCATCATTATTCGGTTAGCTAAAGTGCAGTGTCGAAATCATCACTCTCATTCCGTCTAAACAAACGTCAGTTCATTTTGATCAAATCTTTTAGCATATGTTTAGTTTGGGGACTACGTGGGATGGGATGATACCATCCCTAGTTTTAGGGATGGAGTAATCCCATTTACTTGTTTGATTTATTGGATGGAATGATCTCAATTTTTTGTTTGGTAGAAGGGATGGATAGGGATGGGATGAATGACATATGGAGTCACGTTGCACCACGTTAGTGAGAAAATGTGTCGCAGCTCGCAACTCGCGGAGGAAGTAGAGTGGCAGAAGGATGAGCGGCGACTAGTGGCGCAGGCGGAATGAGGAGGGGCGACCGGCGGCGCGGGCGGAAGGAGGAGCGGCTACCATCGGCGCGGGCGGAAGGAGGAGCGAGTCAGAGGCAACGACGATGCGGAAGTGGTGGCCGGAGCACTCACCCTTGCCCGCCATCACTGTCGCCGCCATCGGAGCCCTCCACACCGCCGCAGCCCTCCTCGCTACCAGATTCGCTACCACCGCCCTCCCCGCCTCCGGATTCGCCACCGCCGCCATCCCCGCCTCCGGATTCGCCACCGATGACGAGCCCTCCCCGCCCTCCCTGCCTTCAGATTCACTGCCGCCACCCTCCCCACCACCGGATCTGCCGCCATCGTCATCACTCACGATGGGTGGAGGAGCAAGATGCGAGTGAGAGGGGCGAGCGAGTGGCGTGCGACGGTGCGAGCGAACGAGCGTGGCGAAGCGGCGCGCCTCACGCCGTGCGCTCGTCCCAGGTGGGACGAGCTCGTCCACGAGATTTTTCCGGATGGCTTGGTTCCGGATCTGAGAGGAATATTCCTGTCCAGGAACCAACCCATCCCACTCACCCCTAAACCAAACACCTTTAAAAGTGGGTTCGTCCCATCCCATCACATCCTATCCCACCAACCAAACACTACCTTAAAGAAACATCAGTGACATCTCCATCACTCCATCAGCGAGTCCATGCCAGATTGCCAGGTGCCCGGTACTCCGGTAGGGTCAGGGCGGATAGCTAGGGCTTGAGCTCTAGGCCTACCTTTAAATTATTGTTTAAATTTTATTAAAATACCGTGTAATTTTTATAAAGGAAAATCAATGCTCCATTAGTTAAGTTATATCTTAGCTATAGCCTTCAAAAAATTTTTGACTTCGTCACTTATAAGGTGGATGTTGTGAGCTCGTCATCAGATCGTCCACGGCGGATGGCGTGACTGGAGTTGGCATCCTACCAACCTGCACAGCTGAACTGCACGAGAACCTCGCCTGATTGTTCTTCACCTTCTCATCACCGTGCAGTTTCACCTGTAGTAACATCAGTAAATAAATTATTCACCATAGGCTGTTCATCTCAACAAGTTGTCCGTGCAATGCAGCCGAGAGTAGGCAAAATAAAAAAAAAAGAAAAAAAAGAGAGAGAGGGTAATTTGGCCTTTGGGTCATCGCACACGATCCGAGGCTTCCCCCCATCCACGGCTGCCGGTTTTTAACCTCACCTACTCCGCGCGCGCCGTCACGCATGTGATTTTCGCAACATTTCCTCGCCGTTACCCGCATAATTTCCTCGAGCCGCCGAGCCCGGTGGAACCGGGTGTGAAGTGGAAGCCCAGCGACCGAAGCCGAGGAGGCGACGCACTCGTCTCGACGCAACGGCGGGTGCGGTGCCTTGTGCGCCGTGACAGCGACATTCTTTACCTGCCCAACCCCAACCCCAACCCTCTCCTCTCCGCCCACGCCTCGCCCTCGCGCTCTCGCTCTCGCTCTCGCTCGCGCACATCACATGCGCCTCCTCCCGTTATAAGGAGAGCCCCGCGCCATTGGCCGCCCCACTCACCCTGCCATGGACGGGTAGAAAGGTACAGTGGCGGCGCCGACACGCGGTGGAGGAGGAGGCGGCGGCGGCGGCGGCGATGGGGCTGCTGTCGAACAGGGTGGAGCGGTCGGAGATCAGGCCGGGGGATCACATCTACACATGGAGGGCGGTGTACGCCTACTCCCACCACGGTACGCGCGCGCCCACCCCCTCCATCCTCTTCCTCCTCGGATGCCATCCCGGTTGCTTGAATTGTTGTCGCCACTCGCCAATGGTGGCGGCGGCGGCGGTTGCGGGTTTAGGTTTGGGAACTAATCCGGCGGCGGCTCTGTGGCTCTCCTCCTCCGGCGCTGCTTCGAATTTTCTCGTGCGATTGACGTCTGATCAATGGTTGTTGACTTGACCGGGAAATTCTGGCTCGGCGAGTCAACGGGGGATTTTTTTCCCCCTTTTTTTTGGTCTGTGCGGCTACTGGATCGGAAATTTCACTGCGATTGCTGGGTCAGGAACAAATGCGATCGAAATTGCCTAGTTGGACTGGAAATTTTGTTCGGCCGGCTCAATGGGGGGAACATTTGCGATCTGAATTTTCGAGTTGGGGTTGTCTCTTGCTTAGTTCATCGGTAACTGAAGGGCGTGTCTTCGTCTCAGTTTTCCATTCTGTCGGATTTGGGATTTCTTTCGCCTCATACTTCCTGCGTGATGTTCTCTTCTCGAGCAAACCCCTCTGCTTGAAGTACGGATCACGTGGTTGGTTGGACAAGTGCGTCAATCATCCAACTCTCTGATTGAGTGATTGTTCAGACTTTTAACTGTTTACAGATTCGTAGTAGAACTCAGCAGTAACACGCAAATCATCGTGCATTTGTACTATCTTCAGTTCATAATTAATTCTGTAGGTGTAGAGTTGACAACATTAGTATGGTAGAATGATGGCTGTAAAATAGTGGCAAAATGGGTACATGCATGAAAAAGATCGATTCAATGTTTCTACTTCTCTGTGTGGGTTATGCGTAGAATTGAGGGTTCAACTGAATTGCCCAAACTCTATCCGGAAATCCTTCCAGATGGATCTGACGCCACATGCTGTGTTTGTTGCTTCCCATGTAGAACAAATGGCACTTGTTGCTGCTCACCTACTGCTGACCAACTTGTCTGTTTGTATCTGTGCTTTTTTTATCTCCGTGTGGAAATTAGCCTCTTGTTTTTTTATAGGAATCCCTCTTGTTAATTCAAGGTTGCTCGCAATAAAATAAGTACTGTAAGGTTGGTTCTATAATGTACTGAACCTGACAAATGACTTGTTTAGTACACTATTGTACTATTAGTGATTCAGTAGCTGAAAACTCAAGTCACCATAGTATCCTATGATAAGTTGATAACTACTTTGATTAACAGTTGATGTCAAACTTATCTACGTGGCTACGTTCATTTTTTATCCTTACCTTCAGGTGTATTTACCACAGTAATTTTGCTATGCATCTTTGTTCTTTTACAGCAGAGGTCTTTCATCTCCATTCAGTTCAGGTGTATTTACCATGGGTATTTTGCAATGCATCTCTTTTCTTTTACAGTAGAGGTCTTTCATCTCCATTCAGGAAGCGTAAAGGACACTTCTGCTCTGTGTTGCTATGCACTCTGTAGTTCTCCTAAATGGACAGTATGTCCCCTCAAGTGCATTTTATTGGCGGATGTAGAGCTCCTTTTATTGTAGTGGTCCTGTGTGGACATTTGATCAGGGCCACATCTAGGGAGGACATGCTGTGGGTTTTGCTGTTTTTGCACATGACAGCCTGGATGAAAGGGCTGCAATATACAAGAAAAACTGTCTTGTCTGCATTCAACTCCTTAAAACACTATTTTCACCATCAAGGTGCATTTTTCATGCATCGATAAAGGGATTGACAGGTTAACAGCATGCCGATTCATTCAGTTATCATCTAGTGTTTTTTTAACCTTTTGGGATGATAACTATCATCCAGTGGATTTAATTGTTCACCTTAAACTTTATAGCCTTGGTGTTCCCTTAATTGCATATTCTTTGAAATGTTTTCAAGAACTTACTCTTCTGTTGGTCATGTTCTACTGGCAAACAGGCATTTATGTTGGAGGAAGTAAAGTGGTTCATTTTACTCGAAAGAAAGAAGCAGAAGGATCAGATTCATCCAATTCCACCTCCAGCCTATTATTAGAGCCTTCATCAGAGTGCCCAACGTTCCCAGATTGTGGGTTTCAGCTGCCTGATAGTGGTGTCGTCCTCACCTGCTTGGATTGCTTCCTTCGGAATGGCTCTCTATACTGCTTCGAGTACGGAGTGCCATCAGCCGTTTTCCTTGCAAAGCTGCGTGGGGGAACCTGCACCATTGCCCAATCAGATCCATCAGAAGTTGTGGTACACAGAGCCATGTACTTACTTCAAAATGGCTTTGGAAATTATGACATATTTGAGAACAATTGCGAGGACTTTGCACTCTACTGCAAAACTGGGCTTCTTCCTGTTGAGGAACCTGGCATTGGAACAAGTGGGCAAGCATCTTCCGCCATTGGAGTGCCATTGGCAGCTCTTCTGTCCACTCCACTTAAGCTTTTTGCTGCTGGTCCACTTGGAATGGCCACTGTCACAGCTGGGATGTACTGTGCTGGTAGATACATCACTGACATAGGAGTAAGAAAGGATGTGGCGAAAATTGAAGTGGAGAATTTATCATCACACCTTGGTAGACGCCTGATTGAAGATGAAGGATCAGTGAACGTACGGTCAGAGAAACCGAAAACCTTGCTGCCTATGAAGAGAAAGCGTGAGAGGTGATGGCGACTATATACCGCTCTTCGTCGATAATTGGTTCAGAACTGTGCATAATTTAAACTTTACTCTTCGCCATAATAAGTTTGATATAGATATGTACCTCTGAAGCGTGTTCTGATTCAGTTAAGACCACACTTCACATGATCAATTGAGCTACATTCCAAACTGAATATGTGATGGAAATGTGATAATTGAATCGTTGGAGTCAAAAGTAGATACTTACTGTTCTTTGAATATGATACCTCACATTCTAGTGCTTTTATTTTCTGTTTATTTTCTTTTATCAATATTTTTTCTTACTGGTCACAATATAATGTAATAAGTTTCAGTAGTGGTGAAGACTTCTTTTGTATGGGCTGTTTTCTCTATGATGAAATCCATAGACTGAATAGTGCAGAGAGACAAGGCAGACTGTCGGCATGGCATTGTTTGCTTTCATTTTCATCAGGTATAATGTACCGGTAGATCCTCCCTCCAAACCTGATCATTGTAAAATGACAGCTTGTCAGGACTCCACCATATGTATCCATCCAAGGAAACTTCGTACCTTTCTGCATGTGGGAGAGATCTGCAAAGATGCATATGCTTTTCTCTGGGAATTATCACACTCGCATAGCCTTTTTACCATTCTCTTTGCGCTCAGCCTTTAATCATTGGATTGATCTGGTAGACCCCATGATCAGTTACCTTTCTCCTGTTTTCCATTTGACATTGTCCTGGATGGTTGGATCAAAAGGATGGCCACATTGTATATTCAGATCTGGGTATGGACTGAGACAGAAAAGAAGTAACCAGTGGCCATTGCTGGGACCATTGTTGCATTCTAGTTGTACTCTCTCCGTTTCATATCATAAGCGCTTTGACTTTTTTTTAAGTCAAACTTCTTTAGATTTGATAAAATTTATAAAAAAATGCATACTATCATTTTCAACATAACACAAACATATTATCAAAATATATCCAATGTTAGATTCAATGAACTAATTTTGGTGTTTTAGATGCTGCTATTTTTTTTAATATATAAACTTGATCAAACTTATAAAAGTTAAACTAAGAAAAAAAGTGAACACCTAATTTCTGGTACATCATCTGCGAACAACTGAACGGAGCTACCATTTCGATGCATCAGCAGCACGCCAGCACAGCACAGGAAATGAAACCATTTCTACGACTTCAGTAATCAACACTTCAGCAGCGGATAAAAAACTTTAGTTCTACCGGGATGTACTGTGTGCGCGCACGTACGTAACGTATGCTTCCTGAAAGCATCACTATGTGCCGGTCGCAAAGCAGGCGCAGCGACGGCGAGCAATGGCAAGCTTGATCGGCAACGCCGGCGACGGCGGACGGTGGAGACGCCGGCAAAAAAAAAAGTTAGATGATAAAAGGGCTTTACGGCCCATCAACATCTCACTGGATGCACGTTCCAGCCCACTAAGAAAGACAGATAAAAGGGCTTTACGGCCCATTTGTCATCCCTGGATGCACGTTCCAGCCCATTAAGAAACACAGGGAAAGGGCATGATAGTAAGTTGTTATTACGGCCCACGTCATCTCGCTGGCGGTATTTTACGGCCATTAAAAAAAGCATCACAGAGAATCATCCCATTTAAAGGCATCAAGGAAGTTTGTTCTGATTTTGCATATCTTCTGCATTGATAGGGAATCAGTTTTCGTGTCTATCCAATTATTGTTGGGCATCAAAACCGTCACCTTGCAATTGGTAGTTTTTGTACCTTTGCTTATCTGCGATTAAGGTGGTGTTCGGATCCAGGGACTTAACTTTAGTCTCTATATTTAGACACTAATTTAGAGTATTAAATATAGACTACTTACAAAACTAATTATATAAATGAAAGCTAATTTGCGAGACAATTTTTAAACCTAATTAATCTATAATTAGAGAATATTTACTGTAGCATCACATAGGCTAATTATAGATTAATTAGGCTCAATAGATTCGTCTCGTGAATTAGTCTAAGATTATAGATATGTTTTATTAATAGTCTACGTTTAATATTTATAATCAGTGTCTAAACATCCGATGTGATAGGGACTTATAAGTTTTAGTCCGATCTAAATAGGGTCTAAGTCTTGGAATGGTCAAGTAGCCAACCATGATAGAGGAAGAGAGAAAAAAAAAAGGAGCAAGAATGTGATGCCAGGCATTAAACTATCGCTGTGGTTGTTTCTTATACTCCACGGCTTTCTGAAATCTGCACAGTGGGGAGTAAAGCCCACCTTCCTTTTGCTCTTTGCCTTGCTGTAGCGCTCCTGTAGGTTTGCCTATTTATAAGCCGAAAACAGGAGAACAAAACAATGAAAATATTTTTATGGCAAAGGCTTTTGTACACATGGTTTCAAGGCAAAAGCTCAGTATTGAAAGCGACAAAAGAATCTGTCTAAATTAAACTCTAAATCAAATTTAGTTGCATCATAAGCCACGGTTTTAAGACCAGGTTTGAGAAACTACCGACAGAAGATGCCAAAGAAACTTACATTATCACTCAAATCTGTGGTTATAAATCTTAGAAAAAATAATAAACTAGAAACCAAAAACCAAGAAAAACCAGCTATTTTAGGATTCTCATAAATGTCTCGGAATCTCGATCTCGCTGGCCCCGACAATGACCATCCGTTTTGCGTTATGTAATCAAAACTCTGATTTCTTATAATATAATGATGTCCAATTCTTTAGTTTGTTCGCGAAAAAAAAAATCGATCTCCCCGGCCCAGGCCTAAATTGACCCCTTTATCGGAACACATATCCTAATGACGTCATCAAGCGACGTGCACTCTAAACACCATGGATAAACTTATTTGGATAAACTTATCCAAATACAAATGACATGGACACGCAATTATCCTTCGATCATACTACCGCCTACTCGCAGAATACCGTGATCACGCACGCACGCACAAGATACAGTATATCTCACCGTCAGTTAGCCCCCGGATTCTCACTCATCCCCTTCCGTATTAATCTCCGTTGGGATCCGACGGCGATGCGTGCACTGCCGATCGGGCGGACGCGCCGATGCAACCGGCCATTACCATTGCAGCTGACACGGCTCGCGCGCGCGCCGCGGGATATTCCAGCGTTGATACGGGTCAAAAAGGGCACGGGCGCACGGCAGCTGACACGGGAACTCGCCGCGATCCCCGCCGTTTTATTTTCCAAACCAGCACGCGATCCATCCATCCACCCGGCTCCCCACACACGAGAAAAAACGGACGCCGCCACCGCCCCGCACCGCGCGTGATCCGTCACGGTGCGGTTTCCCTTTCCCATATAAATCCCCCCCGCGTCCGCTGCGAACTACTAAACCGAGAGAGAGAGGCGCACACACGAAGACGAGGCGGCGATGGTGAGCGGCGGAGGAGTAGCGGCGGAGAACGGCGAGATGGTGGGGAACGGGGAGGGGAGGAAGGGTGCGGGGGCGAGCGTGCTGGTGACGGGGGGAGCGGGGTACATCGGGACGCACACGGTGCTGCGGCTGCTGGAGAAGGGGTTCGCGGTCACCGTCGTCGACAACTTCCACAACTCCGTCCCGGAGGCGCTCGACCGCGTCCGCCTCATCGCCGGCGCCGCCCTCTCCGCCCGCCTCGACTTCATCGCCGTACGTGACTCACCCAAACAGCACGCGTGTTCTTCGTCTTGCACAGTTGAATTGAACCGAGCCGGCGAGGTTGAGATTGAGATTCATGTTTGTGTTCGTTTTCAGGGGGATCTCAAGAGCAAGGACGACATGGAGAAGGTGTTCGCCGCCAAGAGGTCCGGATTGGATCGTTTTGCTTCGATCAAACAAGCCATCTAACTCAAATCCTTTTTGATTTTGATCTCAACTCGTTCGTTTCCACACGTAATCAAACGCGTCGTCGTCGTCGTCGTCGTCCATTGATCGATCAGGTATGACGCCGTGATCCACTTCGCCGGGCTGAAGGCGGTGGGGGAGAGCGTCGCGCACCCGCAGATGTACTACGAGAACAACGTCGCCGGCACCATGAACCTCTACTCCGCCATGACCAAGTACGGCTGCAAGAAGGTCAGTACTATACATCTACACGATCACCTGATTGATTCCATTCCGATGCATGCTTCGATCACTGAAATCAACAAACCTACGCGCAGATAGTGTTCTCGTCGTCGGCGACGGTGTACGGCCAGCCGGAGAAGACCCCCTGCGTCGAGGATTCCAAGCTGAGCGCTCTCAACCCATACGGCACCACCAAGGTATAAGACATGATCGCATCCATTGCTCGTGATAAGCATGCACCCGTCACGCGCCATTCGGATTCGCTTCGCCGATTCGGTGATTACGATGCCGAATTGCGATGGCGATGATCACACCATTGCTTTTTTGCTATGCAAGCATTGTTTCTAACGGCATCGAATTCGATTCTCTCGTTGGGGCAGCTCGTCCTGGAGAACTACTTCCGGCAGGTGCAGGCCGCCGACCCGGAGATGAGGGTGATCCTGCTCAGGTACTTCAACCCCATCGGCGCTCACCGGAGCGGCGACATCGGGGAGGACCCCAGGGGCATCCCCAACAACCTTCTTCCGTACATCCAGCAGGTCGCCGTCGGCCGCCGCCCCGAGCTCAACGTCTACGGCGTCGACTACCCAACCAGGGACGGCACCGCGGTGAGCACTACACTGTTCAAGATCAATTTGTATGGATGAGATCGTGGAGCGAAGCAAAATTTTGACAATTTGATATATCGTCCTCAGATCAGGGATTACATACATGTAGTGGACCTTGCCGATGGCCACATTGCCGCACTGGAGAAGCTCTTCGCTACTCCTGACATTGGTACATCAATCGATGCTACAAACACACATGTTCTTCACTCCATAAACTGGTTGATGTTTGACAAGTTTAATTCATCCATGATGTATAATTTCTTTATTTTCTTCTGTCAGGTTGTGTGGCTTACAATCTAGGAACAGGGTGTGGAACAACGGTGCTCGAGGTGGTGAAGGCGTTCGAGGAGGCGTCCGGAAAGGTGACTGATGTAGTATTATTTATGCATCCATGTGTGCATGGTTGATATTCGCCTCATCTGAAATCCCAATCTGAAAATGTGGTCGAAACTGACGTTTCTGGCTGTGAAACCACAGAAAATTCCTATCAAGATTTGCCCCAGAAGACCTGGAGATTGCACTGAGGTTTACGCTTCCACTGACAAGGCCAAGAAGGAGCTCGGATGGAGGTAATTTATTCTCTGATTCGCTACAGAACGATCACACAAATCTGTCTGTCCATTTTTCCAGCTCACTGTTCAACTGACAGTTATAGTTTGTGCTTATGATAGAGATGCTGATTGTTTTATGCTTGTGCTGATTGCAGTGCTCGGTTTGGAATAGAGGACATGTGCAGGGACCAGTGGAATTGGGCCAAGAAGAATCCGTACGGATACAGCGCCAATGCTGAGCAGAATTAGGGCGATCATATTACCACTTATATAGTACTAGTATCAAAATTGTCCATGGTCTTATGAACTGTGTGACTAGAAAATGTTAATAAGACATGCGTGCCTCTTAAGTGGAGTATACCAATTCTTATTTAGTCGAATCCGTTGTGATTTTAGATACTGGCAAATGTTAATCAGGTTTATTTAAATACTATACTAGTAGCAAGATCAAATTGAACAATAGTTCACTGGCTCGTTTTTGGATTGGATTGGACTGTGCCGCCCTAAGCTGGGCTAGATTTATTCTATACTGCCAGGAGCATACTAATTAGTTTGGCCCATGGGCCACGGTATGTTGTCTGCTTAATAGTATTGACTGCTCAAGTGCTCAGTTTCCTAATCCATTTGACAAAGCCACAAATCCATGAAAGATGAAACACAATCAGGGGTGGAGGCAGGCCTAACGCAGATAAGGCTTGAGCCATAAGCTGACCTTCACAATCAAAGTTTATTTTTTTTAAATCATCATGTAAATTTTACAAAAAAAAAAATCAACAGTCCATCAATCGAGCCCTACCCTAGCCTTTAGTAATTTCTAGCCACGCAATTGTGTCTAATGCTACATGATTTGGTACTCAAATACGAAAAGTGTTGCCCAAATCATTAAAATCATCGCAAAGGAATGCAAAATTTGGCTAGTGTGTACTATAAAAGTGTCAATGGTTACTAAATATAGACATCATCCTGGCAAACAATGAGAAACGTACTAACAAACGGGATTTGTTCTCCATTGTTAGTTTTGTATCAGAAACGTACTAACAAACGGGAAACATTGGTCCTCCATTGTCAATTTTGTATGCACAGTACACTTGCAGCTTTTGGAAATAGAAGTGTAAAGAAAGATCTGAAGGGATATAAATAACCAAACAACTTTTGTCATCTCATTGGCATTTTCAAGTTCTAGGTGAAACATTTGTCTTCACCCCAGTCCGATTGTCCAACAACCTTTTTGTCTTTAAACATTAGCTAGCACAATCCATGCAACTATATTACCTTGTTTCTATCCAAATTGAGCAAATCTACTATATTAATAAGTAATTTCTCCATACTGCTCATTAACACATATTTCTCGAATTTTCGTTCGTGTGTATACCAATATCACCATTCGTCGCCGCTACACTTGGTAAATATCACCGCAACTACAAATTTCCCCTAATATTGCTTAACGCCCCGAATCTGTCAATAGCACGAACAAATCAGGCTTGGCTAGAAGGAGTATCATTCATGCACAAGTGAGATGCAAAAGGATAAGGGTCTTGTTTGGATCCGGAGGGCTAATAATTAGTCCTCTGAAATCTTGCTATTTAGTAGTCTATATTAATAAGTTAATTTCTCCATACGGCTCATTAACACATATTTCTCGAATTTTCATTCCTGTGTATACCAATATCACCATTCGTCGCCGCTACACCTGGTAAATATCACCACAGCTACAAATTTCCCCTAATATTGCTTAACACCTCGAATATATCAATAGCATGAACAAATCAGGCTTGGCTAGAATGAGTTTTGTCGGTAATCTACGTTTGGATCCGGAGGGCTAATAATTAGCCCTCTGGAATCTTACTATTTAGGAGTATTAAACATAGATTACCGACAAAACTCATTCCATAACCCCTAGGCTAATTTGCAAGACGAATCTGATGAGCCTAATTAATCCATGATTCGCTACAGTAATCATTCACTAATCATAGATTAATATACCTCGTTATATTTATCTTATGAATTAGCCTAGGGGTTCTGTAAGTAGTTTTGCACATATACTCTATTAAATACTCTAAATAGCAAGATTTTAGAGAGCTAATTATTATCCCTCTGGAACTAAACAAGGCCAAGGTACGTTACGAAAATGTAGGAACGTGGGGACATAACTCTCACAATAGTTGAACAAGCTGCATTCTACTTTCCATTTTTGGAGAAAAGACTTGGTGGCTTACTTTCCATTTTGACAACTTTACTACTCCCTTCTTTTCTAAATGTTTGACGCCGTTGACTTTTTTTAACATGTGTGACCGTTTGTCTTATTCAAAAACTTTTGTGAAATGTGTAAAACTATATGTATACATAAAAGTATATTTAACAATAAATAAAATAATAGGAAAAGAATTAATAATTACTTAAATTTTTTGAATAAGACGAACGGTCAAACATTTTTTAAAAAGTCAACAGCGTCAAACTTTTTGAGATGGAGGGAGTATCTTTTTACTCCTGACTCCCCGATGCTAGCTTTGGACATGGAGGGAGTACTAAAGTGGTTAAGTTTAGCATCACTTTGATTAAAGACAATAGTACTCTCGTATCATCTAGTTGTAAACCTAACTTCAGAAAGCAATGTTTGGCCTAAAGCAAAAAATATGTGGATTAAAAATTGTACACGCGTGTCCTTGACGATTTAAAAGATCACATTGAAAAATAAACTACAATAACCCCCTCCCTCCTCTAAAAAAATAACTCTAATTGTTTTGAATGGAAAATTAACTCTAAAACTATGTTTGAAAATTTATTTATTTATTGGCTAACACTTATAAGCCGAAAGGCAACTGATGGCCACATTCCTCTTTTTTATATTGTTCATAGGTTACCAACCCATTTGGCCATGCACAGATATGCTAAGCTCAAACCATAATTGCCCAGGGCTTGTTATCTAACACCAGTGGTGCTAATTGTTTGCTCCAAGTTGATTTGCATCCGACATGGTTTGAAGGGGAAATAAATGCTCAGATGGATGCTTCAAATGAAATTTCAAAGAGGGAGAAACGTCCAGGGGTCTTCCGGTTAGCTCCATAAGGTGGTGGGCTAGACGGCCTGGGTTCGAAGTCCCCTTCTAATTATTTAATATTAGATCATTCCCTAATATTCATGTTTTTTTAAAAAAAATTCAAAGAGAAATGCTTTGTTGAATTTGTTGAAAGAATAACTGAAGATCCCCCCCGAAAAAAAGAATAATTGAAGGAAGAATTTATGTACAACATCCGTCCCAAAATAATTGTAATCCAAATTGTTTAGTAAATATTAAGGGGTCTGTTCGCTGCAGCTAAATTGTAGTTGTTGTGTAGCTGCGCTACAGTGCATGATAGAGAAAATATATGCACTGGCTGTACAGCGCAGCCAGTTACAGCTGCATAGCAGCGTTGCCGAACAGAGCCAAGGTTTGAGAAGAAAGACTGTAATGCCCCTTATTAAATGGTATATATAGATGAGATAGATAGGAGTGGAAGGGTAGTTGAGGGTAAAGTAGAGAGAAGTGATCAATGGGACCATTAGTACTCTACTGTGACAATTATTTTGGAACAAATTTAAGTCCTTTAAATACAATTATTATGGGACAAAGTTAGCAGTTAAGTTGTGCATGCTCAAACATCTTTCTTGGTTTGTCACCATGCAAACTTATATGCAAACTTATGTTTAGGGATGCAAGCGGGGCAGGCAAGCTTTTTTTTAGCCTGCTTATCTCATTTATACTTCATTTTTTCTTCTAAATTTTGTATTACCATGTGGAAAATGAACTCGCAAGCGAATTTTTATGCGGATAGCGGGACTACCCACTTGCATCCCTACTTATATTTGGCGAATGACCTAGCTTTGCAAGTAGGGAGTAATTTATCCAATGATCAACCGGTGATACAAATGTGAGAAAAAGACACAGTTGTCATTATTAGTATCGTCTTGATTGTCATCTTTTACAAAGAAGGCTTTTTGGACACTACCTCCTTTTCTAAGTAATAAGCCATATGTAGTACCACTATACTAAGATTCAGTCCTTCAACCCATAGTAGAAAAAACTAGAACCAGAGGTGACCACGGTTCGGTTTCCTTTAAAGACCGGACATGTAATCGAACTGCTCTGAACCGGCTGAACCGGCGGTTTTTCGGCGAACCGGACACTAAACCGGCACTGGTTGGACCGGCTAGCCATACTAATGGGCCACGATGGGCTGTCTAAAGGCCCAATGGTGCAGCTAGTGGTTTTTTTTTTAGCAAAAATAGCAAGAAATGGTGCACTGGGTGGGATTCGAACCCTCTGGTCCGGGGGTTGAAAGAGCCAAGTGCTAGCCATCAGGCCATCCAACGACATGTGTACATGAGCAAATATGTAATATACATGTAGTTTGTGAACCGCAGTTCAACCGCCTGGGTCACCGGTCGGACCGACGGACCGCTGAACCGAGAGGTCGGCTGGGTCACCCACCGGTCCGGCTTTTTTTACTATGCTTCAGCCTCCTTCTAATTTCATAGTTTCATTGAATTAAAAGGTAACCTCCCCCCTCAACAATTTAGTTTAAGTTTCAATTAACTTCATTTATAAATGAACTAGTAACTCCTTTGATAAGTACTACTCCTATCAAGCATTGGTCCCCTCCTCTTGTTTAAGTCCATTCCAATTAAACCTTGTGCATCTCTTGAAAAAAAAGAGAAGAAAACCGGACTTTTTTTCTCCTCTGGCAGATAAGCATTTAGGCCCCCATCGTTTGGCTTACTTCCTAATAAGCCAATAGGAAATAAAAATAAATTTGTAGCTAAAACTTTTATAAATATGTTCTTGGTGACTTAAAAGCTAATGTTGAAAAAGAAACTACATTGAAAATATATCAAAATCAATCTCAAAATTAAGCTTGAAAATTTAAAATTTGGCTTTTTCTTTAGCTGATTAGGCTATCCAATGTGAGCCTTACTCTCTAGAAGCCGATTGAAAGAAAAAGAACCTTCCAAAAGGACGACAAACAAAAACGCACAAATACCAAAGTACTCCAGTACAGTGTATACATACACGAAATAAAAAAAAAGGCCACGTCGTATCGTAGACGAGATAAAATCTTATCCCACTCGCCATCCGTGGCCGAGCAATCGACACGTGTCCCGTCTACCGTGGGCCCCATCCAGCCCCGCCCGCGCGCCTACCTGAACCTTCCAGAAGGCCGAAGCGCGAAAAATCGACCGAACCTTCTCGCCCCTTCCGACCCCCAATTGCCCCATCCCCATCCCATCATCCCCCCGCCGAGAACCCAATCCCGCGGCCTCGCCTCATCCTGGCCATCCGTGCCACCTCGGTGGGTTCCGATACAACGGCGTGGATGCGCCCGCCGCGGGGGCGAGAGATATCTATCACTGCGGCCGGGCCCACCTGCACCGCCGGCGCCAGCTTGGCTTTCTCGGTACGAGTGGTGGGTCGCATCGAATTCATAGGCCATGTTTTAGTTCCACACAACCTATCACATCGAACGCTAAAACACCTATATAAAATAGTATTAAATATAAGCTTAAAAAAAAACTAATTACATAGGTTGTGACTAATTTATGAGATAAATCTTTTAAATCTAATTGCTCCATAATTTGATAACGTGACACTACAGTAAATATTTGCTAATAACAAATTAATTAGGCTTAATAAATTTGTCTCTCTATTTACTTATAGATTCTGTAATTAATTTTTTATTAGTACCCAAACGTACAGTCAACGATATAATACCCGATATACACGAAAAAACAAAACTTTACACAACTGAATCTTAACACCCACATACGTGCGTTTTCTCTTTAAAATCGTTTTTTCTTTTTGGTGCTTTTTTTCCCTCTTTTTTATTTGTTTCTCTCTTGCTTTGCTTCTCCTCCTCCCGTTGGAGTATAAATTTTCCTAATCCGCAAACGAAGTTTCCAGAAGACTTCCGGTCCGTACCTTCGTTTTCACACGCGAAAACTGCCTTTCTTCCGGCATCTGGAAGCTACTACTACTACGGTCGGTCCTCGCCGGATCAGATCCGGCCGCCTCCCCGGCGGATGGCGGAGCAGGGGGCGGGCGAGGCGGATGCGGGCGGCGGGGAGCCGCCGCCGGCGGCGGTGATGACGGCGGCGGCGGAGGCGTTGGCGGGGCAGAGGTCGCTGCCGACGCCGTTCCTGACGAAGACGTACCAGCTGGTGGAGGACCCGGCGGTGGACGACGTGATCTCGTGGAACGAGGACGGGTCGACGTTCGTGGTGTGGCGGCCGGCGGAGTTCGCGCGGGACCTCCTCCCCAAGTACTTCAAGCACAACAACTTCTCCAGCTTCGTGCGCCAGCTCAACACCTATGTACGCGCCCCCGGGATTATTCCTCCTCCTCGTCGTCGTCGTTTGCTTGGGATTTAGCTTGGTTTGGTTTGGCCATGTCGGTGATGTGTCTGGATTTTGCTTGCTTGCTGTATGACGTAGGGATTTAGGAAGATCGTGCCGGACCGGTGGGAGTTCGCCAACGACTGCTTCCGGCGAGGGGAGAAGCGTTTGTTGTGTGATATACACCGCCGGAAGGTGGTGGCGGCGGCTGCCGCGGCGCCGCCGCCGCCGTCGCCGGGGATGGCGACGGCAGCTGCCGCGGTGGCTTCGGGAGCTGTGACGGTGGCCGCGGCGCCGATACCTATGGCGCTGCCGGTGACGCGGGCGGGCTCGCCGGCGCACTCCTCGGAGGAGCAGGTGCTGTCGTCAAACTCTGGGTCGGGGGAGGAGCACCGGCAAGCGTCTGGGTCCGGCTCTGCGCCCGGCGGCGGCGGCGGCGGCTCCGCGTCCGGCGGCGACATGGGCGAGGAGAACGAGCGGCTCCGGCGGGAGAACGCGCGGCTGACGCGGGAGCTCGGCCACATGAAGAAGCTCTGTAACAACATCCTCCTCCTCATGTCCAAGTACGCCGCCACCCAGCACGTGGAGGGCTCCGCGGGGATATCCTCCATAGCGAACTGCTCCGGCGAGTCGTCGGAGGCCGTTCCCCCGCCGCCGCCTCTCCCCCCGGCGATACTCGATCTAATGCCCTCGTGCCCCGCCCTGGCCACCGCCGCCGCCGCTGCGGGGCTCGCCATAGACGGCGAGCCCGACCCGAGCGCGCGGCTGTTCGGCGTCTCCATCGGCCTGAAGCGGACGCGAGACGACGCCGCCGCCGCCGCCGACGAAGACGGCGGCGGCGAGGATCAGGCCGAGCACGGCGGCGCGGACGTGAAGCCGGAGGCGGCGGATCCGCATCCCGCCGGCGGCGGCGGCGGAAGCAGCACGGAGGCGTCGCCGGAGTCGCACCCGTGGCCCATATACCGGCCAACCCCCATGTACCACGCGGTCAGGCCCACTTGCAACGGGCCGGACAGGGCCGGGTCCGACCAAGACGGGTCCAGCTCCAGGTGAGTTGGCCCCCCCAACCCTGTAGAAGCTTCTAGACCCCTATATTACTTAATTGCCCCTCCCCTACACTATTATAAGCAACTAATTATGATTAGTACGTAATTAGCGGCGAAATAATAATTACTACCACTAGTAGTACTAGATGCTCTTTTGCTTCTTGGCGAGGAAGAACAGATGAGAGCTCACCTTGTCTCTCGATCGATCGCCTTGTAATCCGTCTGCCTCTTTCTCTTGATTGTGTTGTTGTAAATCATCAGCGTAAGATCCATCAGGATGCCGGTAAGGCGGTAATTGCAACCTGGGTTTACCAGTGTATTGGCTGCCTGCTGCGGAAATGAGAAGTGCATTTCCTTGATGGTGTGGTGTTTATTAAGTTGCTCACCTCAAACTGTTGTTTTCTTAGGTGCACAGTTTGGTCAGTTTTACAAGTGTTTTAGGTGTTAGTGCCAAAAATGGTGGTGACATAGGGCGGAAGCACTAGCATATGTTTTGTACTAGATGTATGTATTAGGTTTGATGCTAGAAATAGTGGCGATATATACTCCCCCTTCTTTCTCCTGTCACTATTCAAGTTCCTTTTTAGCAATTTTTTTAGTTCTTTATTTACCCAACACAGTTTGATTACAATCCATATGAGTAAACACATTAGAAATCATCCAAGGGCTAACACTGAAATCATCCAATAGCACTAGCATGCATGTTTTATACTACTTGCATGTATAAGTTTTGCTGCTAGAAATAGTTGTGAAATTTAGGGGTTATTCGGATGCTAGTGGGTAGCCGCAGTCAACACGAACAATGCAGCAAGCTGCCCTCGCCTGCCGAATAGCCCCGTAGAGTAGAAAGCCTCAATTAACCGTGATTTTGTTTTAGAGAAGGGATCATATTAGTACAACTTTTGGAAAAAGTCCATAACCAAACAAAGGCCTTCCAAACAATTAGCCGTGATTTGCATGGTTGGCTCCTGGAAATGGAATCGTGTGTTCACAGAATCCACTAATCAAGTTATCATCTCCAAACGCCGCGTGTAGAAGTTGAGTCAATTCTTAATTTTGACCGACTGGGTCGTCGACCACAGAGGGTCGTGTCGAACACACGTAGTGAACCACATAGCGCTAGATTTGGCTGTCAGGCAAATTAATCATGTCAATCCTAGGGGGGGGGGGGGGTCCATGCAGAGAGGGATTGATTACTCACAATTTCGTATATTTTCTGGCTTAGCCAACGTTAGGCAGCGGACGTCATCGCCACTAGAAGGCACTGGATGCCCTTTTGTTCCCCATTTTTCTTCTTCCAAGCTACTCGTATTTTGTACTACATGGCATCAGACAGCGACGCATCGTCGAATGGCTGTAGGTCAGGTAAGCACGGCCCGGCCTATTTTTTCCCCCTCTGTTTTCGATCGATCTTTCTTGCTGCGTTTCTTCAACGAGTAGTACTCCGTACTAATAATTTTGTCCACGACATTGCCACGTCGAGGCGTCAGAGATGTTGCGTAAACTAGTGGGTTCTTACATGTGTTGCCCATATCACGGAGTATTCACGTTTGCCTCGTCCTACATGTGTCTTAAAATTGTTGAACATCCCAACACGAAACTTGTTACACTTTCTCACATCTAAAATAAAAGAAACTAAAGATTGATTCACGTAATTTCGTACTCTCCATTCTACAATATAAAGATGAAGGTAGTATTGGTATCAAAATGTATGTTTCCACGACATACCCACCCATATTTGACCATAGCCAGGCAAGGATGGGAAACGGCGGTAAAGGCAGGTGTATGTCATTCTGGTCGGTTCCATGTCATTCTAGGAGAGATGGTCAACCTCATTTTTTCGCTTATACTTATTCTTAGTAGTCAAAATTTAAATTTTCAACCTTAAATTTGGAGTTGATTTTGAGATATTTTCATCAAAGTTTATTTTTCAGCCTTTGCTTTTAGATCGTTAAGAACACACATATAAAAGTTTTATTCACAAATTATTTTTCGTTTGCAAATATGCCTGAATAAGCCAAACGATGGGACCTGGTGAATTCGACGATCTGCAAAAGATGATGGTGGTGCAACAGAGCAACTTCGTGATGCACTGGGGACGCTCGGAATGCGGTAGTGGCGTAAGGGGTTTTGGATGGTGATGGCAGACAACAGCAAATGGTGTTGTGATCCACGGAGGCGGAGATGGTGCGGTGATGGGTAGCTGGGACTAGTTCCAATTCTCCCTTTCCATCCTCTCGGGTTGCGGCGGAAAGTTCAAGTCATCGTTGAAGGTTTAAAGCTAACTCTTCAAGCTTTGTGTGTGTGTTGGTGTGTTTGTGTGTTTTCCTCTGCATGAGGATTGGAGTCTAAGAACTTGTATGTTATGGTTGTGTGATATAGAGGCTAGATTAATAAAAAAAATTCATTATCTAAAAAAAATAAGTTGAGATGCTAACTTCACTATTTAGAACCGATCTTGGTAATTTCTAACTATGTGCATTAATGTACATAAAATTTCAAAAAGCTGCAACTATTTTATCAAAATAATAATATGCTACAGCTTTAGCTAAGTATTTCAAAAATAAATCACCATAATATCATATGATTTTACCAGAAAGGTACAACTTTATATCACAGACAAGTGTGATCCACATGTCATACCCATGTGAAGGATAAAATTACTGTTCTTTTAATTTTTTTTCTTTGCTTTTCTTTTTGCAGTTTTCTTAAATACCTAGTTAAAAATATCAACGTTTTCACAATGAAGTCATTATTGATGAGTAATTTTTTTAAAAAAAGGGGTTTACTGCAAGCTAATCACTTCCTTTGCTAATATGTGGCCTACTTTGGTATCTGCACAGAGAAAAGAGCATGACGAAATAGAGAATAACAGTACTTTTTTGAAATGATGGAAGGTGATTATTTATGTGTTGGAGAAAGTGGGAGAACTATACTATAAGAAACCAAACATATTCAAACTTTCCTGTGCAGATTTCATCAAATATTGTGTGGTTAGATTAATTATGAGGGGATTAATTTTGGTGTGTGGTGGAGTGTTGGTGTAAAGTCCGCTCACAAAAGGATTCTCATCCCAGGGTACACTATGAACAGGTTAGCATGAACTAGCTATTCTATGGTTGTTGATTTATCCTTGACTGCTTCATCAAATGCTCGCGTACTTAGGTGTGTGTGCATATGGACTTGAGCAGAGTGTATGATGGTGAGCTGTGCACGCATTTGCTTTTCTTTTGTAGCGAAAAAAGTTTTAATCATGTGTGATGTTGTAATGGTTTTATTGGTTTGTATTTGGTTTTTTGTGTTCCATCGCTAAATTTTCCAAACAGCTGAATACTCAACTCTAGATACTTGAGACACCAATTTGAGCTGTGAAATCAATACTCCACCAATCCCTAAAAAACACAATTCTAAAGATGAATTTGAACCTACACTTTCAGTATTAAACTCTTTTGGACAGAGGGAGTAATAATTTAGAGCAATCTGATCAGTCAAGCATGGTTTCATATCCGAGCCTGCACTCTACTCCACTCAGTACGAAGTACGAACATACAGAGTTACAAACACCGTTCAAATTCGGAGGTTCAAATAGGAACCATGGAATGATGGAAACAATATCAGAGGTCATCTCAAGCAAAGAAAATCACGTCCAAACATAAGTCCACCCTTCAGTGCTTTTGTTTCTCTCAAAAGAAAATAAAACTTCCAGTTTGGCTTTTCCAGTTATGTTTCAAAATATAACTGGGGCTCCTACCGTGCACGCGCGGCGATAGGCTAAGTTGCGTGCGAGGGCAGGAATCAACGGGTCCGCGTCACGACAAAGAAAATCCTCCACATGTTTTTCTATTTTTTTCATCTTTTCTTTTTCTTTCGGGATAAAACAAACTTTCAAGTCAATATTTTTTGAAACTTTTAAATCAGATTTGAAAACTTTTAAGTCATGATTTGAAAACTTTCGACTCAGATTTAAAAACTATTAATTCAGATTTAAAAATATTCATCTTAAAATTCAAAACTTTTAACTCAGATTTAAAAACTTTCATCTCAAAATTCAAAAACTCAACTCAAGTCTTAAAAGCTTTCAATTCAAATTCAAAACTTTCAACTGAAATTTAAGATGAAATATTCAACTTCGAAAATTAAAAAATTGTGAAAAAATGGCAAAAAGAAACAAAAATGACGCGTGGAAGTTAGCTTTTCCAAAAAAAAAAAAAAGAATGCACGTACGTGGACGCCATTAAAAACATGCATGCACTTAGGCTAAGCGTGGGCCTTATGGGCCTAAAACGCACGTCACCAACGCGCGCGAATTAGCTTCTCTCAAATATACCTTTAAGTGAATTGAATACTAAATATATTCTAAAATTACGAATCTAGGCAAAATTTCCAAATTCATAGTTCTAAAGTATGTTCTATCCACATTTAAAAATTGCTACTCCCTCCTTCCAAAAGTCTAAGTCCTATTTCTTTTTCACCAAGATTAAGGTGTAGTTAACTCATTTATCATGTAACAAAATCAATGAACATGTAATCAATAAGTATTAAAATGACTTCTTGAGTTTTGATAAAAAATTTAATATAGCATATAGTGACTACAAATACAACTTAGACTTTTGAAAAAAAATAAAGAATGAAATATGATTTAGATTTTTGGAATGAAGAATTATATTTTAAGACGGATAAGCCAGCTCTGAAAGTGTGTCATGTATTCTGCGAAACATTCCGTCCAATGGTGGAAGACACACGCATGACGCATGCCGGTCAACACGGGGTAAAAGGGTTAATTAACCACGCCCCACGACCACCACGACGATAAAAGTTAAACTACTTGGTACTCAAAAACTACCAAAAACCGGCGACTCGCAGGAAATATCGTCCACAGTTCCACACGCGTCTTCCCTGCAAATTCCGCCCAAATTTCACTCGAATTCCACCACTTATACGTTTATACTATTTTTACATGTGACCCGAACCCCGAATACTCATCAACACGTCTTACCCATTTACTCGTATATTTCCAAACCAGCCACGCGCTAATCTTCCATGAATATATCAGATCAAAGGGCGCGTAAATTCGCAACAAATACTACCGATTTTAGTTCGTCTTTCAAATTTCCGATTCGGTTTCTAACCTCTCAAGTCTCAACTCGATATAAGCAGCGGTCGCCGTGATCCGCACCGATCGTGCCCTAGGTTTTCCTTCCGATCCGCAAGCTCGCAAACGCAACGCCGCGTGCAAATGGCGTCGAGGACGATGACACTGGAGGTGACGGTGGTGTCCGCCGAGGAGGTCGTGCTGCCGCCGACGAGGCGCCCGCTCGGCCGCGGCGCGTACGCGGTGGTGCGCACGGCGGCGTCGGCGTCGTCGCCGGCGGCGGCGGTGTGCACGCGCGTCGACGAGGAATCGGGCGGCGACTGCAACGGGTACCCCTACTGGAAGGAGACGCTGCGGGTGGCGTTGCCGGAGGGGGCGCGCTGGCTGGACGTCGAGATCTGCCGGAGGAGGCCGAACGGCCAGGTGGAGGCGGTGGCGGCGGCGAGCGTCCCCGTCGGCGACTTCACCGTCGGCCCGCCGGGCCACCTGCATTGCCTCAGCTACAGGCTGTTCGACGCCTCCGGGTGCAGGACGCGCCGCAACGGCATCGTCAACATCACCGTCAGGAGGACGGACGTCAAGTACACCGCGCCGCCGCCGCCGGTGAAAGCTCCGGCGTACGCCGGCGCGAGCGGGAGCGGCGGCTCTTGCTACGGCGTGCCGCCGGCGGGCGCAGCCATGGGCTTCCCCGTCGGATTCACGGCCAATGGCAAGGCCTGCGCGTAGAATGGTAAATATCATTCAGTTAGGAAAGGATTAAACCGAAATTGGGATTGGGTCTCGACATTGCAATTTTTTAATTGTTGATAAAGATTCTGATGAATTCATCAGGAAATTGAAACAAATTAGCACATCAGTTTTTTCTTTTCTGCGAGGAGAGCAGATCAGATTTTGTTCATGTTTTTCTTATTCTTCATGTGCTGAAGAAAAAAGAAAAGCAGAATCCTGCTCAGGTTGTAAAAAGGATTACGTTGATTTTTTTTCTACGTGGTATTTGATTTGTTTGATTGTTTAAGACTAAAACAACGTGTGCTTGGGAAATTGACATGTGATTCATCATTGTTTAAGGCTTTAAGCCCGTTTGACTTGACTGAATGTTTATGCATTCAGTATAGAAATGTTAAGTGATTTCGTTGTTCCGACCTGTTACTTTGTTACGACTCTGACCAAATTTTCGTTGGAGTCTATGTCAACATGCACATTCTCAAGTCAATGTTAAATGCACACGTTAGTCTGAGTACTACCGTGTCATTTGGCCTCTATAATTAGAGCAGGAAAAGGAACCTGAAGTTTCTCTTGTAAGTACAAAACATTTTCAGTATAGCAGAGTCTATACGCGTTTACAAGTCACAACGCGGTCAGATGCGTTGCAGCAAGGAACTTCTGCATGAAGCTCTCACTCCTATAGTTTTGTTTGCCTGATCACACACATTGACAATTGCTATCAGTAGATTGCAGACTTGATGAAAATGGTGTCTGCTGGGTAAAGACGCAATTGATATTCACTCTGAACAAGCTTGGATACACTGAAGTATGAATTCTGAAGGTTCCGGGTGTTCACTGTTCAGAGGGCCATGAATTGCCGATGAACTGGTCGGTTTCACTCTCTGTAGTTACTCCGGCAAACCTGCAGGCATCCAGCAGAGAGCACCTTGATTGCAAATGCGCCAGAAATTGTTGTACCTTGGGAGCAGGAGAATGTCTTCGTCAGATGCCACGTGCTGATGGAGAACAAATCAGAGGTAAATTAGAGCAACCTCGTTCAGTTGCCACAGTTTTAGCAGAGTAGCAGGGGTAAAAATTGCAGAAATTCAGAAGAGGAAGATGTTTTCTTTTACTTGATCCAGCAATTCACACAGAATTGCCATGATGCATAGGAGGCAACAACAGACAGCAGCACACCATATTCAGACCAGAACGACGCAAAACACCACAGCGAAGAACTCAAAAGCCAGCAAGACAATGCAAAGCCTGCAATTGCAACGAGTTGAGTGATGAGAGCTTGGTCGTTTTGTATTCAGTCTGAACTTACTGTTGCCTGAGTTAAAAGTGATGTGAAATGCACTAGACATAATACCAGGAGAACTGTGTCTCATCTTTTGTTAGAACTTGAGCTTCAACGATGACCCTGTAGACTCCACGGATCCACCATAGAAATGTTTCAGACTCCAGATGATTTGTTTACTTAAGCTGATGAATACGGTAACTGCCTCATTCAGAGTTCAGAGAATTGGTCTTTGCTGCAATCTAGCTTCCAGCAGAGCACGTCGAGCGCCGTTGGCAATCAGCAAGCCGGCCGCCTTACGCCGCGGCGCCACCGACACCGGCAGCATCGTACTACTACCTACCGGAGCCGATCAGCTGCAGTGCGTAGTACGATGCAGAGAACAGCCGCGTTTCTTGGGATCACTCGCGTGGTGAACTCCCAACTTTTAACAACATCATCAGATAAACTGTTAATGGTAGTTTGTCACATGCCAGTGTCATAATCACTTAATCAGAAGAAAGTACTGAAGATACACTTGTCACTGATGAGTGCTCTCTGACCAATGAGCGAAATTGCGTTGAAAATGTGTACAAGTACACGCCGGGGACATAATCATATTCTGCTTCCTATTCTGCAATTCTTCTGTTCTTAATCTTCACCTAGTCTGGCAGTACTCTTGATCTTGTTCCTGTTCTTCTTGTGGGACAAAGCCATGTGCCTCTTTGCTTACTACTTGTATCACCCAAGGACGGGGAGCAATGTGATCATGATCAGCTGTCCAAAGTTCCGATAGGGTCATTTCGCTTTCAGAAGAGTTCCTTGTTTCCTTCAGTCTTGGCTGCGTGCCACCACGAGCTACCAATAATCAATGCCAGTCTACACGCTCTGACTATATGACATGGGAGATGATGCATTATTTGCAAGGACTTGTTCTGTTCCATGTCCACATTTCGCTCACCGAATTCAGACGAGCTTGACTAGCAATATGCGCCACATACACTGCGCCCTGTTCTTTCTGATCCTGAATTTTTAGATTTTCGTTTGCACGCTTCCTAAGCTGCTAGACTATGTGTTTCATACAAAATATTTATATGTAAGATTTTCTTGGCATACTTCTCTAAAACATTTTTTCAACTTTGTATGAATAAATTAAAAAATAGCTAATTCATTTATTGATATCCTCAAATGGATACTACAAATATCAGATTATCCATCAATTTCAGCTATCTCGAAAGCTTATGCTTGGCTGTGATGGTTGTGAGGAAAGAAATGTGCCAATGCTGGCTATGCCAAATTGCCAAGTCTGGAACGAACCGGCAGGCTTTGCTTCGCTTGGCATTGGCTTTGGCAGCGCCGGCGTAAATGAATGTCCGCACTCCAATACGCATGAATCGGGTCAGGCAGTAGCTGTCATGTTGCTCCCTACTGGCACAATGGGAAACTCACATTCATGGTGGCCAACCAAATCCGTTACACTTTAAATAACTTCCATTTCCTGAATGTTGCAACTCTGAAACGAGTACTAGGAGTTGAGTTGAATGGCCTCGCTTGTTTTCAGTTCTAGTGAAAGTTTGCAACTCTGAAACACCCACCAGTTTACGACTTCCTGAAAGCCTAGTTCGAGTAGTAAGTAGTAACCCAATTCCTTTTCTTTTTCGCCGGGTCGGAGATGGAGGAAAGCCCCGAACAATTACATGAAGAAAATGAGGAGATTGTCACATAAAACAACAAACATGAATGTTGTGGAAACAACCCAATCCTAAGATAAGGAATGTATTTTGCCGGTAAATACCTAACTACATGGCACAACTAGGATAACAAATGGGTCTTATATCTCTTTGATCATGATGCCTGCAAAACTAGCAGCTTGCCGTGCTCACCATTCTTCTGGTATGCATTAGGAGACCTCGGTGGCGGTTTTCCTCACTCCTTCAAAGATCTTGTTGTTTCTCTTCTTCCAAATCATCTAAGGGTGAGTTTGAGGAGGGGATTGAGAAGATTGGTAAGATATGTAAAACGAGGTGAGCCATTAGCGTATAATTAATTACGTATTAACTATTTTAAATTTTAAAAATGGATTAATATGAATTTTGAAAGCAACTTTCCTATAGAAATTTTTTACAAAAAACGCACCGTTTAGTAGTTTAGGAAGCGTGCGCGTGGAATACGATATCCTTTCTCACCCTATGTCACCAGAACGAACACTCCCTAAGTAATCAAGATCACTTGTGCGTTGAAGATTTTCTGCTATGATTTTTGTATGGCAGCCTGAGAAGATTGCCACCAAGTTTCCATGTCAGTTGGTAGATGCTCTGAATGAATTGTAACTGGCTGTGGATCATGTCCCACACAGGTCATGAGGAGAATTTTTTTTTTAACGCATAAGAGCTTTGCATGTCAATATATTAGCGGGGGGAGAGAATTTTGTATGACTGTAACCTGACATAGTGGTCATGGGGATTTACACGAGGAGAAAATTAAAAAGACGAGCAAATAATGGCTGTGCTATTGCTAGGCAGGCTCCAAACAAGCAAAAAAAGGAGGAAAAAGAAACTAAAGGTAACCCAATTCCTTTTTGAATCGATCGTGCAAGGTTATTATGCGACCTTGCATGGATGATGGATGGTGCATGGCCATGAGACACGGCGTCGATCTAGCGATCGGCTTTGGCGTGTCCCGATCGCGCCGACGCAAGCCGGACGGTATGGGAGGGCACCGCCGCACCGGGGCAACGCGACGCACGAGAGTCGAGAGATCGAAAGCAAAAACAGCCGAGAGATACTGCGCCGCGCCGCGCGCGTCCGCCCATGCATCCCAATTATGGCGCAACCGCCCGCGCCACCGCCGCCGACGTCGCGTCGCGTCGTTCGTTCGGTACGCGGTGCGTAGCGTACGTACGTCCTCCGCGCCACGCACCGCGCGCGCGCATCACGCGTGTGGGCGATCGATCGATCGCGCGCGCGCGCGCCGAGCTGATGGGCTGATGCGCCGCGGCGCCGGGCGGCCTCCTCTCCTGACCAATTCAACACACACACACACACACACACATCCCGTAGCCTCATCGCAGTTAACGCGCCCGTGTCCCGCCGCCGTTGCGGCCGGTCGCGCCGAGAAAGTAGTGGAGTACGTGATCGATCGGCTGCCGAATTCTGATAGGATCAGAGTATCAGACAGACGTCGTCGTTCGGCGATAATCCCTATGCATGCCAAGACCTGCAGGTCGGATATACAAACACATATTTAAATTATTAAACGTAGATTAATAATAAAATAAATTACATATTCCACGTGTAAACTGCGAGATGAATTTATTAAGCCTAATTAATCCGTCATTAGCAAATGTTTACTGTAACATCATATTGTTAAATATGGAGCAATTAGACTTAAAAGATTATTATCACAATTTATACGCAATCTATATAATTAGTTATTTTTTTCGTTTATATTTAATACGCCATGCACGTGTCCAAATGTTTGAGTGACAAGGTGAAAAAATTTGCCGGAATGTAAACAGGTCCTGAGATCAAAGCCATCAAACACACATTGATTCTCTCTGAGCAAAAGAAGCATCTTTTAATTTAGATGCTGGGAGTTAATAGAGTTCATGAAGAACACTGGGGTGACTGCCAATCTCAATTGGGGGGGGGGGGGGGGGGGGGGCTTCTGCAAAGATTCACGTTGGGTCAATGTCATTCATCAGAGCTGCAATCTTAATATATAGGGGCGGTAGATGCTTGCAGTAGATTTTTATCAAACTTATAGTACGGTTATTACTAGCACAGAGGGATACTCATCTGTGCACACTGTTTGTTCAGTTGCTCGAAGCAAATAGTGACCTCAGTCCTACTGTACAGCGTATGTCTTTGCTAGCTGCTTTAGTCATTACATCATGAACGAAAACATAAAAATAAGACATGAAATAAACGCGATAACTTTACAAAGCATACAATCAAGCAAAAAGAAAGTGCATTCTCTTGTAGGCCGCACGCCTTTCAAATGATGCCAAGTTCATCTATTCAAATATAAAAACGATGGGCATGATGTACAAATTAATTGAGACGCACAATTTCCACATGATTTCATTACTAGCTTGCATTTATGCATTCCATGCATCGTGTTCATAATCCCAATAAATTAACATATAAAATCGCAAGTGTTCACTGATTATATTAAGTTTTCGTTCGTCATAATTGGTAATCAGCTCATATATCTCTTGATTGAATTCCATTATAAAAAAATCACCTTATGTTGTTTTTACTCATCTGTCCTACAAACTTGTCGTCCTAGTGGGCATTCATAACTGTTAGGAATTATTCGCTTATAAATATCATACAAAATGGCTTTGATCTCAGACCCTGTTTAGATTCCCGGCAAAATTTTTCACCCTGTCACATCGAACATTTGGACACATGCATAGTGTATTAAATATAAACGAAAAAAATAACTAATTACATAGATTACGTGTGAATTGCGAGACGAATCTTTTGAGCCTAATTTACGCCATGATTTGACAATGTGATGCTACAGTAAACATTTGCTAATGACAGATTAATTAGGCTTAATAGATTCGTCTCGCAGTTTAGAGGCGGAGTCTGTAATTTGTAATTTGTTTTGTTATTAGTATACGTTTTATACTTCAAATGTGTGTCCGTATATCTAAAACAAATTGGCACACGAACTAAACACAACCTAAGCTGAAAAGGAAGGAAGGCCGAGGAGAGATAGGCCAGATAGAGGTAGAGGACTGCTCTAGGACTGAGCTGAAAAGGAAGGAAAGAATGAATGTTCGGTCTAAAAATAAGTAAGCATTCAGTCCAAAACCAAGAGAGTATAATGTATAGGACAAAAAATGTTTTTACCCATTGCAACGCACATGTGTTTTTTCTAGTAATAGAAAAAAATAATATATTACAACCATGTCGTATTGTGGTTACAATAGCTGAAAACAAAAATATCCCCCAAAATGAAAAAAGGGTTGTACATCCTGTAATGCCGTAAGAGATGAGGTTGTACATCCTGAAAGCCAAAAACTATCAACTACCATATTCATTCACTGAACAAAATAACAAAATAGGTCCATCGAACAAGTTAGCAACCCAGACCTTAAAGTCAACCTCGCAGATTCGATCATCGATGAACTGACAAAACAAACAGTACTAAATATCCTTTGAGGATCCTATGTACTCCATCTAGTTTTGTACTCCATCTAGTTTTGATAGTCATATTTTATCTTGGCATACAGACCAAAGATAAGTAATTATACTTATCATCCATTTAAACATGATATTATTGGTTATTCCTCGTAAACAAGCGATTCATTAATATTTATATTTCTCAATGCACATGTAGCCAATCTTATGTAGAAGAGTGGAGAGTCATACATTAAATCCAGAAAAAATCATTAAGATGATAGGTTGTTGGATTGAAATATATCTATCAAAAATAAATTTTTCAGATTTAGAAATATGCATATGAAAAGTAGATGGACGGAGTACAAAATAGACTCGAACAAATTGAATAGATAGAAAAAAGCACACTGAACAAATCTAACTCTATCATGAAAGACAAATCATAAACATGGAGTGAATGTAAGGGTTTTTTCAGAGGACCTTGCGGCAGCTTTAGTTTCTCTCGAAATCAAAATTTGACAGATTTGCGACCAAAATTTATGTCGGATGTTAAATAGCAAATCCGATAATTGAAAGCATATTGATGTATGCAGTCACAAGACCAAGCAAGGAGTACTAGAAAGTTCAGTGATACGAATATTGGACGAATACCTGTTTAAATGTAGCGAGACGATCAACGCCTGATATGATCGCCACTACTAGATCTATATAGCGTGCAGCGGGGACATAGTCGTCGATCAGCTGCTTCACGCACGCATGCTTGTGCGTTGCTCATCAGCTATGACTACATATGACACACACCGTGTGTCCGTGTGTGCATTGCGCCCATCATACTGTCCATCCCTTGCAGAGTCGTCCTAGTACTCGTATATTATTACGTCGACGCCGTACATGGCAAGATCAGTCCATATATAGGTGCTGTACATGCCAGCCAGCCAGCCAGCCCAATGGGGAAAAAAGCGGCATATCGTCGCATTAATCCAGCGTCCATACTCCATACTACTGTACGCGCCAGGCATGCAGCCAGCATGTCGACCAGCACGCACCGAACAGTTACACCACCACGTCAATGAACGTCCAAGCAACGCATCCCAACACCACCACGTTAACCCCGCGACGACTTCCTCCGATCGAACCACGCGCGGGCCACCCGAACGAACAAGCGAACGAACGAGCGATCATCCACCCGCGCGCGGGGGCCTCGCGATCACGTACCCGCGCACGGCGCACGGTTGCCACCACCAGCTAGGTAGCTGCCCGTGCCGTGCCGTGCCACCACCCCCCACCCCCGCGATCAGTCGATCGATCGATCGATCGCCCGCGCGCACACCGGGGCCGGCATCCGCATCCATCGTCACGGTGGGTGGCGCAACGCAACGTAACGCGCGGGGCCGTGTGACCGTGCGGCTGCCGGCATTAAAAACCCACCCCCGTTTTGCCAGCGCGGCCCCACCGCAATCGATCGGCAAGCAAACGCGAGCCGCCTCCCTCCCGCGGACGTTGCACCAGAAAAAGGAAAAAAAGAAAACGTCCCACCCCGTTTACTCCGTTCCCGCGCCGCACCGCACACCGCGTCCATTTACTCCGCTCTCCCTCGATCGCACGGAGGACGGGTCGGGCGGGCGGGGGGCGCGTTTGGGCCAAAATCTGTTGCGTCTCGGCGCGGTGGCGGTGGGGGGACCGTGTACGGGCGTTTCGGGGGGCGTCGGATTCAAAGCCGCGCCCGTGAGAAGTCCCCGTCGGGCACCTCCAATCCCACGCTTTTTTCCACGGTATCGCCCGCCACAGTTCTCCTCTTCCTCTCTCTCACCACAGCACGGCTGACAACGAGTGGCGAGGTGTCACCACCAATCAAGGGAAATTTAACTATTTGCCACTCTTATGAGTGCCAACTCTCCATATGCCACTATTAGATTTGGCCTAACATATTTGCCACTAGAGAGAGATTACATCCTAATTTTTTGCCACTTTCGCTGAGTTGGAGCGCCACATCATCATGCCAATGTGGACTGGCCTGGCGAAATTACCTTTGTGCCCTTGTGCAGAAACGAGAAAACAGGGGGAAACAGAAACGCATCGGCATCCATCTCTTTCTCTCGACCACAGCTGCTCAAACCCTACCGTCGCCGCCCTGAAACTCTACCGCCGCCGCCGCTGCGCCTGAAACCCCCGCCGCCTCCGCCGCCGCCTGGATCCCTATTGGCGCCGCCGCCTGAACCCTACTGCCGCCGCCGCCTGGAACCCACACGCGCCGGCCGGCCGGCGAGGCCGCTACTGCGTGACGCAGAGCGAGTCCCGTCGCGGCCGGCGGGAGCCTCACGCGGCCGCCCCGCTGCCGGCCCTGACGCCACTGCGTCGCGGCCGGCTCTCACGACCCAGCCGGCAGCGGCAGGGCGAGTCCCCCCGCTAGCTCCTCCCCTCCACCGCGCCTGCACGCGACGCCAACGCATCGGCCGGTCATCCGGGACGTATAGCTGGCGGAGGTGAAGTGGATCTGATCGTGATGAAGCCCTCGGAGTGTCCTCCTTGGTAAATTCATTCCCCTTCTCTGTATTCCCCTTCTCTTGACTTTGTGTGAGGTGTGCAGCATGCTGTTAGAATTGATCCTGGCTCCATTTTTTTTGTCAGGATTGATCCTGGCAATGCTGTTAGAGTTGTTGTTAAATGTGCTTCATATGTAGCAAACTTAGAGTATGGATTGCTATCAATGTCAGAGCAAGAGCATGATTGGTGGGTTGATAAATGCAAAGGTTATAGTTTAGATAAATTCTGTGATGATATGACTAGCAAGGTAATATGGGGGCCTAGCCAAGAAATTGTAGTGTGGGGATTAGACTTTGATAGTGGGACTGAATGGAAGGTAACCAACAATGAACAGTTTGAGAAGTGGTTTCAGTCTGGGTGGAAAGAGAAAGTGGTATATCTTGGGGTAGAAGTGGTTACTAAAAAGGGATACAAGCCTGCTGAAAGCTATGTAGATCGAGTTGAGTCAACAACTCAAGTTGTCACTAGTGTTTTAAGTGTAGATCTTGGGGTTCCATCAATTGCTGAAGGTAGTGTGATAAGTGCAAAACCAACTGGTCAGTCAATTGCTAGATGTGGTGTGATAAATTCAGATTCAATTGATATTTGCTCTCCAGTTCAAATGACCAATGAAGAAGATACTGGTGACACTTGTAACCATGCACCAAATGTAGAAGACTCAGCTGCTCTTGTGGACTGGAGTAAGTTGGCAATCATTTTGGATGGCTTAGATGGTGATGCTCATGCATTGTTGGATGAGGATGAACTATTTGATGCTATGGGTTTCAAAAAAACAGATGAGAGAGCAGCAGCAACAGCAATACAAGAAGAAGCTGCACTCCCTGTTATTCCAATTGAGATTCAACAAGATATGATAGATGCAGCCATTGTAGTTAGTGATGAGGTACCTGCTGACCCAGAACTTGTTTGGGATAGGGATGATCCACCAATGGAAGTAGGGACAAAGTATCCATCAATGAATGAGTTCAGAATGGCAGTGAAACAGCATGCAATTGTTAGTGAGTTTGAGCTTGAGACTGAAAAATCTGATCCAGATAGATTTCGAGGAAAGTGTTCTGCAAATGGTTGCCCATGGAAAATCAGAGCAAAGACACAGGCTGATAAAAGTGTCAGGGTATTATACTAACTATTTAATTGTAAAAAAAGTTTTCCCATGGGCTGAACAAAGAGAGTGCTTTAGGCACTTGATGGAGAATATGAAGAAATTGTTTCATGGGAACATATATGGGAAAAAGATGTGGCCTGCAGCTAGGACATACATGCCTCAGAAGCATCAAATGTGGATGGATGAAGTGTTTGAATATAGCTCAGATGTCAAGCCATGGCTTGACGAACATCACAACCTACTGTGGGCTAGAAGCAAGTTTTCATGTCAGAGTAAGTGTGAATATATCAACAATAACTTGGCAGAGTCATGGAATGCTTGGATCAAAGGTTTGAAGGACTTGCCTATTGATGCTCTTGCTGATGCAATTAGGGAGAAAACCTTGATTCTTTTTGAGAAGAGGAGGAGGATCTCTACAGCCCTCAATGGAGTGATTCTTCCTGTTGTGATTCACCAGTTGAATGCAGCCTCAAAGGGGTTAGGCCATCTAAAGGTCACTAAGGGTGATCCTTACCAAGCTGAGGTTACAGAGATACATAATGATGAGGAGCTAACAAGGCATGTGGTGTACCTTGACAAGTGCACTTGCACCTGCAGGGAATGGCAAGTTACTGGGAAACCTTGCCAACATGCATTGGCAGTCATCACAACCGTGAGGCAACCAAATATGGAGAAATATGTTGATAAGGCTTTCTCTGTGCTCAGATTTCAGGCAGCATATGCATCAACCATCCCTAACATTACAGACAAGAAGCAATGGCCTCAAGTTGAGAAAGAATTCAAGCTTCTTGCTCCTGTGTCCAAGAAAAGAAAAGTGGGTAGGCAAAGGAAGAATAGGATCCCATCTGCTCTTGAGAAGGGCAAGGGGAAGGCTACAAGGCAAATTAAGTGTCCAGAATGTGGTGTCTTTGGACACAGGAAGGGAAGTGCTAGATGTGAACTAACTGGCACCAAAAAGAGGTGTGCTGTATTTTCATCTCAATTATTATTCATTTTCTTGCTGTTATATGCTAACTGTTTTTCTTTTGGCAGGAAGAGGAACAAGAAAACAACAACAAAGGTGGGAAGGAAGAAATCAAAGGGTGTTAGTGATGAACAAGTAACTACACCAAGAACAAGAGCAGTTACAGCTAGAGAAGGAGCTGCAGAAACACAAGTGCAGCCATCACAAACAAGCAGCCCTGGACCAGTCACTAGGAGGTAAGCACCATTATGCTCTTTTCATTTTTCTCTAGCTTTCATTACTTATTATACACTGAACTAAACTTCTTTTATTATTTACACCATCACAAACACCAGGAGGTTGGCATTGGAGCTTGACCAAAGCTCTCAAGTAGCTCCAGCTATAGTGGAGCCACCCAAGAAGCTTACACCCAGAAAAAAGCTCGCAAGCAAGAAGAAAAGTGCAACACCACCTAAACTTTTGGATTGAAATTTGTCAACCTGCTAGTGAAATTGGTTATTTGTGGTCTACTATGGCATGATATTTTGGAAAAACTAATTGCAAGTAATGTGCGATGATATGTGCACTTTGGTATGGCATATTTTGCTATGTGGTGTGAATATCTTAAGTGTATGGCCTAACGAACTTAAGTGTATGGCCTGGCCTGATGTTGCTATTTCTATTATTGTGCTTTTGTAATGATGTATGGCCTTGCGTAATGGCATGTAACTTGTTATGTATGGCCTTCACAGTAACTCTGAACTTGATAGTGGTTATGAACTTGGTAGTACTATTTCTAACGATGAAGAAGTTATTATGGGATAAAAATTGATTTTTGTTGCGCATGTGTGTTAATGATGCAGTATGTTATGTGTTGAGTTGTTCTCAAGTTATTATGTTTTATCATTTATTCATGTGTGCGTAGTTGATTTAATTGTATTATGTTGGCTATTAACCACTTGAGAATGGAGGGGTAAAATTGTCATTTCACTAGGCCGGTCCATGCTGGCATGCTGATGTGGTGCTCCAACCCAACGAAAGTGGCAAAAAATTAGGGCGTAATCTCTCTCTAGTGGTAAATATGTTAGGCCAAATCTAATAGTGGCATATGGAGAGTTGACACTCGTAAGAGTGGCAAATAGTTAAATTTCCCACCAATCAAAGGTAGTAGTCGCAGTAACACAACTTTTCACCTATTTCCCTTTTTAGGGGGTGTTTATATGGGGCTAAAACTTTTTAGCCCATGTCACATCGGATGTTTGGACGCTAATTTGGAGTATTAAACATAGACTAGTAAAAAAACTAATTTTATAAATGAGAGCTAATCCGCGAGACGAATTTTTTTAAGCCTAATTAATCCATAATTATCAAAAGTTTACTGTAGCATCACATTGTCAAAATCATGGCGTAATTAGACTCAAAAGATTCGTCTCGCGAATTAGTCCAAGGTTATGGAATGAGTTTTGTAATTAATGTATGTTTAATACTTTAAATTAGTGTCTAAACATCCGATGTGACAGGGACTTGTATGTGACAGGGACTTGAAATAAGTCCCTGAAACCAAACAGACCCTTACACTACAAGTCTATACACAACCGGCTGCGGGTATGGAGAAGTACTCTGCACACGATATCCGAAGCTGATCGAATAAAATAATCGTCGTTATTCGCCGGGATCTGAGGCATATAAAAATGGGCAGGAGTATATGCATGGACCTGCGTCTGCTTACGTTCGTTCATCATCGGTGAGTGAGGGTGAGAGTGGGGGGCCGCCCATTTGACTCTCGCCGTCGACGCCGCGTGCGAGTCAGCCCCACTTGCGATTGATTTTTTTTACCCCGTTTCATCCTCTGATCGATCTTTACCGCTAGCTGCAGTTTTCTTGGGCGGTAACAGCAGTAGCGGCCTCTGTTTTATCTGCGCTGCTCGTGGACTCTCCACATGTCCAGCTTTATCTAACACGCTTGTTATTATAGCCATTCTCTCCAGCCACCCTCTCGCCTCCTCCTCCTCTCATCATCTCCCATCCTTCCTCCTCCTCAACTCCTCTCCTCTCTTCGCTTCTTCTCTCATGCTAGCTACTACTACTAGCTTCTCCTTCTCCTGTCGCACGGTGCGGCGGAAGTGGTAGTAGTAGTAGCTTTCTTGGTTTAAGCAAGGATCGGCGAGGACGGACGCCGGCGGCGACCGAGCTTGGGGTGTGTGTGTGTAAAGTTGTCTTCTCCGGCGGATGAGCTGTTGTTTCTTGGCTCGCGCCTCCGGCGTGTCCGGCTTGTTGCCTTCCATGTCCGCGACGCTGCAATAATTCGCTTCCATATTTGCTGCCGCCATGCCATGTATAGCCGCGCTGCTGATGCGGCCCTCCAGCCGTTTTAATGCGTGCCAAATCCTCTCCCCGAGGCTCATAAAAATTATTGAATTGTTGGGATCTGAGGGGATCCGCCGGAGTTGGTAGGATCACGGTGGAGTGATTTTGGCCGGAGGAAGAAGAAGAAGAAGAAAAACTGGTGTTTGTTTTGTCATTTGTAGTGAGCTCGCGTGATGAGCTTCGGTGGCATGTTCGATGGCGCCGGCTCCGGCGTCTTCTCCTACGACGCCGGCGGCGGCGGCGGCGGCGGCGGAGTACACAACTCCCGCCTCCTCCCTACGCCGCCCGTCCCCAAGCCCGGCGGCGGGTTCGCCGCTCCCGGCCTCTCTCTCGGCCTGGTAGATTCTCACGAGCTTTTCCACTTCTTTTGTTTGTGATTCTTTGCCGTGCTTAGATATTGATTTACTTTTTTAAAATTTTAATCTTGTGTTGGTTTAGCAAACTATGGACGGTAGCCAGCTCGGCGACGTGAACCGGTCGCTTGCCATGATGGGCAACGGCGGGAGCGGCAGCGGCGGCGACGGCGACTCGCTGGGACGCGGCCGGGAGGAAGAGAACGACAGCCGCTCCGGCAGCGACAACCTGGACGGCGCCTCCGGCGACGAACTCGACCCGGACAACAGCAACCCGCGCAAGAAGAAGAAGCGTTATCACCGCCACACCCCGCAGCAAATCCAAGAACTCGAAGCGTAAGCGTCAAACTCTCGATGACATCAGGAAAAAAAATAACGAAGCAAATTCTGATTTTTGATGGTTTTTTTTTTCTCTACGTGCGATCGTGCAGCGTGTTCAAGGAGTGTCCACATCCTGACGAGAAGCAACGGATGGAGCTCAGCCGGCGGCTCAACCTCGAGAGCCGCCAGGTCAAGTTCTGGTTCCAGAATCGCCGCACCCAGATGAAGGTTTCGCTTGCTGTTGCACAGATCAATCCATGATGATGTTTGATTCTTCTCGTGTTCGTTTGATCATGATTTTGAATTTTTTTTTGGTTCGATTTGTGGTGGTGGCGAGCAGACGCAGATCGAGCGGCATGAGAACGCGCTGCTGCGGCAGGAGAACGACAAGCTGAGGGCGGAGAACATGACGATCCGGGAGGCGATGAGGAACCCGATGTGCGCGAGCTGCGGCGGCGCGGCGGTGCTCGGCGAGGTGTCGCTGGAGGAGCAGCACCTGCGCATCGAGAACGCGCGGCTCAAGGACGAGCTCGACCGCGTCTGCGCGCTCGCCGGCAAGTTCCTCGGCCGGCCAATCTCGAGCATCTCCTCCCCGGGCCCGCCGTCGCTGCAGGCGTGCTCCGGCCTCGAGCTCGGCGTCGGCAGCAACGGCGGGTTCGGGCTCGGCGCGCTCGGGGCCTCGGCGGCGATGCAGTCCATCCCCGACCTGATGGGCGGCTCCTCCGGCCTGACGGGGGGGCCCGTGGGCTCCGCCGCCATGCGCCTACCCGCGGGCATTGGCGGCCTCGACGGCGCCATGCACGCCGCGGCGGCCGACGGCGGCGCCATCGACCGCGCCGTGCTCCTGGAGCTCGCCCTCGCGGCCATGGACGAGCTCGTCAAGGTGGCGCAGATGGACGAGCCGCTCTGGCTCCCCAGCCTCGACGGCGGGTTCGAGACGCTCAACTACGACGAGTACCACCGCGCGTTCGCCAGGGTGGTCGGCCAGTGCCCCGCCGGCTACGTCTCCGAGGCGACGCGCGAGTCCGGCATCGCCATCATCAGCAGCGTCGACCTCGTCGACAGCCTCATGGACGCGGTACACACGCACGCACGCACGCACGGTTAACTCCAAAAACAACGCATTTGTTTAAGCTGTGTACTGACGCAATGCAATCCGCGGCCAGCCACGGTGGTCGGAGATGTTCCCGTGCGTGGTGGCGAGAGCGAGCACCACGGACATCATCTCCAGCGGCATGGGCGGCACGCGCAGCGGGTCAATTCAACTGGTGAGCCATCGATCTCCCCCCTCTCCCCTCGCCGCGAGCTAGCTGTTCGTCCATGGCGTCTCGCCGGCTCAGACACGCCATGCCATGCCATGCGCAGATGCACGCGGAGCTGCAGGTGCTGTCGCCGCTGGTGCCGATACGGGAGGTGGTGTTCCTGCGTTTCTGCAAGCAGCACGCCGAGGGCCTCTGGGCGGTGGTCGACGTCTCGGTCGACGCCGTCCTCCGCCCCGACCAGAACGGCGGCGGCGGGTCGTCGTCGTCGTCGTACATGGGCTGCCGCCTCCTCCCCACCGGCTGCATCGTGCAGGACATGAACAATGGCTACTCCAAGGTAATTAACCAAACCAAAAGCAAGCAAAAACTTCTACACCTTTCTCCCGTCGATTGTGTTTGCACTTGCACGCACGGCGCAGCAAGCATGTGGCGGCTACAGTGGTGGCCTGGCCCGAGAGAGACACCGCCATTAAGACCTTGTACAGCTCAGTATTTTATGCTGGGTGAATCCAAAGCCGCGCGCGCCGCGACGACGGACGCGGCGCGCCAACCGATGCAGCGTCGCCAAGTGCCCCCAAGTCAATGCGCCCCCGTACGCGCGCATGGTGGTGATGACCGCCGTGGACGCGCGCGCGCGCGCGCCGAGGCGCGCGTAACAACAACGGCCGGTTTCGCCGGCGACGACTCAGCGACTCGTCGTCACTCGCAGCAGCAGCCAGCAACTGCTGCTTGCTTGACCTTGTACTGCGAGAGAGCTAGGCGTACGCCTCGTTAGATGAGCTCTCGATTTTGAAATGTTTCGATGCTTCCGCAGCCCAATATTCTCGCTGCGTCGTCCGTCCGTGCGTGCGTGCGTGCCACCAAGATCCAGTTTTTTAGTGTTTCTTTATGGAGTTCATCACAGTATTTTTATACGACCTCGAGCTCTTGGTTGCACTGTGGTAGTAGTAGTACTATATTACTGTTTCTTTGGCTCATCTTCTCTGCGATGCTACTGTGGTGGAGTAGAGCTTAGCTAGGGTTTTTTCGCAGCGGTCAATCCTGAATTTCTGGCGACGCATGCCGACCTCTGGATTTCCACTATGCTAACACTTGGTGTTTGTTATTCATTTCGACTGATACTAACACAGTAGTCTGTCCTCTTGTGCGATGGCTGCTTCCGGTGCTGGGGTTTTACCATGGTCATTTTGTTTTTGGGGTTTTTTTTGCGTGCCTTTTGCTGCTAGCTGCAAATCTGCAATGTCTAGTTATTGTTACTGCTACGTGATGAGGATGAATGCACCCGTCTTTTTCACCTGCCTCCGCCATTACTGCCTTGTCGAGGCTGTGACGAAGCTGAGCTGAGCTGAGCTCGCCGTGATGGCAGTAACTGATTCACCTGCCGGTAGCTAGGCTAATGTGTGTGTGTGTACGTGTGGGCAGGTCACGTGGGTGGTTCACGCGGAGTACGACGAGACGGCGGCGCACCAGCTCTACCGGCCGCTGCTCCGCTCCGGCCAGGCCCTCGGCGCCCGCCGCTGGCTCGCCTCGCTCCAGCGACAGTGCCAGTATCTCGCCATCCTCTGCTCCAACTCCCTCCCCGCCCGCGACCACGCTGGTGAGCTCGCCGTTCGTGCTAGTGCTAGCTCCGGTGGCCGGAGTTCGATCTTACTAATGGTTCTTGTGGTTTTGCAGCGATAACGCCGGTGGGGAGGAGGAGCATGCTGAAGCTGGCGCAGCGGATGACGGACAACTTCTGCGCGGGGGTGTGCGCGTCGGCGGCGCAGAAGTGGCGGCGCCTGGACGAGTGGCGCGGCGAGGGTGGGGGCGGCGGCGGTGGCGGCGGCGGGGACGGGGAGGACAAGGTGCGGATGATGGCGCGGCACAGCGTGGGCGCGCCGGGGGAGCCGCCGGGCGTCGTGCTGAGCGCCACCACGTCGGTGCGGCTCCCCGGCACGCTGCCGCAGCGCGTGTTCGACTACCTCCGCGACGAGCAGCGGCGCGGCGACTGGGACATCCTTGCCAACGGCGAGGCCATGCAGGAGATGGACCACATCGCCAAGGGCCAGCACCACGGCAATGCCGTCTCCCTCCTCCGTCCAAATGTAAGTTTTTTTCATCTTCCTACACATGAAAATCTCTACTACTCCTACATAAAAAAAAAACCTGGCGGTGGTGATGGTGATTGTGGTGAATCTGCCTTCTAGAGTTGATAGGATCTTTTAAGGCTAGATAAATGGGGTATATATATATATATATTAAAATAAGTTGCAATGTACGTATTTTGTTATTGCAAGTTACAACAAAAGGACTATGAAAAAAAGACACGAATATTAGGAAATGATCTAATATCAAATAATTAGAAGGGGTGAGGTTTCGAATTCAGATCGTCTAGCGTACCACCTTGTGGACCTAGCCAGAAGACCCTGGGCGTTTCTCACAAAAGAACTATACTAGTGTACATAAACTAGAAGGTTGTAGTAAATTTATCATTAGGTTCTTTTGGTTGCAATTCTTTAGTTCTTCAAGGATAGCAAGAAAAAATATTGTACAGGGCCCTGCAAAAGTGATAAACCCTAAATGCAAAAGAGGGAGAGGCACTATAATTAAGCTGAAAACTTTTACCTAATTAACATGGCACTGAGTGAGCACAGCCTATGCATTAGCTGCACTTGGCAGTTGTTGCTAAAGCTTTACAACATTTCAATTAGTAGTACCTAGTACTGTACTACCATGAGGGTGGCTGGTTGTATGCCTGTATGGGTAATGCATGGGCTGAGACTGATGAGCTAGCTTAGTGAGTGACAGAAGCAAGAGGACAATTCGGAAAAGGATAAAAATACCGGGTTGACATTTGTGAGAGAAGGCTAGCTGTTAACTTTCTCCATGTTTTGGAAGCTTGCTTGCAGCCTAGCCTTGCTGAGTTGCTGCCCTTGTCCTGGCTCAGAAAGCCTGTCAGGCTTTACCCCGTGTCTCTTTTTTATCTTTTCTTTTTTATTACTTTGGAGAGGATGACATCTTTTTCTTGTTTTTAACTTGCAACTCCTGATTTCTGACTGCATTGATTCTGGCAGTTGCTGCAAGCACATACTAGTGCTCCATGGTTCCACCAAGACTGCTGTTACAAAATTGTCTCCAAAAGTTTAGGATATTTTATATACATGCAGTTGTTGAAACTAGAATGTACTATTATGATATTATCTAAAAAAAGAAACTAGAAAGTACCACTCTCTCCGTTTCAAAATAAGTCAATTTTTATATATAAATCTAGATATAGGCTATGTCTAGATTTGTGTACAAAAGCTAACAGATGAATTAGATATGATTCATATACCAATTTTTCAGCTTTGCATTTTCAACGAATTTTCATGGTATGGCAAGTTAAAATTTTCCCTCTAGATTGGAGACCACTTTACAACTTTCATCTGCACCAGCTCATTCTATCTGGTTAATTTATTCCTGAACAATGTTCGAATTCACCAATATATGTTCAAACCCACCAAGAAATTCTTGCCTTGAATTAAGTTTTGTTCACTTCTCATATCTTGAAAAAACAAATACTAATGTCTCTCCTGCAGGCCACAAGCGGGAACCAGAACAACATGCTGATCCTCCAGGAGACGTGCACCGACTCATCGGGCTCCCTCGTCGTCTACGCTCCGGTGGACGTGCAGTCGATGCACGTCGTCATGAACGGCGGCGACTCCGCCTACGTCTCCCTCCTCCCCTCCGGCTTCGCCATCCTCCCCGACGGCCACAACAATGGCGCCTCGCCGTCTCCGGCAGAGGTCGGCAGCGGCGCCTCGCCGAACTCCGCCGCCGGTGGCGGTGGCGGTAGCAACAACACCGGGTCGCTGGTGACGGTGGCGTTCCAGATACTCGTCAACAACCTGCCGACGGCGAAGCTCACCGTGGAGTCCGTCGACACCGTCAGCAACCTCCTCTCCTGCACCATCCAGAAGATCAAGTCGGCACTGCAGGCCAGCATCATCTCACCATAGATAAGTGGACATTTGACGTGGATTCCGACTCGACCATTTTTGAGTCGAATCGGATGCCATCTCAAATGTCTAACTTTTGAAGGTTAGAAGACTGAGAGGACTTCCGCGGCGGGCGATGGCCGACCGAAACTGGCTGATGGATGCAACTCAATCGTTGATCAGGTAGAGTTTTCGAGAGGCGATATGCGAGCGAGGATAAAAATAAAATTAAGTTATATATAGTGTGTGGAGTATATTTGCATAGATGAGCAAATTAAATGGGGTGAGTTGCAGAGGGATCAAGTCAAGAACGAACCTTGCGCTAGGCTTGGCTCAAGCTGATGTGGTGGTTCGGGTATTGACTTAGTCTCTGGTGAAAATAAACCCCTAGGGCTTTGATCTCCTATATATATCTAGCAGTTTGCTTAATTTAACCATTTTGTGAAGTTTTTTTTAATTCTCCAAAATGGGGGAAATATAGAGAAACAATACTGATCAGATCCCCAAGATCGTTGGTGTTTGTTTAGTTTGCATAATGTTGGAATGAGTTGATATATAAACATGTTTATTTTGGCATACTATGTTTAATCAGAATGCCGTTGATAGATTAATTGAGAACATCATCAAAATCATATTTAAATTTTCAATTTTATTCTATGTTTGTTTATGCATTTTTTTTGGAATCATTTTTCTATCATGGTATCGTTTTAAATTGTGAAGGAAAAAGTCTATGTTTTTCTATTTTAGAGGTTTCCTCCTTGGGAGGTCTCCCAACTATTAATTGAGAAGTAAAAAAATAGAGCTGTTTCATTGACAAAATACATTTCTCATCTTAAGAGGTATATATAAAGCGAGATATGCATATCTCATATTATTGGTCAGAAGGTTTATTCGTCTTGATAGAGCCACAAGGGTATGTACCTCTTGACCAACAGTCCAACACTAAATACCTCTACATCTAAAAAGGCTCGAAAACAAATACAAAAGAGATTTTACAATTTTACTCCCAGTTATTAAATTAATTTTGATACTCACTTGATTTTTTAATAATGAAATTAAATCCCAGCCTCTATATAATAAGATGGACGTACACGACCTTTACTATATATCAGAGTCCTGGTTTATCACACCATAAAATGGTATAGATGCTCAACAAAACTTACTTGATTATAGGGAATATCAAACACATATCGTATTAGTAAACTTTCATGTATGCTTAATGAATATTTCCAGCAAACAAGTACGTATTTGCAAACTAAAGGGAGTGACGATAATTAGAGAAACAGTGAGAATCCTTACTTATTTAGGTTGGATTGAATTTCTAACCTCAAAATTTTAGAAATATGTTCCCGTCAGTTACAACTTACTAATTACAGTGTTAACTTGAAAATTTTAAATGAAGTAAAAAATGGTAAATAGAAGAGGGTAGTACAACTTTGTATGTACGTCTGGTTAGCTAGTTCTGTGTTAGAGCAGGTAATTAATTGCAGCATCACTTTTCGGCCCCCTTTGATTCAAAGGAAATTCATAGGAATTTTAGAGGATTTCTTTCCTATAGGAATTTTTCCTATATAGCCCTTTGAATCAAAGGAATGGATCTTATGGAATCCTATGAAATTCCTATGGATTGCCTAATGCTATGCAAATTTTGGAGGAATTCTAACATGAGGTAAAACCTCTTGGAAACTTTCCTTTTAAGTCTTTATCTCTCCTCTAATTCCTGCGTTTTTCCTGCGGTTCAATCAAACGACTATTCCTGTGTTTTTCCTGTGTTTTGCAATCATCTATTTTACACTTACATTCCTATCAAAAACCTGCGTTTTTCCTATTCCTATGTTTTCTCATTCCTGCGATTCAAAGGGGCCCTTCCTATCCAAAGCATACATATATGTACGTGAAACATAAGTTAAGAGACATGCCGTAATGCCTTGTTAATTCTCTGTAACACATCTGTCAGTAAGTCCTTTGTTGCTTGTCTAACTTTGTAGTATCAAGCTGATTAATGTGCATCAGTTGTCCGATATGGCTCTTTAATTATGTACATCGACATTAATAATGTCGAGCTACGTGTGTATCCGCAGTTAGTGTCAACAGTGTGGCCATTGTTCATGACAGCAACATACTGAGATACCCACATTTAGTGTGATGCTACTTTCTTGGTCGATCGCTCATCCCTATCCTTTTATATTTAGATAACGGTAAGCAACCACTTTTGGGCTTTTGGCCTCTAAGCACGTCATATTATATTGTCAATAACACTAATAACTTCCTGATACCTCAGGTAATTAGATATAAAAAAAGTAAATTTTATTTTGGATCACTTTTTATTACCAATATTTCGTTTCGAATCACCATTTAACCAATGTTTTTCAGTTTGGACAAGGTATTTTTACTTTTGTGTCACTTTGGAACATCCTCAACTCTTTTATCCATCTATATCCAATTTTTCATATGTTGAAGAAAACATATAGCTATATATTAGAGTTCATTGACAAGTATAAACCGACGTTCTTAGGATCGTTCATATGTTTGAGTTAAGATCGTTCATACGTTTGAGAAAAGAGTTAAGTGATCATCCAAAGCGAAACAAAGGCCAGATTACCTAGGTAAAAATATTAGTTAAAGGGTGATACAAAGTAAAATATCGGTAATAAAATGTGGGTCAAAGTGAAATTTACTTAAAAAATTATGCTAAAAAACATGGCACCTCCTTTAGGCTGCTCAGAAAGTGCTACTAGTATTTGCTTCTGTTTTATGGCCCTATTATTTTCGATTTATCCATCCACCAGATTATTTGTCTGACACTACAAAATATAAGGAGTATTTGTTTAGTTCAGTTCTTAAAACATTTTGTTTATCACTATAATTGAGAAGATAATCTGCGGCAATATAGTTCACTCGAGATTTTTAACAAATCTGGACCATGCACCAAAGTATTACTACGTACAACCTGCGTATCGTACTATCTTTGCTCTCTCCAATTTTGAAATACTCTCGGTATAAGTTTTCGAGAGGCAGCAGTGTGCACTGCACATTGCACACATTGAGGGGCGCTTTGAATCACAGGAATGAAAAAACGGAGAAATAAGAAAAACATAGGATTCTGACAGGAATGCAAGTGTAAAACAGGAGATTACAAAACACAGGAAAAACACAGGAATTTGAAGAGAGATAGAGACTCAAAAGGATTCTTTCCATGAGGTTCTACATCATGTTAAATTTCCTCCAAAACTTGCATGAAAAAAGACAATCCATAGGAATTTTATAGGATTCTATAGGATCCATTCATTTGATTCAAAGGGCCATATATAGGAAAAAATCCTATAGAAATAAGATCCTCTAAAATTCCTATAAATTACCTTTTAATCAAAGGGCCCTGAGATTGGCCTCGAGTTTGGCTGGTAGCCTGATGTAAACAGATGACTCTCCTCGGTGATGAAAGGGGGTACATCAGCTACCACCCGGTCTCATCTTTTCGTTTATACTTATACTTATACTTATTAACTAAATTTTAAATTTATAACTTTAAATTAAAGCTGATTTTTGGAAACTTTTCATTAAAATTTATTTTACCGTCTTTACTTTTAAATCACTAAGAGCACGTATTTTATTTGCAATATATATACCGTTTGGAGCCGGGTAAGGATAAGCATCCGCGTCCGTTAACTGCATTGGTGTGCGGGTCCCTCTGCCGCCGGGCGGGCAATAAATTGCGTTTGCTGCCCATCCTGCGCAAGCTCAGAGACGGCTAGCTGATCACAAATTCACAAGATCTCTCATATCCTTGCCTTGCAAAGTTGCAATGCACCCCCACCCCAACATCTGCTGCCTCCTGTCTCTTTGCGAGGACGTCCTTTACTAATACTTACATATTACTTTTTTTTAAAAAAATGAAAAATAAATCAGGAACATACTCCTCCGTAAAAAAAAACTAACCTCCTAGTACAACAGATTTGAACAGTTTTTTATTTTTTCAACGTAGGGAGTATAAAATGCAGGAATACTTGCAGCCAGGAATGAATGTTATACTTAGGATTTAAATTGAAACTCACACGAAAGTTGTGTTTAGATCCAAAGTTTGGATCCAAACTTTAGTCCTTTTCCATCACATCAACCTGTCATACACATATAACTTTTCAGTCACATTATCTCTAATTTCAACCAAAATCCAAACTTTAGGCTGAACTATAAACAGCCGAACTAGCGCTCCTCTTTCAACACCGGTGCCAAGAAAGCAACTGTACGGGCTGTAGACGGTGGAAAAGGCCCGTGGAGACGGAGCGCGCGGCGGCGCTAAGCTTTTACACGGAATTCGCGGTGGATCCAGCGACTTTCCTAGCGAACACGGCGACTGATCGAACCTGCCCCGATCGGGCGGGTATGGCCGCAGCTGTAACTGTGCACGTACGGTACGGCGGCCACTGTTGACTGTTGGGCTCCCGCGGAAGATGCTGCTTCTGGTCTGTAGCGAAGGCGAAGTCACCCGGACACCGGAAGCGACGGGACGGCCGGCCGGCGACGTCGTCCGTGCAGCCAGGTAGTTCGTTGTACTAGAATGAATTATATTTTTAGTTAGGTTAGATTTTTTGGGGATGGAGGGAGTAGCTGCGCCATCCGGTCCAGTTTTCTGTAGAGAACTTGACATATAGCTGTAGCTAGTAGTAGCATCCAGCCACTCAATCCTTTGCAACGACAGATCGACCGATGCTATAGCTAGTAGTAGCATCCAAAGGTTTACTCACTCCGTTAAAAAAAAACCCTCTTAGGACAACGAATCTGGACTAAGATAGTTCGGATTTATTGTTCTAGAAGGGATGGTCATATCCCCTCCTAGTTTAATTTTTTTTTGAACAGATGGAGTACGGCAAATAGCTGTCTGATTGGTTGGCTACCACAACTTACCACCATGTTTGATTACTCCCTTTGTTAGTATGATTTAAGTTTTTTAAAATCAAACTACTTTATACTCCGTATTTAATTAAGTTTATAAACAAATATAACAATATTTTCAACAAGCATAGCAATACTTTAAGACAAAGTCAAAAGTATTTTATAATACGAAACAGAGGGAGTAGCCGATATAGTAAAGCGGCAACTAACTTTCTCGATCACTTGACTACTAACCTTCTCGATCACTTTGACCATTGATCAACTCAGACAGGTATAGAAACATACAATATTTGTTAATAAGATTTAGCCAAAGGCTACATTCTTAGAGCTTTAATAGTAGTCAAGTTTGATTAACTTAGACAACTATCTAGTTATAGTCAGAGTTATAACAAAAATTTCTTTTAATAAATTTGATCCTACATGTATATATGGCAAAATTCTTTTGGGCCATAGTTAGAGAAGCTTCTAGTTACTGCAACTTCTTCTATAATCTTCAGGCTCGAGCTCTCTAAACAATCCACATTTTTCAAAAAAAATGTAGCTATAAAATTCAAAAAATAAACTAGAAATTAGAAACTAAGAAATCAAGTTTTTTCAGATTTTTACCAACCAGCTATTCACCAGCTTCTCATAATCAATAGCTTTCCAAACAGTCTTGTTTTGCTAAGATGTGACAGATTTTAGGGATTAACTTTATGCAAGTTTGATATTTCCTTCGTCACAAAATAAACACATCTAATGTTGGATGTGATATATCTTAATACTACGAATTTATATAAGATGTGCTATATACTAGATGTACTTATTTTGAGACGGATGTAGTAATAACTTCTATTGATAAATGGTGATAACCGCGGGTAACAAACATGTCGGAACATCTCAGTCCTAACAGGAGCCAATGACCAATGCTTTTTCAGGTTTATGACAGTTTGACGCCCCTGATCGAAAGTCGTCCGGGCATCCGTCCATCGATCTGCAGCCAGAACAAGAAAGGTTGGCCGGTAAAAAGGCTACTGACAGTCATAGCGGCAAGTGTGAATCAGGAGGCTCGGCGGTGGTGGTTATACTGCAGCGTTTCACAGTTGTGTGGTGCAGAGATCATGCATGGCTGTCATGAGGGTAAAAGGAGTTACTATATGCTGCTGAATTTTGGTAGTCGTGCAGTGAATGTTGGTTGAAACAGCCCCATGATTTTACACCGGACCCCCATGGCACGTACTTACATATAAGGCTTTACTAAGTCCTGTGTCATGGTCCAACGCTATGACATAAGCACAGCCGGAGGATAGTGCTGCTAGAGTTGAGGAGACTTACGTTGGGAGGAGAAGAACATCAAGAGAGGGATTGAACAAATCTCCCTCACAAAACTTACCTGAATAGCGATATACTCCCTCCGTTTCAAAATATTTAACACCGTTGACTTTTTAGTACGTGTTTGACCATTCGTCTTATTCAAAAAATTTAAGTAATTATTTATTCTTTTCATATCATTTGATTCATTGTTAAATATACTTTCATGTACACATATAGTTTTACATATTTCATAAATTTTTTTAATAAGTCGAACGGTCAAACATGTGCTAAAAAGTCAACGGTGTCAAATATTTTGAAACGGAGGGAGTAATACATCCCTCTACATTGCTGGTATGTTTGGGCTCGAGCTCAAGCTGTGTCTTCGAGCTTTTAAGCACGCTCAGTTTGAGCTCAGCTATATTTTAAGGATATACTAACCTTTTTACTGTCATCGATTGTATGAATTTACCACTAAATAGGGTTCAATCTAATCCGATCTCTAACTCTAATTCTGTCGGCCACTGTTCACTGGACTGGGATATTAGGTTTGGCGTCGACCTCCTGGCCTAATGCTGATGACATCCTGTTTAACCCCAAGAGAGGGAGAAGCAGAGCAGCAGTAGTATTGCATGTCAGCATGTGTTAGCTGTGCCTACAGAGCTGGACAATAGTAATCTTCACGTGGACCTGTTCCCAAAAATTGTTACTATTACCCACATGATTATTCCTTGGTACTAATTAGTTAAAAAGCTGTTTGTAATAACACCCCCCTTTTTTTCTGTAGGCTGAAGGCTGAAAGCTGAAACACTGATATGAGTGACCAAGAGTGGATGGGTCATGTGGGTCGTGCGTGCGGCGGCTGCAATGGCAATTATTGATGATACAAATACGGCCTTGCATTGGATCAACCCAGCACACCTAACTGGAAAGGCTTAACAGCAACGGCAATTAATCACACCATACCAAACGTAACTTACGTAATTCGTCCATACGCTCTTAATTCCATTCAGCACAATTAATTAGGAATAAGATGTTTATGTGATGTCAACATACCTGTGGGCCAAAAGAATCCAGCTAATATAGGCAACATAAATGATAGAGATGATATTTCCAGAATAATAAGTGCAATGTAGAGACCATATATCACCTCTCTTTGCTCTGTATCATTCAAGAAAAATAGTTAGCTCAGTTCAAAACACCCATGTAAGAGCACAAATAGCAAAACACTGCATAATGGTTTGAGAAAAAAAAAAGGAATATGGGTTTGGCGCACAAAAGTAATCCTGTATGTTTTTCCCATAAGAAGTAGCAACAACAAGGCAGACAGAAAGTAGAGGACAAAAGATATACCCGAAAATGATAGCAGAGGTACAAAAGCTGATAGAAAAGCTTACTATCAATTGAATTAAATAGAGCGAGAGAGACCTGCTTAATATGTCTGTTGGATTGTGGACAACATAGATTGTTTTTATACATTTCAATCTTCATCAGCACTTAACATCATAAATGAGGTTATGCTCGATTGCTAAACTAGACCTATATCCTTTAACCCATGCTGTCATCAATACATGTTACAAGAATAGACCATTTACTATAAGCATCTAATGACACTATCAAACAAATAAATTTTCAGAAAAGGACATAAAGCTAGATAGGAGACACAAATCAGAACTAAGTCCCATCACACAAGAAGGCCAAAAGAAAAATGACAAGCACGATTATCTGATATGTACAGAGAATGCTACTACTAGTTGATATTACTTGAGGATCATAGTATTATTATTTGAAGGGAGAGCTGACAATTTCAGGTGGCAAGAGGACAATAAGTTAGTTCAGAATTCAGAATAATTAAAGTATAATTGGGTGTTAACACTTAAAAACTCAAACTAAAAAAAGTAGGCAGTCAATGACATAAAAAAAATCCTAAAACAGGTTATTTAGAAAGTAAAAACATCTGCAAAGCAGTAAAATGGAGCCCAATGATAGCAGCATATTTGGCAGATAATATCAGACATTATAACCATGATGACATCACGTACCAATTAGTGGGTTCACAATATCATGCAAGTTGAAATTCAGAGGTTTCAAATGATATTCAGAAGAACAAATCCCATAGTCACAGAAAACGGGGTCGGTGGCAGCGATCCTCAATCCGGGAACACCGTCCCAGGAACACGAGGTCATTTTCGTTCCCATCTTGTAAGTAGCGTACCATGTTTCTCGACCCTGTTCCTCGATCCCATCGACCCGGGAACTTTGATCCTACAGACTGCCAATTCATTACATTCAGCATTCCAGTGCATATTGAAGAGTTAAAGTCTTTTATAAAAGTGCATATGGCAGAGACAGTCACAACTCACAACCACAACACAAGACATTCCAGCACTGTGCATTTGAAACAGTGAGCAAGCTGCAGACCTCAATAAGGCATGCCAACTGCAGTGCTACATGAGCCTTCATCATTCTGTTCCAAACTGAATGGACTTTTCCTGTAATATTTGTTTTCTGATTTTTCATCAATGTCTTTTGCACTGTGCATTGGTTGCCCTTTCAATCTGTACCGCGTTCCTTCATTGCAGATATGAAAGCCGCTGAGGTTACATTCACATGTGAAAATTTGTTGTTTTGCATAGAAGAATCATTATTAATCAAGGGATTGCAGAAGTTCCAAACTTGAACAATGTTTTGAAGAACAGTCAAGCTGATTAGTCACTAAGTGAAATGAAATAGAAACTCTTTTTGTTTAATCAGTCAGTGCTGTTTACAACCATGACGCTCTGAATAAAAGTCCAAATATCTTATTATCTTTGGATGGTAAAGAACACTACCTGTATGGTTGTCGACCATACCTAAAGTGAAAAACACATATCTAATAGGTTAGACCTTGCAGTCAGGTTAAACATTCTGAGAACTACAAAACTGGCAGGGTAAAATATGATACTAAATAGTAAGGTTCAGCAATCACAAATTCACAATGGACAGAAGACATAACATGTCTGCAATGTATAGTTCAAGACTGATTATGCATCAAATCGTAGTCGGATGCAATGATCCTTCGTTAACTAAGTAGAAGGTAAAGATTAGTGCCAGTCTATGAGTAGATACGACAACAGGATCCAAAAGGCCAGTCTTACTTTTCCTTGAAATCAACTCTGGAAATTAATTCTTTTGGACTGTATTTCCAGATTTCTTAGCCAAGACTCAAGACATAGCAAGGAAAACATAAAACAATTAATAAGATTAAATATTGACATTAACACTGACATCAAACAATTCAGTTTAGCTGGAGTTTCCCTGCAACACTTATTACACATAAAAGTTCAATTGTTTCTATACGATGTATAAGAAATGATAGGTAGTATAGTCACAGAATTTTGAGATGGCAATGCCAATCCCCAATAGGTAGAGAGAGAGAGAGAGAGAGATTCACTCCTAGTGTGAGAGACTGAGAGTACTCACAAGACTCAGTAAAAATTATCAGAAGAACGAGTGCTCAAAATAATGAGGGGTTTTCAGTTCCCATGCCTCTCTCTTTGTTCCTTCTTCATACAACGGAGTGCAAAACGAAGATGCCATCCGACCATTGCAGTGAAGTTAAATGCCGACACCCAGAGTCTTCATTTGACAATATCAACAGTTTTAGCACAAGATATCTCACTAGTTTTAGCCTCGGGTGGCAATATCTTCTCCTCAATCAGCATTGCTGCATCCGACTGTTAATTCACCATCAGAAGAAAGAGAGCTTATAGATGGTGTCAATACTTGTTCTAGAAGGCAAGCTTCCTTAGTTGATGTTAGTACCACAGTATGATTCTGCTCCTCAGTCCTCACTCAATGTAGAGTGACTCAACTCCCGAGTCATGGCCACAATCTCCACCATAATCACCATCAGCCTTAATATTCGCTCTCCGGTCACTCGCCTCACCAAGGAACTCCTCCCTCAATTCTGCTCCCCCACGACGACCGCCACCAAGCTCATCCCATCCACGACCCGTGCTAGTGAACATCCGGTCCAAATTCGCCTTCTGCGGGTTCAATTCCACATGAGCAGCTCTTACATTGTCCGCCTCGCCGCATAAATCTCATTGGGCTCAACGAGTTGACCTTTGTAATACGCCTCCCGAAGGAACACAGCGTGCAGCTTACCCTGGTTTCCCCTAGGAGGAGGATGTGCTCGAGGCGGAGGCGGAGGCGGTTGTGCGCGGGGGGGGGGGCGAGGAGGAGGAGCTTGCGGATGCGGATGATGGAGGCCGGCAGCGAGGAGGCGATGGTGTCGGCCTCGAGGCGGAGCGCCGTGGCGGCGCGCGGGGTGAGGCGGGGCGTGGAGGACGCGGTGGAACGCGTGCGGGTGGCGCAGGAGGAAACGGCCGGCGTCGAGGGGCGCGAGGCGGAGCTGGCGCCAAGACGGGAGAAGGGCACGGACATGGCCCCTCCGCCGCCGCCGGCGAGCGCGGTGGGGGTGGCCGCATAGAGGAGGACGGAGTAGAGGACGAGAAAGCGGCGCACTCCATGATGCCGTCGAAGGCGTGGTCCCGCAGAAGCAGCAGTGGTGGACTTGGATGCATATCCCGCCGCGACTGCGGCGGCGGCGGCGGCCGGAGTGCGGCGATGCGGCGGAGCATCGGGGTGTTAGGGGAGGTTTTGCGGGGTTGGTTGGTGTGGGCCGAATTGGCATGAGAAATCTTTGGGTTCAAGTGGTTCGTGATGCGGGCCTTGTAGCACACAATTGGGCTCTTTGACCGAAAAGGCTCATTGCAACAAGGCCTATAAGATATTTCGTCACGTTTGTGCGTGTGTTTAGTTCCAAAGTTTTTTTCCAAACTTCCAACTTTCCATCACATCAAACCTTTCATACACATAATTTTTCAGTTACATCGTCTCCAATTTTAACCAAATTCTAAACTTTGGACCAATCTAAATACAGCCAATTATACGGTACATAATTATATTTAAGATTTGTTCACTTTGTTGTCAACCAAATTTTTGTACGACAATAAACTGAACATGATTTCACCATTACAACTTTACCGAACTCCATCTATTTACAAAACTACACCAAATTTAAATTTTGATAGGGAATCAAACCAGACAACAACACATTTGCATCTTTTATATTGGCAACATTTGGCATTATCAATCTTTGGTTTTACCAATAAATAATAATAATAAGTTTCTTTTTTTGGAAATGATACAAGAAGGTATACCGTTCGGACATAATGATAACATTGATGTATCACCTGATATCTAGTAAGTATTGTTTGATACCTCATTTGAACGGTATGATACCTCCGAGGTGTCGCCTAATACCTTAGTATCAGCCTGATACTGATACTGGTAAGTATCGGCTGATACTAAGGTATTAGGCGATATCTCAGATATATCATCCCGTCTGAACGGGATGCCGTCCCGTCACATTCACTTTTTTTTTTTTTGCAACGAAATGGATATGTCCTTAGAGCCTGGCCCATTGAAATAAATAGTGATAGGGTTTATTTTGGCAATGAAATGGATATGCCATCGGAGCCTGGCCCATTGGCTGAAATGATCACATCATTCACATCGATTCTTAGAAAATGGACGTTGGAGTGATGAACAACGCAAGTTCAGTCCGGTCAAAAAAAAAAAGAAGAAAATATTACAGTAGTTCAGTCCTGTCAAAGAGAACTATAGCATAGTTCAGCTTTGCGTAATCCAACATTGTTTAGCTTTGCGTAATGCAAGCTCAACAATAAACTAGGAGGTTCCTTTGGCGTGTAGGAAGTAAGATCAGATTGTTTAGGAGTAAACTCAATGACAATATGGAGATAACCACCAAGTAGCATAATCCCTTTTGATTAGGACCAAAATATACTGCTGCTGCTGCTGCTAATTAACTTGGCAAGCCAATGATTCCCTTTCAGCAGCAAATGCTGTGGCATCGTCGGTAGTCGGTACCACCGGTAGCGAGAGGCGACATATGGGGTCAGTACAGCTGCCCTGCGGAAAATGATTTTGCCATCGAGACAACGTGACACCACAGCTTCTAATAGCCACTTAACTTATGTGGAATCTTTTACAATGGCGTCATGTGTTTTGTAAAATAAGGCAAAGGGCTAAGTACAGAGATTGGAATTTTAAGCAAATTGTGAAAATCTGAATAACCTTGATTCTTCGATTTCTGGCTTTTAATTTATTGTCAAGACTATATACTCCTTCTGCCTAAAAACAAATATAATACTACTACAAATATATTAGTTTTTTTTTATGAAGGGGGGTAACTATTTATTCTTTGACCTTTTAAAAACTGGTGATTTTGAAAGAAGTCTTAACTACAGTAGTAAGGATATGTTTGGTTACCGGTTATACTTTGCCACAACTAATGTTAGATAAGTTGTGACAACCATAAAATGTGATGAATAAATTGCTAGTCATTAAGTATGGTGAAATTGGTAAGGAAGTTAAGCTAACCAAACACATACATATAGGGGTGAAAACAGTAACGGAAATTACCGGCCGACTAGCGTTCGTTTTCGACTTTCTACCGGCCGAGCGATATGGAAATGGTAGTCGACCAAAACAAAAATGGAAATGGCAAAACATATGGAAATAAAAACGGAAATGGTTTTGCTGTTATATCGATCGTTTCCGTATCTACCGTATTCTTGTGGAAATTACCATTTCTTATAATATGGTAATTACCGTATTCTAAATATGTCGATATTTATAGAGCATGTCTATACTTGGCCCACAGCTTACAGATTGACTGACTCTTCAATCAAATCTCTAACTTTTATGCATGGCTAAAATAAAGTTAATTTATAATTTATATAGTATAAGCTTGAATTTATGTATACATATAACATACTTATGTAAAGTTAAATATATGTTTTTATAGTTTAATGTTTCCATATTTGTTACTGGTTTCCGATCTGCACCGACATGTTTCCGTCCGTATTATTCCGTTTCCGGTTTTCTGATATTTCCGATATCGTTTTCGTTTCCGAGAATATGGTTACGGAAATGATTGAGGCTGTTTTTCGATCGTTTCCGACCGTTTTCATCCCTACATACATAATAAATTGTGGCAGTGAAAAGTGAGGCGTGGTATAGTGTGGCTAGTAACCAATCACTAACGAAACATACCCAAAAGCTTGGGATCCGACATGTGGAGCCCTCACCAGTCACCACGAGTTCAGGAATGGATTGGGGGTCTGGCTTGGCTGATGAGTTGCTCGGTCAATTCATGCCCTTTGGATGCGGGCCAGGAGGCCAGGACGACGAAGGCTGAGGTGAAAGAAAGTGAGCGAGCCGTCCCTGTTCGTACAGTTGGATTTGTTGGCCACGGCCGTATACCATTGGCAGCATATCCATCCATCATGCATGCTTGCTAACTCCATTTTCCAGCTAGCAATTCGCCTGCGACACTTGAATGCATGCAGAAATCGCAGAGCCATGATCGATCGCCGATTCACCGGCGATCGATCGAGACGCCGAGACGGACGGGGATTGAAGGCACGTACACAGCTTGCAGGGCTTGCAGCCAGCTGCAATGCAAGCGGATCAAGATCTGGTGCAGTACTACGACTGCAACTTTAGCAGTTACAGTGCAGCCGATAGATAAAAAATCAACGGTTCAGGTGGCAGGAAAATACTGTTTAGAAAATACTATAGCAATGCGTCGACCGTTTCGCGGGCGTTCTCCGGCATCACTAGTGATGAGCTTGCTTGCATTGAATTGAGATCCGGTGCTGTAGTAGTAACGACTCTAACTTTAGCAGTCGGAGCACGTTATAGCCGTTGGATCGATGGAGCCAACGCCCTGATTCGCTCTGTCATCCTGTTGCACCATCGATGCTACAGTAATCGCTGCCGTACAGATTTGCTATAGTATTTTCTGAACAGTATTTTCCTGCCACCTGAACCGTTGATTTTTTATCCATCGGCTGCACTGTAACTCCTAAAGTTGCAGTCGTAGTATCCCTCGTCGGTGGGGGGACCTGGGTAAGCTGGAGCACGTACTCATACGTGACGGACCAGCTCGGTGTGAGCCCTACGCCTACGCGAGCGCATGCAATGCAACTGAGTAGTACGCCCTCGCACCGTCGCACGGCGTCGGTGCGTGCAAGGCACAGCCTTGGAGAGTTGGGGTTGTGGTGTGGCCGAGGCTGGGGACTTGGGGTCTCCCGTTGCGTGCGCCACCACGTACGTACGTACGCACGCACAGTACGCGGGCGGCGCACGGCGCGGTTAAATGCAACACCGGCCGTACACGCGCACAGTACGCACCCACACACAAAAAAGTTCCATTTACGACGCGGTCAGCTTGCATATGATCCCACCACAGTTCTTCCCAGATCTAACGCGGAATGCGCGACACGAGGACAGCCTCCACTGCTGCTGCATGCGGCTGCGTCGACGACGTGTCAGTCACCTTTTCCACGGATCCCAGTAGTAGTACAGTAGTACGTAGCATCTACTGTAGACTGTTTGTACTGTACATTGGCTACGCTGGCACGGTGAGGGTGACACAGTGGTGGCGGAGCGCCGTTTACCCAGTCGGCGCGGGCGCCCGTGCAGAGCAGGTGGCTATACTATGCTCGTCCGTCTCAAAAATATGACCCTAAATAAGAAATTAAGAATGAGACATAACTCAAAAAAATTAAGAACGAGACATAATCCAAGACAATGAATCTATATACGAATATATCTAGATTCGTTATCTTAGGTTATATCACATTCTTATCTAGATTGATTTTGAGGATGTTTAGACTGTAATCAAAACAATACCAAAATTTTGGTAATTGATAATATTATTAAAATTTTGGCAGAACTTTTTATCTATTTATCAATATTTAGTACAAAGACTAAATGTATGTACATATTTAACAGTTTTATAAAAATTGGTATGATTTAAAATAAGATCAATCTAAATATTTTTTTGGGAGGAAGTATGCAAGAGGAGACGCCACCTGGGCCGAGCGACAGTGCAACAGCTCACCCCCGCCCGCAACACGCACCCGCGTCCGTCGCGGTGCCGTGGCGTGGAACGATCCCCCCTCTCGGATCCACACGCTTCGCGCCTCGTCTCGCCACGACACGCCACACGTACGCCGAGTCCTCGCCTTCGCCCGCGTCGCGTGCTCGCCTTCCCCTCGCCTCCTCGCCTCCCCTGTGTGGAGCAGTTACTGCGAGCGAGCCGGACCAACCACTCTGCTCTCTCTCTCTTTCTCTCTCGACGCCTCGTCGGGGCCAGGAGGCGGAGACAGCAACGGCTCACCGCCCGGTGTCGCGGGGGACCCCACGCGCCAGCGAGACAGGCCCTCCACCCACCGCGGGGCCCACGCCGGTCGCTGTCTCCTCTCCCTTCCTCCTCCGCCGCATCATTTCTTCTTCCCCTCGCTTCGAAGCCAAACCCGAGCTCCGGGGAAACCACTAGTAGCCACTTGAGCTTCTTCTTCGCCACTGAGGGGAAGGGGAAGAGGGATCGGAGGAGATGGCGAGCAACGGCGGCGAGGAGAAGAGCCGGGTGGCGGCGGGGTACGGCGGGGGAGGGTACGGGTACGGCGGGTACGAGGGGCGGGACGACAGGAAGTGGTGGCCGTGGCTCGTGCCCACCGTGATTGTCGCCTGCATCGCGGTGTTCATCGTCGAGATGTACGTCAACAACTGCCCCAAGCACGGCAGCGCGCTCGGCGGCTGCGTCGCCGGCTTCCTCCGCCGCTTCTCCTTCCAGCCGCTCCGCGAGAACCCGCTCCTCGGCCCGTCTTCCGCCACGTACGTTCTGTCCACTCTCCTGAGATTTTTTTTGTTTTATCTTGTTGCCGTTGTCCATGGTGTCGCTCAAATTGGGGGCGTTTTGGGTGCGCTCGAGGCGGAATTGTGCGGGTAGATTGGGGGGTTTATTTTTGAGTTTCGGATCTTGCAGTTTGATCGAGGCGCTGCCAGGAATAGGAAGACGAGATTTTCAGCTGCCTAACTGGTCAATTTTGAGTAAAATTAGAATTTCTCGGGTGTGGTTTGGAGGTCTAATTAAAAGTACTCTCATCTTTAAGCACTGATGATGAACTGAAAGCGCGCGATTCTGTGTACTTAAAGTATGACCAGCGGGAGGAAATCTCCGAGCTTTTTCTTTGGTGGCCGAAGCTTTGCCCAAGGGGAATCCAAACAAGGATATTTTGCAACAAACTTCCTTTTCCTTCAATTCAATCTTTCACACCTTTTAATGTTTTTAAGTTCAGGAGACAGGGAACTCTGTGACTCTGTGCTCCGATGGTGACCATTCAGATCTCAATCCGGACTATAGCTTGGACTGATCTAGAGCTTCGTTGCTTTTGGTTTCTTAATCCACTCATAGCTTCAGTCTCCCTGTGGTGCAATTTGTTGCTAATAGGGCACCTTGGGATATAACCTCGGAACAGAGCGTGTGCCTTAAATCGTGTAGTTTTTGTGGCACAATACTAACTCATTTCGACAGTCTCTTATGATATTCGTGATGGCTGCTGTCAGTATTTAAGCTACAGACCTAGTACATTTCATATTGATACTTTTATCAGATTGCAGCTGGGAATTGTATGACATGGTTGCTACAGGCCTAGGATCATGTGTTATTATATACTGATACCCTACTAACAATATGTATAGTGTACTAGTTCTGTCAGAAAAAAACGTAAGCCAAAGACTGGTAAATGTTGGAGCTTTCTCTTTGACGGTACTTGTCTGCCTGCTTATTTTAATTGTAACGCCTTTGTAAGGAACATAATAGCTCAGTGGCCAGTTGGCCACAGAAGTCTGCTGTTTGCTTTTATTTGCGAATTTAATATAGGTCTGACTAATATAGTCTTGGATGAACAAGATTTTTATTAGATAATGGAATGAAAATCCCAGACTCTGCATCATATGATGCACCCAGCTTTCTTGGATGAACAACATGATTGGTGATCCTATTAACATCTCTCTTTTTGATTGGCAGTTTGCAGAAAATGGGAGCTCTTGACTGGAACAAAGTTGTTCATCAGCACCAAGGATGGCGTCTCATTAGCTGTATCTGGCTCCATGCTGGCCTAATCCATTTGGTTGTGAACATGCTGAGTTTACTGTTTATTGGAATCCGCCTTGAACAGCAATTTGGGTTCGGTAAGTTTCTTACTATGCTGATTCAGTGTCATTTTTAACTATGAGAATACGTTCTTAGTGTTAACATATATCTTTGAATACATGCCATCTCATAGAATTTCTGTTTTGTGGATGTTTCAATGTCAAGATATACACTGAACACTCCTGACCTGGTTTGAAATGCATGGCTATGGTTTCTGTTCTGATGACATTATGTTTCTCAAACGGATAGGATCCCAATACTTCTAGCAGATCTAGTAGTCGAAGCTGGGTTGCCATTCTTATATGAAAATAAAATCATAAATGACTTCATTTTTCTAATTGTCTCCATAGTTGTGTCACCTTTTGCTTCTTCTTAAGACTTTCTTTAGTGCTCTATTTATTATTCTATTTTGATGTCACCACTCCGTGCATGTTAATAATCTGTAAACTGACACTAGTTTCCTTACCTACTAGTTCGCATTGGTGCCATATACCTGCTATCTGGTTTTGGCGGGAGTGTGTTGTCTGCGCTTTTCCTTCGTAATAACTACATCTCTGTTGGAGCCTCTGGAGCTTTATTTGGACTGCTTGGATCAATGCTTTCTGAGCTTATTATGAACTGGACTATTTATTCCAACAAGGTTAGTAAATGAGATAGATGCACATACATTTTCACTATTCAGTTGCTTGATGTTTGTTTTGATCAAGCTAATCCACTCTTGCAGGCAGCAGCCATAATAACTCTTCTATTTATAATCGCAATCAACTTGGCTATTGGGATACTACCTCATGCCGATAACTTTGCTCATATCGGTGGATTTGTGACGGGCTTCCTTTTGGGATTTGTTTTGTTGGCAAGGCCACAGTTTGGTTGGATGGAACGACATGAGTTGCCCCAAACTAATCAGCCTCCCAAATACAAAGCATACCAATATGTTTTGTGGGTTGTGGCATTCGTTTTGCTGCTTGTCGGGTAAGTTAATTGGCTACAATATATGGTTAGAAATATTGGGGAACACCACTGTTATGTGCATATTCATAGTCCAAAATATGATATATAGAAATATGCGTTCATGCTGGTGATTTATTTCCTTATTAGTGGGCATCATCCAGATGGTGTATCTTTATGTCAAACTTGAAATGATCCTGATACCAAGAATTTGCAATGCAGGTTTGTGGTTTCACTAGTGATGCTCTTCAAGGGTAAGAATGGAAATGACGGATGCCACTGGTGCCACTACCTGAACTGCGTACCCACATCGAAGTGGAAGTGCAATACCTAAGGAGTTTAGTTTTCTGTTGAATTTTCGGCAAAAAAAAAAAACCGTAGTATTCAGAGGACCATTTTATGCTTGTGTGTTTGTAGATATATGAACAAATTTGTTTATCATGTTTGTTCTTTACTGTATCGCGATTTGTTCTTCCTGTAAATTTGTTCCGTCGGCCACTGAAGTTTATATAGGTTGAGCATTCTAGTTATTTTTATGCTTTCCCGTTACTTCTTGCTTCAAATGCCTTCATTGCAGAAAAGTTGTTCTATGCATTCTGGTCTGTTCAAATGCTCTTGATCTGAAGAGACAAAGCAATTGATGTATGGTGCAATTCTAAACGATCATTGTAGTTATAGTTGATCTATTTCTTTTCATTCAAAACGCCGTCCTAGCTCAGTGGTAGAGCGCGTGGCTTTTAACCACGTGGTCGTGGGTTCGATCCCCACGGACGGCGTTCATTTTTGGAAGCATCATCCCTTTTTTTTTTTTTGCTATATGAAGGTACTAGAAATTACCACATTAAAAAGGAAGTATTTGCAGTTTTGCACCATTAGTCCAATCATTAAAAGATGAGAATTATGATCATCCCTTTTTTTTTTTGCTATATGAAGGTACTAGAAATTACCACATTAAAAAGGAAGTATTTGCAGTTTTGCACCATTAGTCGAATCATTAAAATATGAGAATTATGATCGAACTCATGTAAGCACAGGTGTTACTAGTTACTAGTAATGCAGAGATCCTGAAGCATATTTATGTTACCAGCAAATTACTTCCTCCGTTTCATAATATCATTTTCCATATTCATATTGATACTAATAAATCTAGACATATATATCTATTTAGATTCATTAACATCAATATTAATGTGAAAAATGCTATAATGACTTGCATTGTGAAACGGAGGGAGCATAAATCAGCAAGGAAAAAAACAAAATAGACAGAACATACATGGAAAAGAACAAAAAGTAGACAGTACATACATACATGTCTAGGAGCTCTATGTATGGATGTGAGTTTCGGCGAGACTCTCGCTGGGTGGATCATGAATAGCATGGTGTTTGTACATTACACGACAAATCGTGAATCTTAAAACTAAGTCTAGTTATGCAAATGTGCAATCCACCATGATAGTTGTATTAATAAGAGAAGTACAAATGCAGACATGCAGACGTAGAGCTCGTTTGATGGATATTGTTTCACGTGAAAGTAAAATGGTTTAATTGAATAATGGTATATATTATGAAAAAAAACATGAAAAATCAGATAATTTGTAAAACACAAAATTTGAAAAAACACACACACACACAGAAAATTATTAGGATTTTGATCAATACATCCTCACTTCCAAATGGTGCGGTTAATGTGAAGTTGCAAAGCCATCAAACCACTCAACAGCCACACAAGATGCAAGACGTGTTTTACTTCCATTCAAAAATAAGTTTTATCTTTTTACTCATATCGTATATATCAACGCAAAACTAAAAATAACATAGTGTGCGGTGATAGTTTTTTTCTTTCCTAACTACAGTGTTAGTATTGTAATTTTTTCCTACTCTATTTTATGAATCAATGCACCTATAGGTATTGGTCCTTCAAAAGAAATTGAAAAGTAACTAAAATATTATTTACTTTTTAAAATCTTAAATTAATTATTCATCATTTTATCTACTTTTAATGTATTCATTACATGTTTTTATAAACTTCGATATAATAATTACTAACAAATAAATTTATTTTAGAATAAATGATAAAAGAAAACTTATTTTAAGACGAGGGAGTAGTATTTTGAACTCAAAACGGTTAATCTTCTTCCATTGCCCCTCCTCTCTGTCAGTTTCGCCCCGCTCCCCTTCGCTCTCGCTCCGCCGCGGGCAACCACCAATGGCGCCTCGCCGCCGCCGCCGTGCCGCTCGCTCATCCCGTCCCCTCCTCCTCGCTCTCCTCGCCGCGGCCGTCAACAACTTCGCGCCCGCCGGCGGAGTGGAAGTCCTCGCCAAGTCCCGCCTGGAGAGCTGCGCCCGCGGCGGCTCGGACGACGGCCGCGACCGCCTCACCTGCGACAGCAAGATCGTCGTCGACCTGGCCGTGCCCAGTGGCTCGGTAATCGCGCTCGACTCTCCGCCTCTCTCTCTCTCTCTCTCTCTCTCTCTCTCTCTCTCTCTCATTTCCCCCCAAATTTCTCTCCACGCCACTGTTCGTTTCGCTAACGTTTGCGGTGTGGGGGATCAAAGCGGCGGGGAGGCGTCGCTGGTGGCGCGGGTGGCGGAGGTGGAGGAGAACGGCACGGAGGCGGGGGAGATGCCCATCCGGGATCCCCTCATCATCACCATCAACAAATCCGAGGTGTATGCGCTCTACGATCTCACTTACCTCAGGGTAAACCCTCTGCTTCCTAACCTGTTGGATTCTGGTTTCTAACTAAGCGATACTGAACACCAGTTTTATGCGCGTTTTTTTCTGTGTATCATCCGTCACTTCGTGTGGCCCTCTTGATTTCTGCCTATTGACGTTTGTTGGAGTGAGATGTGGACGCTGGACAGTAATTGTGATGTTATTTTTAAGGAGCAGTGAACAAACTATTGTGTTGTATACTCTTATGTACTCCATCCTTTTCATATTATAAGTGGTTTGAACTTTTCCTAGTCAAACTTCGACCAAGTTTATAAAAAAAATATAGTAGTATTTTCAACAAAAAAAAATATTATCAAAATATATTCAATGTTAGATTTAATGGAACTAATTTGACATTTTAGATGTTGCTAAATTTTTCTATAAATTTGATCAAACTTAACAAAGCTTGACTAAGAAAAAAGTCAGACGACTTATAATATGACACGGAGGGAGTAAGTTTTAAATCAGGGCGGTTACTAACTAGGTGTTAAAATGTTTAGGTGTGGTATTCGATTTTGAGCAGAAAAGCAATATCCTGATATCTAACTTCAAAAAAGAGGGTTCAACTGCACAATCAAGTTATTCCTGATCTCAAAATTGAGTTGATGTGAATTTGGTTCCATCATCATTAGGGTTTGCGATATGTTCCAAGGCTCCAAGCTATATAAGTATAACATGCTTTGCTTTAGTTGGATGGTTTCTGACTAAGTGCTACTCCCTCCGTTTCACAATGTAAGTCATTCTAGCATTTCCCAAATTCATATTGATGTTAATGAATCTGTCTAGATTCATTAACATCAATATGAATTTGGGAAATGCTAGAATGACTTACATTGTGAAACGGAGGAAGTACAAAACATTGAAGTGTTCAATTGGTCGTTAGTAATCTTATACTTCTTATCTGACTCTTCTAAAGAAAATTCTTTTGTGCACTCTCTGTATCTCTTTTCGGCATGTTGACTGTTAGAAAGTTCTCCTTTTTTCTGTTTGTCAAATCACTCTATTACCAAACTGGACAGATGTTATCCTTTGTGGTCTGTAACATGTTTTTTGTGTATCTTCAGGATGTTGCTTACAAACCTGAAGAAAAATTTGTGAAGACACGTAAATGTGAGCCTGAAGCTGGTGCGAACGTTGTCAAATCTTGTGAAAGGTAATTCATTTTAGGATTTCAATCTTCATCACTTTTCTTTTGGGAAGGATCCAAGTTGGTACTTGGTAGACATCACATCACAATTGCCAGTTCATCTTTCTATCTTATACCATATTTGCTGTCAAATATGGACAATATGTAATCTACTACCACTGTTGGGAATGACTTTATTTCAATAGCATACAGTTTAGTTTCACATAATTCAAGCAATCTATTTGAAACATCCTAACCCCTAAGTACTGTTTTTTTGTTCATCCAATGCTTCAAATATAATAATTGTTGTATATACTGATGATGCAATCTTCCTGGATATGCTAGGTTACGGGATGAGAAAGGTAGCATAATTGAGCATACAGAAGTGAGAAGCATTTCCCCTTGTCACCCTTATTATCTCACTGTCTAAGCAGTTGAAATATTTAAATATACTAGTCTTCATATTAAGGAAAACACAGACACACCACACACCTGAAGCTCCTGACAATATACATCTGTGTGCTCAGACTCGATAGCATTATGTTGTTTGTGTTATTATTTTGACATCAGATATATTTACTATGTCTTGATGGTTACAATCTTGTCTTAATTTGCATTTGCATGGTTCTAGCCTGTTTGCTGCCCTTGTGGGCCTCACCGCCGTGTCCCTTCATCTTGTGGAAACATTCGTAAGTACCAACAGAAAAGGTTTTATGTATTCTTGATTTATCAATATAACATCACTTCACATCATTCATATCCATCTATTTTACAGTTGATAAAGTGGCGAAAGGAAAAGCTAACACAGCTCACTGTCTACGTTTTCCAGATGATTGGTATGAAATTAGTTGTGATTTACCATTGTTCTATGTAAATTACAATACTGTAAATATTAACTGATTAACTCACCTGCTGATTCTACAAATAAGCTACTGTCTAAACTATTGACTTTTGGACTTGTTTCAGTTGGCAAATTATCTTATGTTTTTGTACTTCTAGAACCCATACTACTTTATAATGCTCCCTTCAGCTATGAAGACATACGATATACGATTCATGTGGAGTACATTACATTCTGGAGACCATCTGTACAAAACAGCATGCTTTTAGTTTTCATGTCTGGAAGGAGTGCACAATAGCCTAATATATTTTTGTTCTGAGATGATCGAATCTATTTTACCTTCTGTAAATAACACCATGGAAACAGGCCTTTCACATATTGAAGAAGCATATAATGATCTAATTCATTTCTTTACTTATTCTGAAGTATGGGATAAACGTGCATCCCAGCCTCTCTGTTATTATGGCTATTTTATCAGGTAATTATTTACGCAAATTTGTGTATAATTGTGTAACAGGTTTCATGTTTTTGATATTGGGAGAAGATCCCTTTGGTTCAGTATCAGAGTGCAAGTAAAGAAAGGATCTTCTGAATCTGTAAGAATTGAAATTCTGCACTGTGACTTCTGACTGTTATAAATTGTGTTCTCTTGTAGAAATATGTAAGCAAGAATTGTCATAGTTACATATATTATGGCACTGTGTTGTTTTGAACCTTGATTATGCCAAGCACTTCCCAAAATTTGGTTATCTTTGCTAAATTAGCATTACACACCAGGAGGTTATTGTTGGTCCAGAAAATAGAACAGTTGTTTCTGAAGACAGCTCCCTGAGAGTAAATTTAGTTGGCGACTTTGCTGGTTATACAAGTCTTCCATCTTTGGAGAACTTCTACCTTGTGACTCCACGAAAGGTAATCGAAAATTTTAGATAAGAATATTTCCCTCACATGAAGTTTCATTGTGCTTCTAAATCTAAAATGTTGAAGGGTGTTGGCGGTGGTCAACTAGAAGTGCTTGGTGATGACTTTTCCAGGTGGATGCTGTTGGAGAGAGTCCTGTTTACATTAGATGGTCTTGAATGTAATAAGATTGGAGTTGGCTATGAAGCTTTCAGGAGCCAGCCTAACTTTTGTTCATCGCCACTTGACAGCTGCTTGGGCGATCAGCTTTCCAAATTTTGGGAGGTAACACTAAAAAGTAGATCTGTAACTATTTCTTTTATTTCTTATTGCTACAACACTTGTGCTTTAAGTTTCCATGTTAATTTTGTTCATCATAGCATAACTGAGTACCAAGTATCTTGTTATTAAATTGTAAAACTGTTTTGGTCTTGAAAGATCATTCACCATTTTTTTTCAGATTGACAAAAACAGGGTAAACAATAGCCAACCACCCCAATACGTTGTTCTGGGAAAGTTTGAAAGGATCAACCAATATCCGGTTAAGTTCTTTCTCTTCTCTTCTTATATGCCAACATTGGATAAAGTTTTTTGATAGATACATTTACAGAATGCAGGAGTTCATACCTTTTCTGTGGGAATCCCAGAAGTTCTCAATACCAATTTGATGATAGAGCTGAGTGCTGATGACATAGAATATGTCTATCAGAGGTACTAATAATACTTTTGCATTATACGACTGAATATTTATTACCAGTAGGCACAACCTTACTTTTAAATGTATACAATTTCAGACATTATTGCACTAAACGTAAGACATGGTGGACAATTTTACACACAATTTTCTACTCTGGTGTTACATTTCAATTCATGTTATAAATCACTAATTTATGTTCTTTGCTTAGCAGTATGTGTAATATGTTAAATTTCCTTGTTAATTTCAGAAGCTCAGGGAAGATAATTAGCATTAACATCTCTTCGTTTGAAGCCTTAAGTCAAGTTGGCAGTGCTAGAGTCAAAACCAAGAATATTGGAAGACTTGAAGCTTCATATAGCTTGACGGTATGCATCTTGTCAAGAAATTGCTGTTTGACAGGTTACTTTGTTATTTTTATTCTATTTTTTAACGAGTTCAAAAGGAGAAATTTGATTTTCTAACTGTCATGCAATTATTTTCAATCTGGAATACTTACATGTGCTGATGCATCATATGAATACTAGCGATACATTTTATCATAAAATTTTATTTTACTCTTTTATTTTTATCTAGCCATATACTAGATGTGTAACTTGCCCTTTATTTTCCTGAAATGTTAACAGTGGTTTCTCTTTTCCTTTGCAGTTTGACTGCTTAAGCGGCATCAATCCCGTTGAGGTAATGGTACTATAGTAATCACATTCTGTGATTTTGCGCACACTGTTTTTTTCCAAGCTTGTTCACTTTATTCTGAACCTTTCAAAGTATATTGAATTCATACAAGATTGAGTGTACTGCTTGAGTTTTCTAGATCTTTTTTTTTTCTGAATTCTTCGTATGAGGTTGTTGTACATGATGTGTACATTTGATCATCAAGTCATCATTGTACTTAGTGCTCTAGTTATGTACTAGTCATTAAGTTTCTTCTCCTCAAGTAGTGAAGTTAGTCTGTTTTTTTCAATTTACAGGAGCAGTACTTTATCATGAAGCCTGATGAAAAGCTTATTCGGACATTTGATTTGCGTTCGTCAACAGACCAAGCATCGAACTATACATGTCAAGGTCAGTTATACATAAACTAGAGCATAGCATGTATTCTACTGTTCATAATCCTGTGTTGGAGACTTGAGACTCGACATCTGATTTCTTTCTGCGCTATTGCAGCTATTTTGAAGGCGTCAGATTTCAGTGAACTTGACAGAAAAGAATCCCAATTCTCAACCACAGCTACAGTTCTTAACAATGGAACACAGGTTGAGAAATATTCATGCCTTATAATAGCCGATCTAGAATTTATTGTCCTTTTGCTTTTGTTGAAGTGCAACGAGGTAGTTTAGATCTGCATACAACCTTAGCATTGTCCGGTTACCTATTAATAAGCATTTGCCAACTTATCTTGGAGCGTGTTTGTCCAATCTAGTACCTTGAGCAATCAAACACACAGACACTCATGGTTCTTGAACACAACTTTCTAGATTGGTTCGTCCGAAAACCACACAAAGGGTGGCATCTGGGGTTTCTTTGAAGCCATCAAAGCCTGGTGCGCCAAAATGTGGCACATGCTGATTAATTTCTTCACTGGTACAACATGCAGGTGCGTCAATAAACTCCTTCCAGCCCGCACTTTCTCTTTTCTCCCTCCGATTGATGCCCATCGACAAAAGCTATATGCCATATGCAAAGACAGTGCGGCGTTTTGTATTGATATAGTAGGAAGCCATTCTTGTGCTTCATCTATTTGTGTCACATTTCTGACCTCGTAGATCATTCTCATGTGGCAGCACGAGATGCTGGAGCTTCCTCAAGTTCGTCATCCACGGCCTGCTACTTGTCGCAGGTGCTGTGTCTTCTTCATCAGGTTGATTGCATTTCCATGCGTGCTTTGCTTACCAAACGTGATAACATATGTTCCTCATTTTGGCTTTCAGTCCTGTGGCTTCTGCACCGGAAAGGGCTCTTCGATCCACTGTACTATTGGTGGGACGGCGTGGTCGGGTCGGAGGCGCAGGAGCGCGCGCGCCGGAGGCACAAGAGAGCTCACAGCCACAGGCACTCCCACCACCACGACGCGCACAAGAGGCACAAGACCGAGCTTGCCGGCCACCGCCGCCACCACGTCCTCCACATACATGACGACGACGACCCGGTGGCGGCGGCGGCGGCGGCGGAGCACGTCATCCTCCGCCGGCACGGCAGGCACGAGGCGGCGCTCGGCGTGCAGCACAGGGACGGGCTCAAGCTCAACAAGCACCGGCGCCACGGTGGCAAGGCGGTTGCGCTACTGCCGCCGGGGGAGATCATCGTCCGGGACGGTGGCGGCTGCGGCGGCGTGGAGCACGGTGATCGGAGGCACCACGCGTGGCACTGACGCCGACGCCGGTCGCCGGCGCGGTTTAAAATGGCGTTGACATACTGACAAGTGCACATTATGATCGATGTTGTAAATGTTGCTGCTGACGCACGGAACCATTGTATTGTGTGAATGCTGATGTTTCATCTGATGCTTCCTCCCGGTGTGGCGGTGTAGTCTTGGAAGTTAACCCGAGTGTGGTTTCTGGAATCTGGTGGGTACGTTAGAATTGGAGTGTGAGAGTCAAGCTTTTGTTGGTTGTTGCGACAGTGCGACACTGACGTTTCCTCCTCTCGCCGTAGATTGCTGTCTGTTTGCGTGTGATTTACTGGACTTGTGGGGCAGGTTAGAGGCAGAGCACCGTGAGGTGTTCATTTCTGACGAAGTACTAGGAGGAGAGTAGGTACAGGGGCACAGTCAAGGAAAAGCAGAACATAGGCCTTGCTTTTCAATAGTAAAGGGTTATGACTAAATGGCTTCTTCATTTTTAAATAGTGTTGTTAACCTTCAAATTGTTTGATCATTCATCTTGCTAAAATAACATGTAATTATTATTGATGTTGATGTGACTTGTTTTTATCGTTATTAGATGTCCTTTAAAGCGTGATCTATTTTTTTCATATTTGTATAAACTTCTTTTAAATAATACTACGACGTGTGATTAAATGTTTCCAAAATCCAAACATCAAGAACATCCTATATTTAAAGGCACTAACTCGGAAAATTTGCTTGTCCTAAATCTCGAGAATTAACAATAGAGACTAATCCAATATGGGTACCGGGGGACTCAAGTCCCCCCTTTGTATCCCCATCGAAAGAAGGAGAGAGGGGGAAGGGAAATAAACGGAAGAGGAAAAATAGTAGAGGGGTAAAGGAGGAGGAAGAAGATGAGCCCCCCCAACCAACCCTAGCACTAAAGCCTCTTGAACCGGTGACCAACATGGTAGCAAATGAAATAAGAGAAGTATACCAACGATGATGATGTAGTATGTAGAGCTAGCAATAGCAATGGACATTGATTCTTACTTCCTCCATCCCCAAATATAATGCATTATTGTGTGGTGAATGGGAAGGTGGTTGGTGTCGAAGGATAAGGTGAGAAGAAAAATTGAATAGTGAATAATTAATTGGATATGATGTACTCTATATTTCTTATATTTAAGTAAAAATTTTGAATGCATATATCTCTTATATTCTGAGATAAAGATAGTATATAAAAGTAGTTTAAATTGTAGTTATTCCTTTATTATCTCAATGGCAAATCTTTCTTTATAACTAACCATCCAACTTCCATCTGTTCTACTCTACATGTTTTCCTTGGAAAATTCTCCAACTCTAGTAGGAGTACATATCTCTACTCTTTGTAAACGTTCCATGGTTCCACCACACGTGGAATCGTGGATTGCCAAATTGCCATGCCCAAAGGTCGGTTTTGGTTTTGTTATCGCGAAATCGACCGCTGAGACGGTGAGAATGACGCAGAAGCACCCGTACAACTACATACCGAATCATCGGCGCATCGCTGCTCCACCGCATTGACACAAACACAAACAGATCGATCGCTCCTATCCTCTTTCCCCCTTCTCCTCGCGTCGCCTCCACAACCCAACCAACCATGGCGAGGCCGCCGCAGGAGGCGATCGACACCTTCGTCAGCATCACCGGCGCCGACGAGGCCCTCGCCGTCCGCAAGCTCGAGGTGCGTACATCCCACATGCCCCCCCTCCCCGCCTTCCCCACCTCCCATCTCTCCCCTTGTAATCCCGTGCGGTAAATCGCGTGCGCGCTCGTGGAGGGGGTGCGGATTTGGGCGAGTCGGGATGGGGGCGTGGTCGCGTGGAGCTAGCTAGGTTTGTGATTCCTCCTCCTCCTCCGGGCGGGGGTTCATGCGGCGCGGCGCGATGTGGGGGGTTGAGGTGGAGGTGTGGTGTGCGCCCGATTTGTTTTACTTGCCGTGAACTCGTGATGAATCTGTGAAGGCGCTTTTACGGAATTGAATTCGCTTGGAACAAATCTCGTGGCGTTAGCTCTGTCTGATTGCGAGCTTATCGCGCTCTGATTTTGGTGGGAGCGCGGGTTTTGGTCACGGAATCTCGGATTGATTTGGCATTGATACCATATCCCTGTTAGATTTGTAGTTCCAGTTTCATATGACTTCCTCACGCGCATTCAAGTTGGGGCTTGTAGAGTTTGTATGAAATTCTTGTGATTGCTCATCTAGAGTGTTCAATAACTCAACTTAGGTAGTTAGGTTTTCGCAAGCTGTCAATTCATGGTTTGTCCATAGTCCCTACCATCCGGTGTGCTGGATTACTGGATCTGATATTTGGTTGTTTGATTTTAACTTGAACACAAAAAACACAGCTGGGTATAGTGCTATCTAGAGTACCTTCGAATGGCCATACGCCCCTCACCTCAATCTAGCCATCCCTGTCCCTGTCTCTTCTGCTTTGCTTATCTTCTATCTAGTGTGATCTGTCCTGGGCTTAGTCGCGTGTGGGAGGAAAGGAAAAAAAAAAGGTAAGTGAGCTTAGTGCAAATTCCTCAGACATGCTCTGTTGTATTATTCCCTCCGTTCCCAATTGATCATCATATTACATGAGAGCACCAAGACCAAGGAAAGCCAATAACTCTCCTGGAGTAAATACTGGACTATATTTACTCCGGTAACAAACTCAATGCATGCACCATCCCCGCTACTTCCTAGATAATAACAAAACAAGACATTGCATGTTGGTTGTAGAGGGTTGTGTGCATGGATGTATGCGGATATTTACTCCCATGCACAAATAACAAATAGACTTTGGTAATGAATACTAATATGATGATCATTTGGGAATATACCATGATTAATTAGTAAGTGAGGGAGTACCTCTGAAATGATTGTTAACTGCAATGATATTTTTCCTTTGGGTTTATCTATATTCATCTATTTATAATGGCTTACCTCATCACTGTAACTCAGGAACATGGTGGCGACCTTAACACGGCAATCAATGCACATTTCAATGAAGGAGACAGTACAGTGTACACCTTTACTATTTTCCATCCAACTTTATTTACATATAAGATTGCTTTCCATATGCCCACACTGTACTGCTAGAACTGATGAATGAGATGCTGGTGTTCTACAGGAACAGAGCCAGTCAAAACAATATACCTGAGAGTCATGATGATATGATGGACCTGGATGGACCACTTGATAATGCATTTAGAAGATCTTTGTTCCCTGAAACTTTGCGTGACCCTTTTGCACTGATGGACACAAACTTTCAGCAAAATTATTTTGACAGAGTTGGTTCCACAGATACTTTCGGTCATGGCCCACAGGTTTCACACCCTAGAGAGGTGCGAGAGATACCTATCGAAGTTAAGGATAGCAACCCGCAAACAGGCCCTTCTGGTCAGGCCCCTATTATCGAGGATGTCACTGGGCATGAATCTTCATATGGTCCTGAAGTTCGTGGGGCTATTGTAATTGATGATGATGATGATGAGCAGCCATCTGCCCCTTCTCTTCATGCTAATATTGATAGCTCATTGCAGCCGAACCCTTCTATTCCAACTGCACCTCCATTGGTTCATGTTACTGACTATGACAATGATATCGAAGAGGAAATGATCCGGGCAGCAATTGAAGCTTCAAAAAGGGATGCTGAGGCAATGACAATTGTAAGCTTGCACACCCTCATCTCCTTTGCTTTAGTCTGCCATGTGTTCTTTTCTCCCATATAAAAATGTGAATGATTAGAATGAGCTTGCTACAGCTGATCCTTTATTCGCAAGTGTATTAATTTTCCTCAACCACGCTTTTGTTAAACTTCTCTTTCATGTGCCTTACCTACTTGTTTCAAAAATGTTAGACAGCAGAGCAAGGAATAACACAGCCGCCAGAGGGAGTAAACATTACAGAACATTCTTTTGATGAAGAGGACAAGGGAACTGCAAGCGGAACAGCTGGAAGGTGAATATTAATTTTTACTAACATGCTCTTTAATCCTCTTGCTACCCAGCACTTGATCCCTTATACGTGTCCTTTCTTTTCGGAGGCAAGGATTAGCTACAGAAAAGGTTGGATCATCTAGGCAGCCAATAGATGAAGATACCCTCCAAGAGGAGACTGAAGATGTAGAAGAACAGCCATTAGTTAGACGTCGTTCTAGACGCATCCCTTCTGGAAACACTGAGTCAGCACAACCTGTGTACACGGTCGATAGTCCTCCCTCAAGTTCTCAGCCTCAAGGAAATTTGAATGATCGCCAGAATAATGGAGATGAATTTCCATCAGAGGTATTCTTTTCTGTAATACTAATCTTCACCCTAAGGTTAAATTATATGTTATTCACTGTTTGCCTCTTCCTTTGGAAAAGTGGGGTGGCATTTCTTCTGAGGAGCATGATGAAGCTGTTATGCTTGAGGCTGCAATGTTTGGTGGAATTCCAGAAGGACCCATGTATCCGTTCTCAATGCCATCTCATAGAAGCCCAAGTCTTTATCCCCATGTAGAGCATGCTCCATCACCAGCATTAACTGAACAGCGGTTGTTACGTGAGCAGCAGGTTTGATCTTTAGTTTGACCTATTTGTTGGTATATGCAATGAATTGTCATGACTGTTAATTTGATTTACAGGATGATGAATACCTTGCATCACTCCAAGCTGATCAAGAAAAAGAGTTGAAGGCCCTACAGGAGGCCGAGCTTCGTCGCCTGGAAGAAACTGCTGCAAGAGAAGCTGCCCTTGAAAAACAGAAGCAAGAGGAAGAGGAAAGGCGTAAAAAACAACTGGAGGAAGAGGTAAACCTTTCGTTAAAAATAATTATGGAATTAATTGATCATCAACAACAGTCTTTTCAATACTTGAATGCTAGGTATTTAGATCATAAGTTCACATTTTGAGCATATGAAACTTGGTGCTCTGGTGATCTGCTCTATTTTATATGTTACAAAGGGTTCTACTTTGAGGCTTAGCTGCTGGTTGATATACTTGATGAAACTCTGCATAAAGTCTAGATGGATACTACCTAGCATCATGGCATCTTCTTTCCTGACATTTTGTATTATTATATTGATATTTTCTACATTTTGTTGACAAGCAATTCGCTAAAGCAGTATCAAGTTCTTATAAAGCTGTATGACAAACCTGGTGCTTTCTTTCTGCAGTTCCATTGAGGCTTTGTCCATTATTTCCTTAATTCATATTGCACTTGTATTCTGCACCATTTGTAATGTGTGTGATGTGGTTCCTGACGTTTTATGCAAACAGGAGCTAGAGTCCAGTCTTGCATCCAAACAAGCATCATTGCCGTCAGAGCCAGCTGCAGACGAGGAAGGTGCTGTCACACTTGTAGTCCGCATGCCTGATGGTAGTCGACAGGGGCGTCGCTTTCTGAAATCTCATAAACTTCAGGTAGGCTTACTTTCTGTCCTTCTGTTTTATGTGGATAACCACTAATACATGCTTTCCTCTTGCAGTTCCTTTTTGATTTCTTAGACATTGGCAGGACTTATAAGCCAGGAACCTACAGACTGGTAATTCGCTACTGTTAGTTCTTTTTTGAAGGTCACCCCCTTTATTTGACGACATATATTTTATCTGTACTCCCAGAAGAGTGAATCTAGTTGTGGATGTGAGAACGACGAGTCCATAGTTTAGCTTCTAAAGGATAGGGAGATTCATTTCAGGGTACATTAAAGTGTTTCTTTGCTGCTCCTTCGCTGACTTTTCTGGTGATATACTCTAGTAGTATGTGCGACTTCTGATCTTGTTAGCTGAAGGGCTTCTGCTAAATCAAAGTTTTTAAAACTAATAGGCTACTGATCTTGTTAGCTGAAGGGCTTCTGCTAAATCAAAGTTTTTAAAACTAATAGGCTACTGCCATGCTTGGAAAACCATTTCCACAGTGTAGCTGCTACCATTTGATTTGAGTGGGCATTTCCTTTTTCACTCTTGTTAAAATTGTGGAACTGTTAGAAATTGTGTAGTCTGAGACAATTGTGGAACTCATACATGTACCATTCTGTGACATGCAGGTAAGGTCGTACCCAAGGCGTGCTTTCACCACTGGTGAGGGCGATATGTCATTTAGTGATCTGGGCCTAACAAGCAAGCAGGAAGCCTTATTTCTAGAAAAGATTACAGAATAGTGAAGAAAGATTTAGTCATGGTTAGGGACACCCTCAGAAAGTTGTGTTTTTACATTTTTTTTTATACTTGCATCTTGCTTTTGTTAGTAAAAATAGTACAACTGGTTTATGGTTCAGTTGAGAGTCCTCTTCTGCGGTGTGAAATGGCGGTGATGCCGTGATGTTGATACTTCTCTCCTTTTGAGTTCGATGTTAATGTCAGGGTAAACCATAAACAACATGGAGCCAGGATATTTATAGGATGATGATACCTTTAGTTAAAACCATATGACATTGTTCGTTTCAAAGAGTGTCGATGGGACAGTTCTCCTGAGCCAGTTTCATTGTGGCAATGCACATTGCTGATTTTTCTTCTCTTTTGTTTTTAGTTTGATCAAACAGGGCAAACGACAGAAACTCTAGCTTCTACTTTGTGCTTATTCCTTATTTTGCTCGAGTTCTTTTAGTGGCAAAGAAATTGCCCCTTTATCTTGAAGCTCAAGAAGGTCGAAAGCAGGGTTCGCCTTCCTGATTGAGCTTCGGATCTTGACCCTTAATGGTAATGACGGTTTTTGCTAAATTTTGGTCTAATTTCCTGTTTCAAATTTGAATTCTTGAAAACCATTTAAAATTTCACTCGGAATCTGCTTTCATCTCGCATCAAAATTTCGCGGTTTCGTTTCAATCGGCTTTCGTGGAAAACATGAACCTTGGTTGAAAGACCCTGCACATGGTAGTATTAGTATATCTCGAACGACTTGTCACTCCAGAGTTAGATTAATTTGTCGTTCATTGAACGATCAGCAGAGCAAGCAGGACAGACACGGCACGCACGGCGTGCATATGCGACACACAGATGCTAACGAGACCACTACTACGTATACTCCCATTCATAGCTGCAGGGATCGGATCGCCTGATGACTTGTTGCCATCAAACATCTTATTCAATCTTCTCTTCTCATCCTCGCACGAGCAAACGCAATTACCTTGGCACACCATCTCCATCACTCTGCAACGATCAGTTCATCGGTTAGTTGATTATTAATAGGGGTTTAGTTTAGTCTACAAAAACACAATCATCGATAGATAGCAAATCGATTTTATTCGTTTTCTTACGGCAGGTGACGCGCGGGAGGCCGCACTTGGCGGGGAGGCTGTTGATGATGTCGAGCGTGCCGCAGGCGCAGTCGTGCGACACGGCGCCCAGCGCCGAGCAGCACTCCGCCGGGGGCGCCGGCAGCGGCTGCCCCGGCGCCGGCGCCACGCCGACTCGCGCGCACGGCGCCAGCTGCGTGAGCTGCGCCGCGCAGCTCGGCTGCTGCGCCTCCGCCCCGCGCATCGTCATCGTCATCGCCCCCGCTACCAACACCACCAGCAGCGCCGTCCTCGTCACCGCCATCGCCGTGAGTGTCTTCTGCCGCCGAGGGGCTCTCGCTCGTCGTCGATGCCTGCACGGTGCGTGCGTGTGTGTCGTGGTGGTGGTGGCGATACGCGACGCGAGCTCGATTTATAGGAGGGGATCGAAGGAGGGGAGCGCGCGCGGCGAGGCCCGCGTTGCTCACCTACGCCGCGCGCATGCGGCGGACGCGCGGTCGGCGCCCGCGCCGGCCGGGAGGACGAGGGCGCAAGCGTGTGAGCCACCGAACGCGCGCGCGCGCCGCGGCGCGAACTCTCCATCGCGTCGCGGCGAGCCGAGAGCCGACGAGAGCGTTTCGCGCGCGCGGTTGGGCCGGCGACAAGATGGGCCGTAGCCCTGGGCCTCGTGCCATCTTTTTTTTTCTTTTTTGCCTTTTTTGGCCTGGCAATTTCTTTTTGTTTTTAGTCTTTTTGTGGTGATAATGTGTCGTCTTCCGGTGAACTAATTTACTCGTTGATCTTTTTGTGTCCCTTCGAATATTCGCAGTGGTAGAAGATGACTACTACTACCAGTAGTTGATCTCGAATGGCAACTTTTGTGCAGAACTTATTCCACGGCTATGTCAGCTTCCACTGTGACTAAAAAAACTACGGCCATCTTTTGGACTTGTTCTATCTTGGAACTGAACAAAAAGGACGATCCTGATGTACACACGGCATAGTTTCCAGCACTGGATGCCAAGTTGCCAACTGTTACCACGATAATGGAAGCACGAGATGAGATATTATACAAGTCCAATGGATCAAGATCCTGTGCAGTTGTTATTGTAACTGTAACTTAAGCCGTTAACATGTACATCACATTTCCTACTCTATCAATGTCTTGTGCGGGTTGTTTCAAAAAAACATGTACATCACATGATCTAGAACGGAAGGCCAGGATATGAAGTGGTACTGCAGCAAAAACACTGTAGCAGAGATGTACTATTATGCATGTACTGTAGCAGTCATCTAGAGCCGTTGGATCTGAAAACGAATGGACATGATTGTGTGCAGTTGCTATTGTGCAGTTACAATAGCAACTGCATTTGATCTTAATCCAAGTCCAATACATGCAGAACAGTAGCTACGAGCTGGAAAGGATGCAAATCTGGGTGACACTGACAGCAACCGTGGAAGAACAACAGCAGCAAAGTCCCAGAGGGATGGCAATTTGAAGGAATTTAAATACTCTAATATTACTCCACCCGTTAAAAAAAACAACTTGCTACGCATAATATATGTTCGGATTTATAGCGAGAAGTTAATTTTTCATGAGAAGAAGAATATATATGTAATATGTACTAGGAGAGTACTCGCTTCATAAATATAAATATTCATAAGTTGTCCAGTGAAGATAGCTTTAGAAAAAACTAGTTATTTTATTTGTCAAATTTTAAATTTTGAAGTAGTTAGATTATCTTTCTAGTAGTTCTGATTGGTTGAAAATGTTTAGATTTTCATGTGTTAAGAGTTCCGTATCCTAAAAATAGTAATATAATTTTAAATCATATATATATATATATATATATATATATATATATATATATATATATATATATATATATATATATATATATATATATTGTTGAACGGTTTGTGCTCTGGTTGCTATCCTGTTCTGTGGAATGAAACCAACCCGTTTGGAAGGACCTGTTTGTTGTTTGCAACTTGCATTGCTCTCATTCTCCTCTCCGATGAAGACCTGCCACCGGTCTGAACCATCTGATGTCATGGCCAATTAAACACACAAAAACAAATGCTGAGCTAACAGATTAGGATTCTGATACCACCTTAATCAGACGAAAAGGACGTAGCTTTGCAATTCTGCACCGTTTAATTTAACCCACAACCAAACTGTTCTCAAGTTCATCGCTCAAAATAAAATGAAAGAAAAAAGATAAAGAAAAGAAAAGCAGAAGAAAACAAGAGGAAGATAGTAGGTGGTCTCCATCAGTTTGACTTGGGAGCAACCGCTTCCACTGCACGTCGCTCGCATAAAAGCTTCTCGAACACCACACGGTTGGGAAGAGAGAGGTGAGAGAGGAGGAGGAGGCGGACTCGCCGGAGCCGGAGGTTGCCGGAGGCGGCGGCGGCGGCGGCATCGCGCTCTTCTCCTTCGCTGCTTCTCCGGGGAAAGAGGCAAGGTAGTAGTTCGCATCCATCTGAGTTCTCTCCTTTCGTTTGCTCTGGGAGAGGGAGCGATCTCTCCTTCCTTGGTTTGTTCTTGGTTTGAGTGCTTCGTTTCTTGATTGGAAAGTGGGAGAGAGAAGAAAGTTCGCACCTTTGTGGCGAAAAAAAAATCTCACTTTTTGTTTGTGCAAAGAAAAATTCTCTCTTTTTGGTTGGTCGTGTGACATGTGGGTTCGTGGCAATTGGAAAGGCAGAAGAATCTCGTGTGCCTGCGAGCTGTATCTCTCCGAGTAATGTCAATCAAATGAATGTTCTGATGGAGGATTGTTCAGTTGTATTTGGGGGAATGACGTCCCCTTTTCACACATTTATGTCAGTCCTGTTCAGGTGAAACTGGATGGTGCTTTACTAGTAGCTGTGTACATTTGGGAGCATCTAAATTTGGGGAAACTGTTTATAAATTTGAACAATGTTCGATAAATTTTAAATTGTAGTTACTAATTTAAAGAGTCAAATTTATATGCATTTACATGGAGCCATGGAGGATGTGGTATTCTAATAGAGCATCAGGCACAGTGGTCAGTGGGGACATTGTAGTATGGAAATTACAGGAAGTGTAGGTTGCACATTCCTGCTTCTGGTGGAAGCATGAACATCTAATCTGAGTTTTTTTCTGAATTAAGATGGATTCTTAGACAGGTTCTGATTTGTAATGTTTGATTTACTTGATGTATTGTCAGTGTTAATTAGCAAATCATTGCAGGTTCATCAATGGCAACTCCAAATACCTATTCAGTCCATATCTCCTCAGAAACCCACAGGATTGAGGCCTGGTTGGCATCTGATGAAGCTTTAGCTAGGCAGTTGCAAGAGGAGGAGAATGCACATGATGCTATTGCTACAAGAGAATTTGCTGGTATAGTGCTACTCCCACATACCACATGTTCACCATTTTTTTTGCTTTGTTTGAGGTGCATTCATTAGCTGTACTCAACTGGCATCTACACTTACCACATGTTCATGATGCATTTTTTTTAGGTAACGCATCCTTGGAACCATCGTCACCAGCTGTTGAGTACAGACCTCCCAATAATGCAGCTCAGGTTTGTTGCTTTTGTACTCTAATGTTTCCTCCATTGTTTCATAGGAATCATCTACACCTTCCAGTGGAAAGGGATTCCACTTCCACATATATGAACTTTGTATGGAAGGGGTCCCAGAATGTCTGAATTCCACACGTTTGTATTTGCAGGTTGCAACGGAAGACAATGTTGACCCTGATAATATGTCTTACGAGGTATGTTGCTATACTTTTACCAAACGGACAATACAAATTATAAAATTCTCCTTTGCTATAGGATTTCGAAAAGTGTACTTCCTCAAACAATACTCCATGATGAAACCAATCTTACATACAGAGGAGAGAAAAGAAAAATTGGTTTGGACAAAATGGGAATGCATTTATTAGATATCGTCGATTGTCAATTATTTATGAAATGATAAAGCTATCAAGAGTTACAAGTGTTTGTAAACATATATTGGTGGTTTTCTAATTTTTTGCAGATATATTAAAAATGTGCTGCATATATACTTTTCTCACACACAATTCATGTTTTCTGCTACAATGAACCATCTTTAGGGATTGTGTTTACTACCTATTTAAAGGTTCATTGGCAACAAGTTCTCTCATTCTTCCTTTTGTGAGTTAATGTCAAAATCAATCAGATATATTCCAATTTTCTCTTTGGAACAAAATGAAATGAGTGCCATGCAGAAGACTGCTGAATGTGCTACTTATATTGAAACAACTCATATGCAAAGAGGTTATACAGTTTTTATCTAGCACTAAGTAATTGTCGAGTCACCTACATTTGTTGATATGAAGAGCCAACACAAATGTTGATATTTTCCAAAAATCAACTGAAACGTCGAATTTGAAATCAAGTTGTAGAAAAGGGTAAGAAGGATGTGCTCATTTCAAACAATAGGAGAACTGTAAACTATAGAAACTTGAAGTCTTAAGGACACTACACTAACCCTGAAGTCACTCGCCATCATAAGCAAAGTGCCAACATTATCTGTCTGGAATCTGGACTCGTCATTTAGGGGCTCTTTGGCTAGGCAGCAGCTGTATGTTTCAGCTTTAGAGTTGTCCTTAGAATCCATCTCATTGAGAAAGCGTACTTCAATTGAAATCTATAACTTCCTCGCATTCTGGGAAGTTCGTTTTTTTATTGTCTACAATTTTTGTAGCAACTACAAGCATTAGGGGAAGCAGTAGGAAATCAATCCAGAGGATTATCTGATGACCTGATATGCTATTTGGTGCCTTTTAAGAACAAATGCAGCTTCTTCTCCAGGAAGAAGAATGATGAGGAGTATGTGCCAGTTAATTTACTTCCAATCATCCTTTTTTTTTAATTTTAAACGTGGCATAATCATTAGTGCTAAGGCATGTTTTAAGTTGTCTGACAAGCATACAACTATATGATATCTATGTGCAGATGTGTGATCTGTAAATCGACTTATAAAAGCCGACAGAAATTGATAAGATTGCCCTGCAGCCACTGTTACCATGCAGATTGCATAACTCGCTGGCTTAAGATCAATAAGGTAAAATATACTACTTTATACTTGATGTTGTACCTCCAAAATGCAAAAGAAGTTTCTGTATTCTGTGTATAGATGCTAAATGCTAATATATGCGAACAAGAGTACCTGTAACGTCTGAATATTACTCAAGAAATTCGATACATAGAATGTGATACATTGTCTGAACTCTGTCTGATGGGCCGAATGTTGATTGCTTTGTATACAAACTTGCCTTGTCTAGTATAGGAAGATTATCCCATGTATTCTGGATCTGATTTTATGTCTGTTTTCATTCAGGCATGCCCAGTCTGCAATGAGGAGGTATTTGGGTGAATCACAGCGCTTGTGGCAACGCTGGTGATGTTTGCGTTGTGTTCAGACACGTTATGCTCCTACACCCTATGCTATACACCGGTGCTCAAGGAAAATGCGTTTTGGTATACTCGTACTACTAACTGAACCATGCCATGGCCCATGGCTGTGATGTGTCCATCCAACTGAGTTTTATCACAAATAGATAAATCTGTGTGTGTACTAGTACTATGGTTGCCATTTTTCTGGTAATGCAACCTAGCAGAAGCAGCTAAATAGATACTCTATGTATTGCGCCATCTTTTACATGATCTCTGCTGTGGAAAGAAGCACAATTGTGAATGTTCTACACCCCTACTCTGCCATCTTCAGTTAATTCAGCAATACTGCATTTGCTCTACAGCTTGTGTGTGTACAGTGAACATGGTTCTTTCAGCCAAAACTTTTGTTAGCATATAGTGATGTTCTTTTCTTTTCCTTTCTTATTTTGTAAGGTAGATGAAGCAGACATATCATAAACCACAGTCAGAAACTTTCCAGCAAAAAGGAAAAGGCTTATGTTAGTAGACTTGCTTGCTTTTTCCTAATGTGTGTTATTTCTTTTTCTTTAGGGTAATGTGTGTTACTACCTCCATTTCAGGTTACAAGACTTTCTAACATTGCCCACATTCATATAGATATTAATAAATCTAGGCACACATATATGTCTAAATTCATATATATATATATATATATATATATATATATATATATATATATAATATGAACGGAGGAAGTATTTCTTAGTGTGTGTGGGTGTGTCTGTAAGGGTTTCACCTGTCTTCTTTAATGCAATGTTACGCAGCTCTCCTGCGTGTTGGATAAAAAAATATCCTTGGAACTTGGATTAGTATTCAGACTTCAGAGTATAATTGGCTGTTTAAACAATGAAAAATGCTAATGATGACACTGTCAGCTGATTAATGGAGCATGATCCAATGCTGACTCAGATCCACTCCATCGTGTATAGATTCTTTTGTTGATAAATGTTCTTGTCGTCATCTCTTTTCCATTGTTAAAAAATGGTCATTTCCTACTCTATTATTCTCCAAATCAGCTCTCCAAGGTTGTAAAGCTTAAACTGACGTAGACATGCAACAAACAAGCACAAATGGAAGTTGTGCTGTACCTGAAGATTTCGTCCTTTTTTGACCTTTGTTTATTATATTTGATCTCATACAACAAAAGAGTATTCATTTCCAATTATTTCGCGAGATTTTATTCTTATTTCAATTTTCACCTCACGATTTGTTTTTTCCCCTGAGCTGTTCATTTCAATATTTTTTGTAGAAAAAAAAACTCTTGCCCATCTTAAACTAGTTATCTTTTTCATACATTTGCATGTCAGGCATCAACCAGTACCAAACACCTGATGATGGCTCAAAAAATTGCCATCAAGATGTCCATTGCAGGCCACACCTGGAAACAGATAACTTTAATTATTATTGCAACAAAGCTGGTTCAGATCAGGAACTACTACTAAAGTGCTAAGTAGCACCTATTATTGGCATGTTATTCTACACCTCCTTTTGGCTGAAATGGCCAAACTCTCTCTTGATCCAGTGACCAGTTCCAGTCAAAAATGGGGCAAACTGACACAGACAGTTCAGAAGAAACACACAATGAGTGGATTAATTGCTCAAACATGCAGGTTGCCAGATTTATCTGATGCTACTACAGCTCTGAAGGAAATTTTTGCATAGATGTCATCAGTTCAGATGCATGCTTGAAGCATAGATGATTAATGTTCATTTAATCATTTATTGGTTGGTGTTAGTTGTTAGTGCTACTAGTAGTGTGGTACTTACTCTGCATGACAATATGATACTACTAGATCTTATCCACAGATGACAGATTCTATGCCAAACCTGCAGCTTGTATTGTTTATAAGCAATGCTTCCTCCACTAGACAAAATTGTTGATTGCTAGCTTTACACAGGAAAGAATTTGATGAGAACATCAACAAGGCATATTAAAGTGAGGCCTTGCAAAGTTTCAGTTAGACAGCATCACGAAAAGATCAAGAGTCTTTTCCTTTTCTTTTTCATCCAGAGGAAACTAAAAGAAACATCTAGTTTAGCTAATGTTTTGCTTTCATGACACAAATCTCTGCTCTTCAGGAAGAACTTATCAACTGAACTGAATAATAATGACAGGTAGACCTTTTCTCTACAGTGAATTAAACCGTGTCACTTTCAGATTATGTGCTGATCTGATCAGCAAAAACCAACGAAAAATAAAATCTTCCATGTAGCACGAACTCGTGCAAATGCAATGTCCTTGACTTTAGTTGGAAAGTGAAATGTCCTTTGCACGGCTGCATCATCTGGACCTCTATTTTATTTTATCTTTTTTCTTAGGATTGGACTATGGATGTTGCATCTTACTTGAAGCTTAAAGGCAATCACGATTGATTGAGGGGTATACGTGGTTGCTCACTATGACCTGAGAGGAAAAAGAAAAGCTCCCTTTTCTTCTGGAACTCTCTGAACTTAATTAGTATTTGCAGCGATTGGCTGGACGTCTAAAGATCAGCAAAACTACCATTATCATTGAACCAGCTAGGCATCTCAAGATTGTTTTTGACGAACAAGACATCTGGGTTGCCTCTCATCCACTTTCGGCACCGTCTCTCTGTTCTCCTTTTCCTATTCGGACCGTAGCAGGTGCACTACAGTCCACAACATTACAACTACAGTATATCAATTACAATTATTTTCTTAATCTTTCACGAACACGCAGAATAATTACAAGTCAATATATTAGAAAAAATAGAGGTTTTGTTATACAACGTAATCAGTAAGACAGACCTATGCCTAGAGGGAAAAAGAAAACACAAAATAGAAAAGAAAGGAAAACTACTGTTGAAAACACTGATATATGACCGATAAATTATAGAAAAATAAAGTAGGATATAAAATAATTGATAGGTAAAATTTTTATATATACTTATTTTTGTCTGTTTAAAATTTTAGATAACAACGTAAATGATGAAAGACATACTTCAGTATTAAAACCAGTAAAGATTTGATTGATGAATTACAATCTCACCAGTGTGATGAAATCTGAGCATTGTAGAAAGCAGGAAGGGGGAAGCAGAAACAACCGGAAGCCCACAGCCACAGTTCACTACAAGTTCAGTTACCAGTCGCAGTTGGCAATTTCAGATAAGCACAGAAACTCTCGACATGTCTCATGCGAAAAGTCTATACGTACTAACTTTTTCTTATTAAATTTTTACTAACACTGACATGTCATGCTATGAGTGCATCTAGATTTTTTATAACTTCTATCTACTTGAATTAAACGGTTGAGATGATTGTTAATATAAATTTAGTAAGAAAAATTTAGTATGTGTAGCGGTGCTCTTTCTCGTGAGATGGACCTGACCGTTCGCCCGTCTCGGTTCATGTCAAAATTTAACAAGATCAGCATATGACCATGGCGGCTGCAGCCAGCGAACGAGAGCTCAGCTCAGAGCTCAAGAGAGGGGAAAAAAATGCTTCGCGATAAATACGATATTTTTTTTTGAGATTTTTTTCTTTTTGAGAATTCGATAAATACGATACGACCAATAAAAGGCAAGCGAGCGACAGCGACGACTCGCGCCACCCCGCCTTGAAAAAAGCTCGAGTCTTTGGCCTTTCCCCATGGGCGAAAAATCCAGCCTTTTTTTGAGTCTTTTTTTCACCATCGGTGATCACACACACGGCACCCTTCTTCCCGGCTTTTCTGCTGCTGCCCATCGTCTTCTCCCCCCTCCCCTCGAAACCAACCAACCTTCAACCTAACCCCGCAAGCAAACGCCCTGACCGACTAACCCTCGCCACCGAGCAAACTCGAGACCCAAAGCCACGCAACTTTCTTTGTGTTCTTTGATTTGTTCTTGGCAATCGCATCAGAGATCTATTGATTGATTTTGAAGCAGAGGAGGAGCAGAGAGGTAGACGAAGAGCTGCAAGATTCTTTGCCTGTTCAATCGACCGTGCTTTGTGAGAGCATACGACGGCGGCGGCGGCGAGGGCGCGGCGTCTCACCTGCCCCGACGGCACGGCGACCGAGGAGGGGAGGCCGGCGACGAGATGGGCTCCTTGCCGCTGAGGAGTGGTAGCAGCCTGCCTCCACCGTCCTTCTCCAAGTCGCCGGCCTCGCTGCTGCTGCTGTCCAAGTCGCTCACCCTCTACTGCTGAGAGAGCTCGAGCTCGAGCTCGAGAGCTCATGGGCGGTGTCACCTCGTCGTCGGCGGGGGGAGGCGGAGGAGGGGAGACCGCGCTGGGGGACCTGCCGGAGAGCTGCGTGGCGGAGGTGCTGCGCAGGCTGGACCCGCCGGAGATCTGCCGGATGGCGCGGCTCAGCCGCACGTTCCGCGGCGCCGCGTCCGGCGACGGCGTCTGGGAGGCCAAGCTGCCGCGCAACTACGCGCGCCTCCTCGCCGTCGCCGCCGACGGGGAAGCCGCCGCGCTGGAGGCGATCCCCAAGAAGGAGGTCTACGCGCGCCTCTGCCGCCGGAACCGATTGGACGGCGGCACCAAGGTGCGTGCTTTGGCCGCAACCCTTTTTCGCTGTGTTCTATTTAAGGCTCAAAAATCATGTAGTTTGCGAACTTTTGCATGTTTATGTTCGTGTGAATTGATACTAGTTTGTAACACAACATTGTGTTGTGATCTTGTGGAAATTATTACGCCTGTGATTAACCAAAAGTATAAGGACTTGAAATGATCTTATTGGTTGAGCTATGGCTTATAAACCGAGAAAAAAATGAACGAAGCAACTAAAAATGGTTTTAGGTTAGGATGTTTGTACTTCTACTCTTTAGCAGTTTAAAAGTTAAGGCTGAAAAATAGGAAGTGGTGAAAAAAATAACTAGATTAAGTTTCAAAATTCAAGTTGTGGTTCTGGCTTATAAGTTCATGGGATAATGATTTGTGCCCTTGTGTTTGGATTGTTTTGGTCTGATTAGCTTCAGCTATCTGTCAATTTGAGAAGGAGCTAAGTTACTTGTTTATTTAAAGTCTCTCAGGTTTGGATTGTTGTTTTCGTCGGCTATACATATGAAATTTGTTTTGTTGAATGTGTAGGAGTTTTGGCTGGACAAGGGTGGTGGAGGTGTCTGCATGACAATCTCTTCAAGGGCACTTTCAATAACTGGCATTGATGATAGGAGATATTGGAATTTCATTCCAAATGATGAGTCAAGGTGCCTTCACCAAAACCAACTCTCAGATTTGCAGCTTATACTGGCTACCATTTGTAGAAAACTTTTTCAATGATTTCATATGATACATAGGGATATGAAGAAAAGGAAATATAGTGGCATTTAATCTGTTGAATTTTGTACTGGAGGAAATCATTAATTCATCTCATGTGAATTTGTTAGCATTTAGGATATGTAGTTATTGATTACCTTATGTTAGATTTTAATGTTCTGTTTTCCTGTGCTTGTGTTGAATCGGATCCTGAAATGCTGGGAAACACAAACAATATTACCTGATCTTGAATACTAGTTCTTCCGATGTCTGCGTTGATCAATCACGCTTTTCATGTGAGCTAACGGACCATATTACCTTCAATGCCATAACATACTAACATAGTGCTTAGAGCTTCTAAATATGGTCCAAATGCATGCCTTGTGCCACATGTACTTTTTCAATCATATGATCTATTGCAACAATGTTTCACACCTTCATTACAAGTTTGCTGCTTCTGCTTCAGGTTTCATGCGGTTGCTTATCTCTCACAAATTTGGTGGTTTGAGGTCAGAGGGGAGGTTGAATTCTGCTTCCCAGAAGGTACATATAGCCTATTTTTCCGTCTTCATCTAGGCAGGCCACTCAAGCGACTAGGACGACGGGTTTATAGCTCCGAGCACATCCATGGCTGGGATATAAAACCAGTGCGCTTCCAGCTATCAACTTCTGATGGACAGCAAGCTCAGTCCAAGTGCTACTTAACTGATCCTGGTGTCTGGATCAATCACCACGTCGGCGATTTCGTCGTGAAGAGCTCTAATGAACTAGTGAAGATCCAATTTGCAATGGTTCAAATAGATTGCACACACACAAAAGGTGGACTCTGTGTCGATTCCGTGGCTGTAAAACCACAATACCTCGCGAAGAAGAAAGCATCTCGGATATATGTGTAGGTTCTTCGATCAAGTTCAGCTGATTCTCATCGATACCGCATAGCTTTGTTTTTATGCACCACTTGTGTGCTTGCTTTTGAGTTTTTTACAGATCCTGTAATATGTAGTTCATGGGGTAAGTGATTTTTATTTCCTCTTGTCCCTCTAGAAGCATGTTACACTTGTAAATTGTTAATTTAGCATACAGATAGCTTTTGTGGCTCATGATCCTTGACACCCTGTGCACCAATGTTGTTCTTCTGGTAGTGTATCAAAAGCTTTCATGGAGCAATTTCATCCTCAATTTCTGAGTTCTCGACTTAATGAGAAGTGCTAGTGCGTTTTGCTCATCAGTAACTTCTGAAGCCATTTTACACAGTTGTCTGATATGTTGCTGCAGTTCATCAGCCTGTAACTGTTGAGGTTCATGCGCAAAGCAACATGCTTCTTCAGCTCTGCTCAATTAAGAAATACTAAATTTGTGATCTGGTTTTCACTTTGATTCCAGAAAATGATAAATTAAAGCAGCAAACAAAACAATATTTTATCCATGATTTAAGTTTACAACAGCTTGTGGTTATCAGTAATCAAATTTCAGCTACAAATCAAACGTCCATGGATAGCTTTCGCTCTAGGTTGTACAGGACGCTGGACCAGTGGATCATGAAAGAATCAAGCTAAAGGCAGCTTGAGAGACATCATTATGCACCATCTCCATTCCTTCGATATGGCATGTAGCGATGATCTTTGGAGGCGTTCTTCCTCCGCCGCTTCTCCATGAAGGCATCAAGCTTTCCTGCCTCCTGTAAAACGATATACTTAAATCGAATCCAAAGGGGGAGATCCATAAGAGTGGAAAGTTAACTGTCATGTGTCCTGAGTATTTTACCTTGAGCTCATTGTACTTGTTCATCAACTTCCTTTCACGAATTTCAGCTGATCAAGAAAAATGGAAGTAAGCATTAGCACAATAGCACTGTAAGTAAACACGTAATGAGGGGGGGGGGGGGGGGGGGGGGGGGAAATGGGGTTGAGGAACCAACATTTCTTCAGATAATATGGTCGCTTTCCAGTCTTTGTTGCTTCCCTCTCTTTCTTAATATGTTCACGCAGAATCTCTGACTCAACGTTCTTCTTAGGATGAGACCTCAATTGTTTATCCTGCAGATGTATGTGTCATCAAGGCATCAACTAAATATACAAAAAGATTGAGCAACCTGATAAGATTGCTCATGCAAGCCTATGATACATCATGCATATTTCTTACTCTCACTGTAATAGTAAGATTATCAAATTGTACTGGCCAATTGCTTGCTGGATGGGGCCAACTAGTTTTCTTACTTTAGTTTCATGCTAAGGTGATTATCCTATCGTGGCAACTAGCAACTTCAAAAAATGAAGCTTGCCACTGTCTTATCCTTCTTGAATTCTTGAAGCAACAATAGATGATGTTGATGATAACTACATTATAATTTTTATGATCTTCTACAAAGCAGTTATAAAATATAAACAGATCTAATCATGCAGCACAACAGGCAATGCCTCCTTAACAGGCTTTACAAGGCTGAGGTGCAACGTCTTATATTCTATCAGAAATCCAGTACAAAAAGAACTCAAGAAAATGGGGTCTAAAGTCTGATGACTTTTTCTTCGTATATGAAAGTTTCACTGAGCAGGTGCCACAAATATAACATCAATTGGAAAACACCAAAGCTCTTTACTCTTCATTGATATAACTCCAAAATGTCAGAAAGTAGAAACAAACTTACAATCCAAGTGATGCGACTCTTCATTTCTTCAATGGCATTAGGGTCCTTTGATTTCTTAATCGATTTTTGTAGTTTCTGGTCAGAAGCATCAAGACAGTGCAGGAATCAAATTCAGTTTTGTCAATAGAAGTATCTACAAACAAATGAATCTGCATAAGGAGTAGAACAAACCTCTTTCTCTGCAGGAAGTTCATCATCAAATAAGAAATTGTATCTTTTCCTGAACCTGCATACCAACAGATTTGATCAACGTGTCAGTAGCTTTTAATGGAAAAGACACCTCAACTACTTAGTACCAGGTTAAGCAAAGAATATAGGCATATAGCACCATGAGAGGATGAAACCTTAGGAGATATGGGAAGGGAAACAAATGCAAGTATCAACAAGAAAATAACAGGATTCCAATAGGATATGCTTAGACAAGAATGTAAATGACCCAGGACTTCTAGATGGTATAAAGCCTAATAGAACCACTCTATGAAAGCAAAGCAGAATTATCCAAACAAAATAGCATACAGCATATGATACAATGGTACAAGTTTATTACTCCCTCCGTCCTAGAATATAAGAAGTTTTAGAATTGGACACAGTTATTAAGAAAGTAGGTAGAAGTGAATGGTGGAGGGTTGTGATTGGTTGAGAAGAGAATGTTGGTGGAGAAGTTGTTATATTTTGAGACAAATCATGAGGGCTAAAAGTTGTTATATTTTGAGATGGAGGGAGTAAAATCTTACCCTTCTTTGTCAACAGGTCCATATACAGGTTCAAATCTTGGGTCCCTGACAACCTAAAGAAAAGCAAATTTAGCGGATGGAACAAGGATCACAAAATGGTATATGTTTGCCGCTATTGGTGACCAAACAAGAGCACATTGAGAATTTATATATTAATAACTGCAGCAATGGTTTGTAAACTGTCCCTTAGCATGTACGGCACCTATATTGAAACATCAATAAAAATAGAAAATGGTTTAAGTAGTTTAGGGAAACTAAAGAGAAATTAGAAGCAATCTATCTATGCAGATTTTGTCCTTGGGCTAAATCCCAATAGAGGAACCTATTATGAATGCCACCTACACCTATGCACCAGAGCATAAAAAATGAAACTCAAATCCACATGATATACAACAGAATTATCTTTTGTGGCGCACAATAACAATTGCTACTTTCGCATGAATATTCCACGTGCAGCAGCATTTATATACAGCCATGTTGAAGCGGCGAAAAAATGCCCGATTTCAACAGGTTTTATAGGTCGAACTTGAACAGGCATAAGATTGCTTGTTGGAGTATCTATCTACAAGTTTGCACAGGACAACAGCATGGTGAGTCTTCAAGGCTCAACTCACATAGACATTACTCCAATTTTCCACTACCAAATACGAGTAGTAATCTATTGAACTGAACCCTACTGGTTGCTGCTCCTTGCAACACACACTGTACAGTTCAACAGAGTAGCAACTCACCTTCTTCGGAACCTGAATGATCTCCCTGAACCTCGGTGGCCGCACTTTGGTGCTGATCTCCATCGGCCTGTTCAAACAACGCACGAACCAATCAGTACCAACACCATGAACCCTAAAAACGAAACCAGCTCCGCGCCGATCATCCGGACCTTTTCTTGCTCGCCCTGCGAGCCTTCTTCTGCGCGGCGGCGGCGGCACTAAACCCGCGGCCGCCGAGCGACCCGTCGGCGCGGGCGCGCTGCAGCTCCCCGAACGGCACGTCGGCGAGCGCGCGCTCCAGCTCCCGCTCGGCGTCACTGTCGCTCTCCGACTCCGACCCCGACGACGAGGAAACCTCCTGCGGAGGAAGCGGATTGGATTCCCATGAAACACTCCATGGCTCCGCGACACGGAAGCGGGGGTAGAGAGAGGGGCCTGTGGTGATGGTGCTACCTCGTCGTCGCCCGATTCGTCGGAGGCGGTGGCTGGATCCTCGTCCTCGGCCTCACGCCGGCTCGACGTCGACGCGGCGGCATGGCCGCGGCTGCTCCGACCTCTCATGGCGGCGGCGGCGGCGGCGGCGAGGGCAGTGGCAGCAGCAGCAGCTTCAGGGTTAACCAAATGGACCTGGTTTATCTATCTAGGCCTAGAAGGCTGGACCGGCGAGCTCATTCTGGGCCCGGTTCATCTCGGCCCAATAGTTATACTGGTCTGGGCCTAAATTCCCAGACTGAATTCAGGTTTTTCTCCAGCCCATTCTGCAAATACTTCCTCGTGTCATAACGTTTAGAACAATATTTTTAACAACAATTTTATACTAGAATAAATTTATAAAATGCAATAACTCTATAGTATTATGAGTAATATTTTTGAAGGACAAATGTACTCATGCCTTTTTTTTAAAAAAAAAAAACCTAAGCATTTGATAAACTAGTTAAAATTTTAAAAGTTTGGTCAAATCTTGTTTTGAATTTCAAATATTTATGAGTAGATGGAGTACCATTATATTTTATACTGGAGTACCCCCTCCGTCCTAAAAAAAATCTTAGCTATAAACCTGGACACATGTGTGTGTCCAGACTCGTAGCTACAGTTTGCATTTTTTTTTTGGACAGAGTAGTACTTTGTAAAAATGCTCTAAAAGATCGATCTTTTCCAGTAAGAACAGAGAAAAAAATCTACTTAAATAGCACTATGTGTTCTTGCTGAAAAGATCCCGGAGGCACACAATGACACAATACATCTACCCAATACATCTACCCGGTCTCTGTCAAGCACACATCTCCATCGCTACGTAAAGCTCCATCGATAGCACGCGTAGTAGAAAAATCTGCACATCTTCCTTTCCAATTTCCAAACGCCAGAGAAAGCTCAGAAGTTTTTGTTAGCTTCTGAATTCTGATAGAAAAGATTGACGACGACGATAGCCATTCATCAGAATTCAATTCAGAACGAGATTTCGACCGGCCAGCGGCCAATGCAACTCCTTGGAAATCTCCTCGAAGAAGTTACGCCATTGCTCTCCTTTTGGGATCATGTATTCGTCATGTACATTAGCCAAGTTGCCAAGCAGCTGCTAGCCTGCTACTGACAGACTAACTGAACAAGAGAGAGAAAAAAAATATAAACTCGTTCAGTTGTTCTCTTGTGACTTGTTCTTCTCCCCGGCCGGCAAAGTCTCCACCTTATCGCCAGCTGTTTCGTGTTTTCCACCACTCGTTGATCTGGATGTCATAGTCGATTGATGCTAATTATGCTCGTCTTCTATTCTGCCTATTCATTAGCTTCTGAAAATCATGTTCATGTATGTGTCATTTTCGGATAAACAGTTATGTGCATAAACTGCAGGAACTAAAGGCCTCCGGTGTAAACTTAGCAGAAAGTTAATTGAATTTTTTTTAGATAATGGAACACGGAAGCGTTTTATTGGTCTCAGTCAATTACATCATGGTGATACAATTGCTCTGAGAATACTCTCGGCCTTTGGATAACTAAGATGCACTACAATGTACGTTTATGTACGTTTGCCTGGACAAGGGGTGGATTCAGCAGCACGGTTTTCTGTTCGATCAAGCCAGTGGTTTTCGCACAAGGCATCGATTTCTTCAGTTGGAGGGTCAAGATCAGAATCGTTCAGAGATGGAAAAGGAGAGGTTGATTTCATTCATTCATTCATTCATTCTTCCGTTCGTCCATTCACTCGCTAACCGATCAACCTGTCCTCCTCCAACTCCAAGGTATTGCCAAGTCCATGATAGCTTCCTTTCTCTGCGTCTCCATGCAAAGAAAATGATGGTTGGGACTTTGGATACCATGGTGCTGGATGGATGATGCTTTCAGCATGGCCTACTACCAGCATTTGCTACAATACCAATGCTTCACTCTTTCTCCATACCTTAATTCGCATACACTCGCGTCGGTGCAAAGTATGCATGTACCAGATGTGAGACAGTTTAGCGTTTGAAACAGATTATTTGTTGGATTATTACGGTGGATTATCTACTTGATTACAGAGATAGATTAAATACTTTGAGAAATAAACTTAATAGATATCTTAAAACAAGTAGGTTTTTTTTTTTAGAATTCGTATTTTTAAGAAGCATGGAGCAATTAATCTGTGACAATAATCCGGTGAATAAGTTGAAAATGATGGGGCTGAGCCTTGCTTATCTGCTTGCCTGATGAACTGCAACTCTGAAAGTCCATCAGTTTCAGAAACTCATCCTTGCAGTGCTACTTTGCTGAACTGCAAATTAGATTCAGAAACTCATCTTACCTCTATGCTGCTTGATCTGCTTCTTGTAAACTGGGGAGATGTACGAATGGATAATTTGAGTTGTGGTGCTACACAACACTACATCAGTGCCAGGTTCTTGGTCACAGAAAGTAGTAGCAGCTAGGTCCAGCTTACCTGGTCTGATCCTGGGTAATGGGGGGCTGGCTTAATTGTCACTCGCCTTGCATTTTTTAGAGAAGAACTCGCATTGCATTAATCAATGTTGACAGCTACTGTATGATTTGTTGGTTGTTTGGATCAGATTAACTAGTGCTTTTATGGATGTTTTATTGTTTCTTTTAGGTCTTTGCTTACCAACAGATGAACAGTGACAGGAGTACGGCAAAATATATTTGATTGTAGTGAAGGGAGACAGGCTCTTCACGCCTCATTTTCATGTAGTTCTACTTTCAGTCACAGGCAGTACTATTTTAAACTTGCAGGCGTTTGCAAAGTTAATTACAGCATATAAGGTAGCTGTTTAATTCAGTTGTAATGTCCTGTTTTTTTCCCCCATTAAGTTTCTGGGTACCGCACTGAACATATTATCTCGCTTTCTTGGCTGATACAACATGATTATGTGACCTATATATAGGTGACTTTAACTCCCTTTATTGGCTGGTGGTCATAAATTAACCGACAAAATTATATTTGTTAAACTCTCACATCGCTAAATAAAGTGAACGCATTTCGTTGCTGGGAATTTATGGATGACTTAACACGGAGAAGATACCCTCTTTCTACTCTTTTATGATGTTTTGATGATTGAGATGGGAAAAGAGGAAGAAAATGGTTGTCCTGGCAATTGAACTCTTACTACCGACAGATAAAAAAAAAACTCATTTCTTTTCTGAAAGAAAAAGTCATTTTGTTTATCTGAATCGCCTGCATGATATACTTGTGTAAGAGTCTGACAGATTAACAAAAAAACATTGTAGTGAAACTGAATATTTTGGCACTTGAACAATGCAAGAGTGCTACTCTACTTTGTATTGAGTTGTGATTCAAATTCATTTGCACTTAATAAAGGCCAGCTTCTGCCGTAGCGGAGCGACCATTGGGTTGTGCACCTGGGGACGCCCAGGGGTGCGGGGGTGGAGCCCCCGTGGTATGGATCGTCATCCCTTTTAGGGTTCCACCATATGTATACCTCTTGTAAGCCGCCATGCGGCGATGTAACCTCACCTCAGATATAGTGAAGATATTTTGCTGGCTGGCGCCCGTGGTTTTTTCTCTCCTGTTTTGGGAGGGTTTTCCACGTTAAATCTCGTGTCTTCTGTGATTGATCTATTGTTATTTATCGTTTGTTCTCCTATCGTTTCCTAACACTTTGATAATTAGCTTTAAGCACTGCAGTTCAATCTGATTGTCCCCATGTATGCTGGCTAATTCTATCAGCCTAGTGCAAAGCGAGGACCGCCAAATTGCAGTATTTTAAGCACTGCGACACACTGCTCACATTTTCCCAATTGATGCATCAGCTTCAGAAGAATCTCTGAATTTTTTTTTTAGGCAAAGCTTCAGAAGAATCTGATGTGATTTTGGCACATACTCCTAGATGCGCATATCTTAAAATCAATCAACCGTGCTTGCAAGAGAGAGTGCGGTTGCCAGTACATTATATGCTCATGATGGTATTACATGTCACAAGAACAAAAGCAAAAGCAAAGGCAGGCACACATTATGGCATTAAAGAAGTATCATATTATTGCTGAAGCATAAAGATTCAAGCTCAACAACATGATTGCTGCCTGATAAAGCCTTATGTTAATCGTTGCTCCATGCATTGCTCTCGTACTTTCCTCTTCTTGTTGTGCCAACTTTTGTCAAGCTTTTGTGGTTGATGTTTTACTCCTCACGTTACTGATAGTCTGAAATGTCTCTGAACATGATCACTGAACTGAACCGTTGAAATTCAGAGAAATGATTTCGATCCATCGGTCAAGGAGTTGACCCGGTGAAAGTGCAGACCAAATGCAACTTGATCGACTTTAATGATAAAGAAAGCCCACAAATTATCAAGTGATCTTACAGCTAGTTAAGTGTACCAGAACTATAATCAACTGAAACTGAAGTACCAGTAAGTGCTAATTTATATTTGCACGACAGCTACAGGTAGAAAGCAATTAATCATCAAGCTGAGATGAACTGATGAACACCGCTTGTACGTGCAGTATTTGATATGCCTTTTGACTAATCTCATCATATCACTGATGAGATCGATCACGAGAAGCGTCCGGTTCAGTGCTACCATCCAATGCAGATTTTGTCCGCACACGTTATTACATCGGGTATTGCGAGATTACACCAAATGCAGAGATGATTATGCGTTGTCGCGCTCTGCAAATCGGCCATTGCTGACGACTCTTCCATGGAAATGGTCACAGGTCTGCATATACCAGAACGAAATCAGACACATACGATGGAATAATGGATGAATTGGATGTACAAATCCGTGTGCTCTCTGGTCGTTTTGTACGTTGGCAAACATGTTGGTTTTTGCAACATTTTCACTAGAGGCCAAGAAAGAAAACTTTGCTGAATATTGTACCAACTAACTATTAATCATGCAAGCTTTACAAGTTTCGAACTTGATCTGAACAGTGTTCAGTTGCACAGTACTCTGCTGCTGATGATGATGATGGTATAACTCTGGCTCTGCCTGAATCTTCCTGCTCTTATTTTTCTCCAGAAAGGGAACAAGGCTGCAAGGTTGGTTCTTTTTTAAAAAAGAAAGAAAAACTTGTTCTTCTATGCTCTATGGGGTATCCAAAGTTAGAATTGCCTGTGTAGTCCAAGTAGGACAATCGGTGGCAAAAGCAGCCAAGTAGGACGGTTTGGCTGCACATACTATGGTGATAATTCTGCTGGTTAGCTAGTTCAGCTGGAGTTAAAATTACAAAACTTAATTTTAAGGTTTTCATTATAGTATAATTTTTAGCATTGATTTTTAAACCATAAACAAATACATATATAAAAGTTTCAGCTCTGATTATTTTTCTTATATACTTGTACTTGCTCCCTCCGTCCTAAAATATAAGTATTTTTGGACCTTGGATCGTTCTTCGAGTTGCTATTTTAACCAACGATATCTACAAAAGTAAGATGTTTTTGTTGAATAGTCCCACATTGGTTGTGGAAGGGCAAATGACCTAAGATATAAGTGGGGGAGCCCCTCACCTCAATGGCTAGCTTTTGGGTGGGAAAGGCCCTTTACGATCCTATAAGTGGTATCAGAGCCTTGTTTTCTTCTTTAGATTTTTATCGATCTAGAGTTTTTGCCATGACTACTCCCGCTAGATTTTCAACTAAGCCTCATGTTTTCGATGGAATGGATTTTTCTCATTGGTGTAGTAGGATGCAATCTTATATTATGGCTGAAGATTATGATATTTGGAGAAAAGTTTCTCATCCTTATGTGATTCTTGAAGCTATTAATATTGCTGCTAAAAAAACTGCTTTTAAACAAAATTGCAAAGCTTGCAACATTCTTTTGAGTGGTATTTCTCGTTCGGATTATGATCGTGTTGCGCATCTTCAAACTGCTCATGAGATTTGGACTGCTTTGAGTAATTTTCATCAAGGAACAAATAATATTAAAGAACTTCGTCGTGATCTTTTCAAAAAGGAGTATATTAAATTTGAGATGAAACCTGGAGAAGCTTTGGATGACTATCTTTCTAGGTTTAATAAAATTTTGAATGATCTTAGATCTGTTGATTCGTCTTATGATGCTAATTATCCACAATCTAAGATTTCTCGCCACTTTTTGAATGGTCTTGACATGTCTATTTGGGAGATGAAAGTTACATCTATTCAGGAGTCTGTTAACATGTCTACTTTGACTTTGGATTCACTTTATATAAAATTGAAAACACATGAGATGAATGTTCTTTCTCAAAAAGTTGATTCTAAGTCGAATGCTTTGGTTTCTTCTTCTTCCTCTTTGGATGTTGATACTTCTTCATCTAAGTCTTCTTTTCTTGCTGTTATTAATGCCACATCCGATGATCAACTCGAACAAATCGAGGAGGAGGATTTGGCTTTGGTTGCTAACAGAATTGCTCGAGCTATGAATAATGCCAGGAACAGGAAAAGAGGTGGCCCAAATCGTTGCTTTGAATATGGTTCAATTGATCATCTTCGTTCGCATTGTCCTAAGCTTGGGAGAGGCAAAAGAGAATATAAAGATGGTGAGAAGACCAACAACAACAAGCCGAACAACAACAAGTCGAAGGGTTCATCCCAAGGGAGGAAGCTGGACAATCTTAGGAAGGCTTTTCAACAAGTTTGCGCCGCCTTCGAGCCACTAAGTGATGTAGATGGTGAAAGTGGAGATGATGATAAGGGAAAGAACATCTCCGATGTTTGCTTCATGGCGCGTGGTGAATCTAACACACAATATGAAGATAATGAGGTGAGTGCTTTTGAGGAAGCTATTAATATTTTGAGGGAAAAAAAGAAGTGTGAGAAGATGTATAGAAAACAGGAATTTATCATTGAATCTCTTAAATCTGAAATTGCTAGATTAAAATCTCTTATTCCTAATGATGATGATTGTGAGATTAAAATTGCGAGGTTTTAATGAATGAGATTTCAAAAATTAGAAATGTTAATGCTGCACATGATTTGAAAAATAGATCTTCTCTTGCTTGTAGTTTTGCTTTGCACACACGCACTTTGGATGAGTTGTTTTTAACTAAAAAGTTGTTATAAAAATATCGAATTGCTTTTCATGCCAGTTTGATGTTTAACATGATTTCTGCTAAAAAGTTAAAACAACCTCATGATGTTTTGGATTGCTCAACATGTAATTTGAATAAGATGAAGTTAAAAGATGCTTTAGGTCGTGTTGAGTACATGGAAGACGTTGTGAAAAACAATGAAGTGCTTTCTTGCCCTAATTGTTGTAAAAGCAAATGTGTTATGGTAGATTGTGAAAATTGTGCTAATTTGGAAAAAGAGGTTTCTTATTTGAAAAATTCTTTGCTAAGATTTTCTGATGGTAAAAAGAACCTCAACATGATTTTGGATCAGTCAAAGGTTAGCACACATAACCGTGGTTTAGGTTTTAATCCTTATGCTTATAATTCTAGACATCCTCCTGTTGTGTTAAGTATTGGTGCTAGAAGTGGTGAGATTTTGGTTAAACTTGATAATAACAAAACTGTGTTTAAATCTGCTGGTATCATGTCTACTATGAGTGCATCTTCTTCGAAATCCAATATTGTGCATGCAAAATCTCCTGTTGTTGCTTGTGTTGCTAAGTCTTCTAATGCTACCAATGTGTCTAATCATCATGAAAAATATACTTGTTCTTTTTGTGGCAAAGATGGACATATTGTTGGTTTTTGTTTCAGATTAGCTCATAAACAGAAAAAGGAGAGAGAGATTGCTTTTGCAAAATCAAAGTGGCAAAAATCGGGTTTTCCCTCGAGGAAACCGGTCAGACCGCAGTGGGTCCTGCGGTCAGACCGGCGACTAGTCAGACCGGCTATTGAGCGTCGGTCAGACCGGGCACCGGTCAGACCGGCGGTACAGAGGCGGTCAGACCGGCCCCCGGTCAGACCAGCCACTTTACCTCGGTCAGACCGGCCTCGGAGGATTTTTTTCTGAAAATTCTAAAATTGATTTTGCACGTGGATATATGCCTGTTGGATCTTCTGGTCGTGTGTCTCAGTACTGGATTCCTAAATTTTTATTATCTTCTAACCCCAGTACTGAGGCTTCGACTTCTGCTTGTGTGTACGCTTTGGTGGCAAGGAAGGAGAATGTGTGGATCGTGGATTCCAGTTGTTCGCGGCACATGACCGGTGATAAAAATTGGTTCTCCTCTCTCAAAAAGGCATCCAAGACTGAATCGATTATCTTTGGTGATGCTTCTACAAGTGTCGTTCTCGCTACAGGTTTGATTAAGGTAAATGAAAAATTTGAATTGAAGAATGTAGCTTTGGTTGAGGACTTAAAGTACAATTTGCTTTCGGTTTTACAAATTGTTAATGAAAATTTTGAGGTTCACTTTAAGAAAACTGGAAGTAAAGTTTTTGATTCTTGTGGTGATTCTGTGTTGAATATTTCTCGCTATGGGAGAGTGTTTAAAGCTGATTTTGAAAATCCTGTTTCACCTGTGATAACATGTTTGGTTGCTAAGTTTGATAAAGATGTGATGTTTTGGCATCGTAGACTTGGACATGTTGGTTTTGATCATCTCACTAGATTAAGTGGTTTGGATCTTGTTCGTGGTTTGCCTAAACTTAAGAAAGATCTTGATTTGGTTTGTACACCGTGTCGTCATGCTAAGATGGTTTCTACTTCACATGCTCCTATTGTTTCTGTGACGACGGATGCACCGGGACAGCTATTACACATGGACACTGTTGGTCCAGCTAGAGTGCAATCTGTTGGAAGAAAGTGGTATGTGTTGGTTATTGTTGACGATTTTTCTCGATATTCTTGGGTTTTCTTTATGGCAACTAAGGACGAAGCTTTTCAACACTTTCGTGGTTTGTTTCTTCGATTGGAGCTTGAATTTCCTGGTTCTTTGAAAATAATTCGAAGTGATAATGGTGGTGAATTTAAAAATGCTTCATTTGAACAATTTTGCAATGAAAGAGGTATTGAACATGAATTTTCTTCTCCTCATGTTCCTCAACAAAACGGTGTTGTTGAAAGGAAAAACCGTGTTTTGGTTGAGATGGCTAGAACGATGTTGGATAAATATAAAACTCCTAGAAAATTTTGGGCTGAGGCTATTAACACTGCTTGTTATATTTCAAATCGGGTTTTCTTGAGATTTAAACTTGGCAAAACTTCTTATGAACTTCGATTTGGACATCAACCCAAAGTTTCACATTTGCGTGTTTTTGGTTGTAAGTGCTTTGTCTTGAAATCTGGAAATTTGGATAAGTTTGAGGCACGTTCTACCGATGGATTGTTTCTTGGTTACCCCGCACATACTCATGGCTATCGTGTACTTATTTTGGAGATTAACAAAATCGTTGAGACTTGCGAAGTTTCTTTTGATGAGGCTAGTCCAGGTACTAGACCCGATATTGCAGGTACACTGTCACAGGTTCAGGGGGAGGATGGTCGTATTTTTGAAGACGAGAGCGACGACAACGACGATGATGAGGTCGGCTCGGCCGGTCAGACCGGGCGCCAGGCCGGTCAAACCGCCGGCACACCTCCGGTCAGACCGGCCCATGAGGAGCAGTCAGACCGTCCAGGGTCGTCGGCTGAGGGTTCTGTTGATGCAGTTCGAGATGGTCCTCCAGAGATTACAACTTCAACCAGTACTGATACAGAACGTGGATCAACTTCAGAAGTCGCTGCTCCTATGCACATTCAACGACGACATTGTTAACGACCAAATTTGGTAATATTAGCATCGGAGGTGAAGATGGGATCGAAACGGAATCGGAGATAAGGATTGTTGCGGGAACATAGTAAGAATCGGCTGGAGTCCAGATCGGCTACGACTAGAATCGGCTAAATCTGAATCAGACTGGGTTAGGTGATACAGCCGATTCCGGCAATATGACTCGTATCCAACATTGGGTTTGAGTTGATATGCTTCAAGATGATTGCCACACGTGGATAGATTCCTGAAAAGGCAATTGTATCTATTAATTAGGATATTTTATGTAATTTCCTTAGAGATATGCTTAGGGCAAAAGTCTGCTGCAAAGACTTATGGTATCTTAGAGTTTGTTAGAGATAATAGTCGTGTCCAGTATGGACATATCTTGTAATTCTCGGGTATAAATAGACCCCGAGCCCTATGTAAAAAAGGAGAACACACGTTCAATACAATTTCGGCGCATCGCCACCTTTTTGCTTTAGTTTTATTTCGACGAGTTCTTGCTTTCGGGTTGAGCTGCATCGGTTTCGATCTTCAACAAGAGGTAAAACTTGTTATGACGGCTTGTGTTCTCGGGATTAGTGCTTCCATCTTCATGATACTCTAATCTTGTTTACGTAATTCGTTGAGTTATCATATATCGTACATAATCTCTGGCAATATCGCTACCTAACCTACAATCGGCTAACATCTGTTAGTAGAGGGCAGCCGATTAGGTTAGATTTTGATGTTGATTTAGATTATATAAGATATCTACCACTCTATGAAACTTCCAGCGGCTTGATTGTCTAGATATTGTTCTTCTTTTCATACTTAATACTGCATCAGTTGAGTTTGATCTATTAAGTCGTGCTTAGAATATCAATCTCTAGCCTGCCTTCTGGTTGCCGATTAGGGTAGTATCGGAGTTTCAGCCGATCTTATCTGATTTAACCATATTCGCTCTATATGCTTCAGTGACATATTAAATCCGCCCTTTATGTCAAGATCTTATTGCATTTAAGTATATTAAGCTTTTGTTTGATATATTATACTTATTTTAATATCCTGATATAGAGTAGTATTGGAGTATTAGCCGATACATGCTAGATCTATATAATCGGCTATGCTATAAACATATATAGTCCTGTTATTAATATATATTTCGATCCAAGTGATTTATACTGTCTCGGCATGGCGACCGATATATCCCAATCACTTGATTTAAATATATATCGATATAAGAGCTATATATTGGTAATATCTATAGCCGATCGAGTAGGTTTAGTTCTTTATTATCTATTTATAGTCGCCGATCGATTCACATATGACATCGGCTCAAAGATAAATGATATGTCATCGGCACTTAGCCGGTCGGCTATCATTTATAGATTTAACCACGATCTCTCAGTTTCTATTTCTTGTTGATTGCAGGATCAAATCAACTGGCACGCTAACACACCCGAAGGCGAGCTTTGGACCTGCACTGGAGTTAAGCAGATCTCCCAGGCCTCGTGTTTTACGTCAACAGACATCCGCCGGAACAAATCATTGGTAATATAGGTGAGCGGACTATAAGGTCTAAGGTAACGACTCATGATGTTTGTGCAAATTCTGCATTTGTTGCTTCTTTTGAACACAAAGATGTGTCACATAAATTAACTGATGAATCGTGGATTAACGCCATGCATGAAGAACTTGAAAATTTTGAGAGAAACAAAGTTTGGACTTTAGTTGAACCAACTTCAGGACATAATATTATTGGAACCAAGTGGGTTTTCAAAAATAAACAAAATGAGGATAGTTTGATTGTGAGAAATAAAGCTAGACTTGTTGCTCAAGGTTTTACCCAAGTGGAGGGTTTTGATTTTGATGAAACTTTTGCTCCTATTGCTAGAATTGAGGCAATTAGGCTTTTGTTGGCTTTTGCTGCTTCAAAAGGTTTTAAATTGTATCAAATGGATGTGAAAAGTGCTTCTCTAAATGGTTTTATACAGGAGGAAGTTTATGTCAAACAACCACCAGGTTTTGAAAATCCTGATTTTCCCAACCATGTTTTTAAATTGTCTAAAGCTTTGTATGGCTTGAAACAAGCTCATAGAGCATGGTATGATAGGCTTAATAACTTTTTGCTTGCGAAAGGTTTTACAATGGGAAATGTTGACAAAACACTTTTTGTTCTTAAGCATGGTGATAATCAACTTTTCGTTCAGATTTATGTGGATGGTATCATCTTTGGTTGTTCGACTCACGCTTTGGTTGTAGATTTTGCTGAGGCTATGCGCGGGGAATTTGAGATGAGCATGATGGGTGAGTTATTGTACTTTTTAGGATTGCAAATTAATCAAACACCTCAAGGTACTTTTGTGCATCAAACAAAGTATACAAAGGATCTTTTGAGACGGTTCAAGATGGAGAATTACAAGCCAATTTCAACACCAATTGGTTCTACAGCTGTGTTGGATCCTGATGAAGATGGTGAAGCTGTTGATCAGAAGGAATATAGAAGTATGATTGGATCTTTATTGTATCTAACTGCTTCTAGGCCAGACATACATTTTGCTGTGTGTTTATGTGCACGCTTTCAAGCTTCTCCTCGTGCTTCACATCATTAAGCGGTCAAACGAATAATGAGGTATTTGAATCATACACTTGAGTTTGGAATTTGGTATTCTACTTCATCTTCTATATACTTAAGTGGATATTCTGATGCTGATTTTGGGGTTGTAGAATTGATAGGAAAAGTACTAGTGAAACATGTCATTTTCTTGGTACATCATTAATTGCATGGTCTTCTAGGAAACAATCTAGTGTTGCTCAATCAGCTGCTGAATCTGAATATGTTGCTGCTGCTGCTAGTTGCTGTTCACAGATTCTTTGGCTTTTATCTACTTTGAAAGATTATGGTATTACTTTTGAGAAAGTACCTCTCTTTTGTGATAATATTAGTGCTATTAACATTGCTAAGAATCATGTTCAACACTCACGCACAAAGCACATTGATATTCGTTTTCACTTTTTGAGGGATCATGTTGAGAAGGGAGATGTTGAATTGCAGTTTTTGGACACTAAGTTGCAAATTGCTGATATTTTTACTAAACCTTTGGATTCTAATCGCTTTGCTTTTCTTCGTGGTGAATTGGGCATAATTCATCCTTTTGGCATGGTTTGAGGGGGAGTTTGTACCTCATGGTTTTATCAAGCAATAATATGACAATGAAAAATTTGCGAAAAGATAGCTTTGTTTATGCATATGGTATTTTCTTGTGCATGTTAGCAATAGTTTGAAGGTTTATTTGTCTCTAGCATAGCTTGTATGTATTCTAGTCTTTTCATGAGATTTAGATTTTGCTTTTAAGGGAGATGATGCATGACACTTAAATTTTACTTGAATTAAGTAAATATGCAATGTTGATGCTAGCATATGGTTTGATTTATAAATGCTTTATATATATGTTTTATTGACTTGTTATTCCTCAAATAGCTTTAATTGCTCATTGTGAAAAAGAGAATAAAAAATATGAAAAAAAATGAATACTGAATCCTTGGAAACAGTCTTGACGACAAGGACGTATTCGATGTGAGCAAAATAATTGGTGCCGAATCCCTGGATACAGTCTTGACGACAGGGACGTACCCGGAATAAAAGAGAAAAATATGAGCAAAAAGGCTAAAGAAAAGAAAAGTTAAAAAATTCTCTTGGTTATTTTTGTGCTAAAGTTTATTTGAGAAAGAGTGATAAATGCAATAGGTATATGTGTTTAGTGTTTACTCTTCAACCTATGTGCTTGTTAAGATGTTGCATTATAAATCGTATGAAATCATAAATTTTGATTGTTGATTCAAGCTTAATTGTAAAATCTTCGGTTCATGGTTATACTTTAATGCATGCTTGTTATGTTATAGATGGGTTCATTTTCTTTTTATTGCAACACATGACTTGATATGCTATATGTATGCTAAGCTCTTGAACATTAATGAACATAATTACTATGCTTGATGAAATCATTGTCAAAAGGGGGAGAAGTAATGTGAAAATTTTTGGATTTTTTGGAGAAGCAAGGTGAATTTTGGAGAGTTGTTGAGAAGAGCATGTTTTTGGTTCAATTGGGAATTTCTTTCTTTTAAAAAGGGGGAGAAGTTTTCTTTTGGATTTTTCGAGCACGATGTGTACGTTTGTACGAAGTGTGCTTTTTACCACTTTGTTTTTATTTTTCCAAACACCAAAACATTTTTGATGGGTTTGCCAATGTGTTCATCAAGAGGGAGATTGTAAAATCAAAGGTGTTTTTGATTATTATTCTGTGATGAACAATTGGCATTGGAGATTATTGGTTTTGTTATTTGGAATTTATTCACGAAGTGGTTTTGGAGATTATTGGATTTACAGGTGAATCGCAGGATTCTATCATTTTATGTGACCGGTCAGACCGGGCTGTGTATGCCGGTCAGACCGGCGGTGATCGAGCGGTTGGACCGGCCAGCCCGCGGTCTGACCGGCCGATACTGTGTCGGTTTCGGTTTCGAGTTGTTTGTTTGGACATCCGTGATTATTTCATGATTATGACTTCTAGATGGATACTATACGTATGTAATACTGTTGTTTGCTACTAATGAGTCAAGTTGGAGATAGCTTGGTCTCGGAATATGGTTTCTTTGTTTATTTCATGTGTAGGTGACTCGATGTCTCGGGAGAGTATTTGTGGTGATGGACCGGGAGTCGGCTTGGGGATAAGACGACGTCCGTGGTGGTCAGAGATCATGCGGGATACTTAGGCTAGAGTTGATGCACGTGGTTGATGGAGATTCCATATGGCATACGATGGAGGTATTGTGTGCTTATGGGATGTGGAGTCGAATTTGGAAGGAGTCTAAATTTGGTACGATTGGTTATGTAAAGTTTCTTTCTTGTACTAAAGGGTTTCCTAAGGTGTTTAGGACTCTTAGTATGAGTTTGGTTCGTGGCTTTAGGCTGCCTACCTTATGTATAAATAGAGGGGGAGCGTGAGACTTCCCGGTATCGCTTTAGAGAGCAATTGAGTTGAGTTTTGAGTTAGGGTTTCGAGTTTAGTCGAAATTTTTGTAAGGAGTGCTGTTGGTGCACTTTGTAAACACAGAGAGAATCAATAAAGTCGTCATCTATTTTAAGAGTTCTTCGATTTGTGTTTCACCGGGTTTCGGCGGTCTAACCGGCAGCTCACCGGCGGTCAGACCGGCGGCATTGCGGCGGTCAGACCGGAGATTCAACACCGGTCAGACCGGCGGCATCCACTCGGTCAGACCGGCAGATCAATCTCGGTCAGACCGACTTCCGTCGATTTCGAAGGTAACTTTTATTTCCACTAAAAGTTTTTGGTTTTTGGGTATACCAACCATTCACCCCCCCCCCCCCCGCTAGTTGGCTTAGTTCTTGTGATTCGATCCTACAATTGGGATCAGAGCCAGGCTAGGTTAACATCTCTGGCCCAATGGACACGTGTGAAGGCCTGATGGACCGTGGGTGCCTGCGGGACCGTATACCTGATGGACCGTGGGCCGGTGGGGGCCCGGATACGGTGAAGGGGCGGTGAAGGGCTAAGGGACACTAATGTGTGAAGGGAGAGTTTGTTGGATAGTCCCACATTGGTTGTGGAAGAGCAAAGGACCTAAGATATAAGTTGGGGAGCCCCTCACTTCAATGGCTAGCTTTTGGGGTGGGAAAGACCCTTTACGATCCTACAGTTTTAAATAAAGAGAGTTACATATTATAATAGTTCATTTAATGATAAATATAGTATCATCAAATTTACATGATTAATCTTTTTAATTTTTTTTGTTATTGATAGTCAAAATTTAAAAAGTTTGACACTATTATAAAAATATTTATATTTTTGGGACGAATGGATTACCATTTGTCGGCCATTCCTTAACGAATCAGAATAAGAGTTGATCTCCCTAAAATGAAAAAAAAAAGAGTTGATCTTGTTGGCAAGCTGACACCTGCAGCTCCCCGCATCATTTTGTCTGTTTGCTTCGTGTAAGAATCTGCACGTGCGTAGCACGACGTCGTGTATAATCTTTTCATGTTCTAAAAAAAACATTTTTAATTGTTTTTTACTGTCAAAGTGGAGTGGTGCTCGGTACATATAGCAGATATTACCGTTGAAACCCAGAAAGAGCACCTCCGTCCCATATTACTTTTTCTTTGATATTTTGTTTACAATGTTTGATCATTCATTTTATTTGTAAAATTAGTGTAAATATAAAAAAGATAAGTCACACTTAAAATATATTTGATAATAAAATAAGTCACAAACAAAATAAATAATCATTCTAAATTTTTTTATTAAGATAAATAATCAAACACTATAAATAAAAACTCAAAGCAACGAGTAATAAGTGACGGAGGTAGAGTATATTTTTACGGGTGGCCGTGACACGATGCAGCACAGGTCAGGTGGGTGCCGCGTCACCGCCGGCGAGTGGGCCCCGCATTCCAGAGAGAGTAGTAGTAGGCCGGAGTAGGTTATACTGTCCCTTTCCGAGCCACGCGGCGAGTGCCACGTGGAGGTCTGTGATGAAGCCACGTCGGCGGCCGCTGTCGGTGCGGCTCCGCCCCACCGAGCGGTGTTGGAGGACGCACCAAATGACAGGTGGGGCCCACTGAGTCCCCCGGATGCGGGGTGGGGCCCGCGCACCCGGAAGCGTTTCGTTTGGCTGCGCTGTCTTTCTGGCTGGCCCATGTGAGAGACGGGGCACCACTCGGTGGGACAGCGCGGGTGGGCCCACCAGCCTCGTTTTGGTGGCTTCGGAGAGGAGTGGGCTGGGTGACATGTGCAGGTGAGAAAAGTTTTTTTTTCCCTGCCGCCACGTCAGCTTCACCGCACGCCCAATGTGGAGTACGAGGTGGTAAAAAAAATGTCCAGCGAAATTATGGGATTTTTTTATACACTTTTACTCCTCCAGTGGCTGCTCCGTTTGACCGGTCAAGGTAGTACTCCTAGCTCACACACACACACCGTAGCTGCTGCTACTACACATTCGTAGTTATTCCGATTCTTGGAATTTAGATTTTTATTTGCACACTTTATAAGCTACTCCTTTCTTCCCATAATACAAGAAAATATTTTCTTTTGGATAAGATTAAAGTTAGCAATAAAATACTCCATATGTCCCAAAATATAAGTATTTTTTAATAGTGCCAAGTCATATATTTTTAACTTTGACTATTAATAGAAAAAATAAAAAAAACATTAATCATGTAAAATTGATGTTACCAGATTTATATTAAAAAAATATCATAATATGCAACTATTTTTATTTAAAACATTTTACTTTCATATATATATATTGTTATTAAAGTAGCATCTCGAATACTGTGTCAAGTCCAGAAATATTTATATTTTAGGACGGAGGGAGTAATATTTAATTGAGGTTAAAATAGGTAAAATTTTGAATTGAAGTTGATGGATGTATACTGTTGGTATAACTAGAATGGGCAAAATCACTTATATTAAGGGACGTTTGAGTACTAAAGGATGTAATTTTTTTAATACTTTTCTACAAGCAAACTTATAACTTTATAGTTGTTAATTCATTTGTTCGTTTTGTTCATAGTCTCAAATAGGAGTAGCTATCACAGAAATCAGATAAATCATAAAATTTAGCTATCTTACATGAAAAAACACACAATGAGTATAGTGTGATATTGCATTCCGTTCTCTTTGTCTCGCTGCTTCACCCCATTTGGGTAACTTGGACTGGTACCAAATACGGCCGCCACGCCACGCCTCCGCCCTCCCCAGCACTCAAGTGCGCCAATCATCCACCCTAAAACTAAAAAGAGTGAAATACATGGCCGGTTCTTAAACTTATGGGTGGTGTCATTTAGGTCCGTGAATTTAAAAATTACACGTTTAGATCCGTGAATTTGGTTTAATGTACCATCCCCAGACCAATTATCCTTTGACCATATTTGACAGCCAATGTGGCATGCCACGTAGGCAACACTTTTGTACTCAGCCCCCTCTATATATACCTTCGCACATAACTTGCCCTGATCAGTGCATTTCAACCCAAATCCCCCAAAATATCCCTAAATCGGCTAGGGTTTTGACGGTGAGGTTAGTGGAAGGAGGCAGGAGACAGCACAGTGCAGTGCAGCGGGGTTAGCGGTTGCACAGCGCGGCCGAATTAGCGACGGGAGGCAGCGCAATGCGGCTTGCACACTAGGCATCTCCTTGGATTCTCCAAGCTTGTCCTCGTTTTCTTAGGCCATTTTAGAGCGTAGAACAATGGCAATTTCTAATCGGGACCACATTTTCTATACATGCAGGGAGAAGAATGAGAGGGAAGAACGAATTGAGGATTCTTTTGGGGGGGGGATTTTGGTGTCACTAGGGGTGGGCGTTCGGTCAGACCAAAAAATTCGGTCTCGGTCTTCGGTTTTCGGTCAGTTCGGTCTTCGCAAACTCAGGACCGAATTTCATCCAAAAAAACTCAGGACCGGCAAATTCGGTCTCGGTTTTGCGGTCTCGGTCTCGGTCTCGGTCTGACCGAAATTTTTGAGGAGAGTTTGGAACGAAAAAATTTGGAACGCGCGGTGGAGGGCGGCGGCGGCGGCCGCGGCGCGGTGGAGGACGGCGGCGGCGGCCGCGGCGCGGTGGAGGACGGCGGCGTTGGCCGCGGCGTGATGGAGGATGGCGCCGGCCACCGCGCGGTGGAGGACGGCGACGTCGGCCGCGGCGCAGTGGAGGACGGCACCGGCCGCCACGCGGTCGAGGACGGCGGCATCGGCCGCGGCGCGGTGGAGGACGGCGGCGGCGGTCGCGCGGTGGAGGACGGCGGCGGCGGCCGCACAGTGGAGGGCGGAGGCGGGCCGCGGCGCGGTGGAGGGCAGAGCTGGCGGCGGCGGCGCGGTGGGGGCTGGAGGAGGAGGCGGCGGCGTGGTGGGGGCTGGAGGAGGAGGCTGCACTGGTAGTAGGGTTAGTATCACATCTAGGGTTTGTTTTAGTGGGCTTATTGGGCTTCCTAGGTCTATTGGGCCAAAATTTCGGTTAATTCGGTTAACCGAACCCAATAACCGAAATGACCGAAATAAATTCGGTGTTTTGAGGGCTGGGACCGAATAGATAACCGAATTTCTCGGTCTCGGTCTTTTCGGTCTTGGTCTCGATCTTTTCGGTTCGGTTCTTCGGTTCGGTCTAAATATGCCCACCCCTAGGTGTTACTATATAGCTACAAGGAGATATATGCGACGTATTGTGATGTCGAGGGGGCTGAGAGCAAAAGTGTTGTCTACATGGTATGCCACGTTAGCGGTCAAACACAGTCAAAGGACGTTTGGACCGGGGTGGTACATTAAACCAAGTTCACGGGTCTAAACATGCAATTTTCAAGTTCATGGACTTAAGTGATACCACCACACAAGTTTAGGGACTGGCCATGTATTTCACTCAACTAAAAATACACCTATAATTTCATTTTTCAAAGCTTTTCCTTCTCCTGCGAGCAACTGTTACTACCCGCTCTATTTAATATTACAAGTCATTTTAAGTTTGGTTAAAGTTAAACTACTCCAAATTTAATTAAGTTTGTAAACAAATAGAATAATATTTACAATGTCAAATTAATTAAATTAAATCAATAATTGAATATATTTTTACAATATATTTATCTTGGATTGGAAATGTTACTACTTTTTCTACAAACTAGGAAGGCAGCCTGCGCAGATGCGCGGGCACCTTATTTAGTGGTGTTTGAAATTTTGTGACGAATGTTTGTTTATAGGATTTTTTTTTCAAGAAAATGTATATTTTACTCTTCTAAATCTATGTTTATCAATAATTTTTCTGGGATTGTTTTGAAAGTTGGTTTCGATCACTCGACGTACGGATGTGCGTTAAGGGGTGACATGTTCCTGGACATTTGTCTATATGCATATGTGACTATGCAGGCTAGTTGGACCGACTGGGACGTCGGATCCTTTAAGGGGGTGTCTATGACATCCCTAGTGCAATTAGGATGTGGTCTATATGTTTTATTCGAAGGATGTAACCTGTGTTGTACTTGAGTAGTACCATCTTGCTAGTTATAGCAAGAGTGTAGCTAACTTGTAAGACATTGCCTCTCCAACCATATCATTTTTGGGTTAACAAATTTACCCGAAGCGAGAATGATAGTGTAAGTGAGGTGATATTTATAAGTGAGCATGCCAGTTGAATGGAGGCTGGGTTGCCTTATTTTGAAGGATGGGTTGTTACATATTGTAAACTAAAATTACTTGCATCATGGTGTCTTAAATTTATGAGAAAAATATGTCGCAACAATGGAGCTTGTTCATATGAAACTATCATTTTTATACTACATGTGTTTATTTTTTAAAAAAAATATTTAGCATCTTAATTTAAACTTTTAAGTAATATTTTTTGCTTGTATACTAAAGATGTCTTTGTAGATTTTAGGATATATTGATTTAAGAAATTTTATATTAGAAAATATGATAATATGACTTCTTTATCTAATTAAAGACATACTCACCTACTTCTATTTACTTCTACTACCTCCATCCATAAATCGAAGGATTCAAATTTTATCCTAAAATATAAGGAATTTTTTAATACTACTCGTTCCATCCAGTCATTCTTTATTTAAATTTTATCCAACATTACTCTAACCATCTTCTAACTCTCTGCATACCCCTTATTTAATGATGGGTATCTTAGTTTTTTTTTTCATTCCTCCTTAATTCCTATAAAATTTTAGCATCCATTATAGGACGGAGATATATAGTAATAAAAAAAAAGCTTCAATCATAGACAGATTTATTTGTACCGTTGTAGATTGATTTAGCTATATTTGTATAGGTAAATAGACCCCGTATACAAGTTGAGAAATATAATTAAGTTGGTAGAAAGTCATTAGATGTCTTATGTTATGAAGTAATTAGTCCACTAATTTTATTAAAAAATTAAGGTGAATATTCTTTTCGGGGTAATTTTTAGGATCTTCTTCTATTCAGTTGTTAACTTAATTGTTGTAAGGAAAATAAAGAGTTGAGAGCCAGTGAGTTCGTCTTGTCCATAAGGAGGGAACTGGATACATGTGTTGTACATACGCACTGGCCTGATCGATCAGTAGGTTTTTTTAATATATAGATCTAATAGTTTAAAATAAGGTCCATTGGTTTGGGTAAGACGACATCAGCTCAATAATACATACTCCTGCGATAGTTACTACAATGTATCCACTTGAGATCCATACTTGGAACCGTTCAGGGTATGGAGAAAATGGAGGTGATGAAAATAGTTTTTTTTATGTCTTCAGTTGATTTATTGTATAGAGTATACATAATTTGTTTGTGGTGTTAATCAATACTACTACATTTTAGTGGTACATATATAATTTTCTCTTTTAAAAATTAGCAGGGTTGATCATTGGACTCTACTTCGAAAAATATAATAGCTTCAGTGGTGAGGACCATGGAAAAAAATATTTGCTCAAACTGTGATCCTTTGCTAATATACAAGTTAATATAGGTTTTTATTTTTTTTTCTATTATACATCTAATTCACCTATGCATGTTCATGGGGATTAATATTCGATGAAGTTTGTTAAAATTATATGTGCTATTTGTTAACACTATTTGGATGGGGACGACACAAAAAGATAAATAATGTAGTTACAAGTATGTTTTTTTACTAGCGAATAGTAGTCTCTCGTATGGATGTTTGTTTTTTTTCTTTTTTTTCTTTTCGGATGAATATTTGTCTATCATAGGAATAGGGTATGCGTATTTGTATTCATAGTGTGCGTCTGCACGCATATATATGAGCTCATGTGATTGCCTTTTAATTTGTTTGTAAAAAAGTATATTTAAAAATTTGACGTGAAGAGAGTGGAGCAACGGGTGGCATGAGACGGCGCCGTGGCGTGGCTTCTTTTACCTCCTCGCAAGGAGTCGTCACTACGTATATACTCAATTTAGAAAAAAACTTTAGAGCTGGAAAGAAAGAGAAAACTACCATATGGGACAAATCATATACATAGGAGTTGTGTATGTATGTAAGGAGGAATTAGATGATTTTTAGATAGAGGGATTATTGTCATAGATCTAATTTAATGGTTGAAAAATAAGAGATCACCGATTGTGAGTATAAATCGATGAATAGTTATTTTTATTTTATTTTATAGTTTTTCTTAGATTCTCTAATTAGAGCATCAGACATCTTCGAAACAACTCGAAATAACATATATTTTACAACTATTAGCTAAATATTAATTTGGTTTTTATCTCATGAGAGTGAAAAAAAAGAAAAAACAAAAGAAAAGAAGGTGGTCACGTACGAAGTATGTATGTACATGATCGTACACGTACGGGTGACGTGGGCGTGTGGCTTTCTAATTTCTAAAGATAAATTAAATCTATTTGGTATTTTTAGATCTAACGGTTAAAAATATGGCTCCACCAGATTAAATGAAAATCAATGGCTAGATGTTTTAAATGCCACTTGGCAGTCTGAGGGTGTTTGTAGGGATACCATGTGGCGGCTTAAGAACGTTTGTAGGAAATTTAAAGGACTTATAGTATATAATAGACTTGATTAAACTTAAAACATTTTGACTTTTTAAAATGACCTGTAATCTGAAATGGAGGGAGTATTATTATTCTTTCAGGACGGCAACTTGTGAAAGAAAAAATAAATAGAAAAAGGGCGCGTCTTTGATGTCTTTGGCTCGGTGTGTTTGCCGGCTTGCAGCGTGCGTGAAGGAAAGAGAGAGAAGAAGCGCGCCACGATAAAGGCAAGCGGCCGGTGAGGCCGGCGGAGGTGAGCGATGGTGGAAGTGGCAAGTTTGGCCGAGACGAGACGACACGACGGTTGCTTCCTTCCTAACCAACTCCCCAACCAAGCCTCCCTCCCTCGCCGGAGCTCTCGCCACCCCGCGGCCGCCGCCGCCGCCGCGAAACGGAGCATTTGGTTAATTGCATTGCGTCCGCGTTGGGTTTGCGTTGCATGGTCACGCGCGCGCACGCACGCACGCGGCTTTGGGTTTTTTTTGGCGCATAAATATTCCGCGGCTGCTGCTGCTGCTGCCGCTTCCTGCCTGTCCCTGAGTTGTACCCGCTCTATTTTTTTTTTCTCTCTCTTTCTTCTCCATCTCTCCTCCTTCCTTCCTAACCTCTCCCCACCTACCTCCCTGCCGCCTGATCCTGATTTCCCCAATTGAGGCCAGCGTCGAGCACCTGCACACACGCACACGCTCGCTGCTGCGCCTCGATTCTCGTCCCAGATCCGCCACTCCCTTCCCCAATTCGCCGTCACCTGCAGCTGAGTGTTGCTTGCTCGAGCTAGCTGGTGGTTCTTGCCTTGCAGGGCGAGGCAGTGGTAGCTTGCGAGCTTTAGCTGCGGGAGCGGTTGGCTTTGGTTTTGGTTTGGTAAATTGGTTGCGTGTGCGTGTGCGTGCCATGAGAAGATGATGCGCGCCAAGGCGAAAGGTACATTCCCACCGGCGGCGGCGGCGATGAAGGAGAGCTCTGCTCCTCCGCCGCCTGCTGCTGCGGCGGCGGCGGCGAGGGAGGATGAGTGGGAGGTGCGGCCAGGTGGGATGCTGGTGCAGAAGAGGAGCCCGGACGGCGACGCCCCGGCCGCGCCCGTGCCCACCATCCGCGTCAAGGTCAAGTTCAACGGCGTCTACCACGAGATCTACATCAACTCGCAGGCGTCCTTCGGTAATGCACGCGCCTCGCCTCGCCGCCGGCGGCGTGCGAGCGCGGCGTCTGGTTTTTTTTTTTTTTTGGGGGAGGGGTGTGATTCGGTCGAGCAGGTGCTGATGGTGGTGGTTGGTGGTGCAGGTGAGCTGAAGAAGCAGCTGTCGGCGCCGACGGGGCTGCACCCGGAGGACCAGAAGATCGTTTACAAGGACAAGGAGAGGGACTCCAAGGCGTTCCTCGACATGGCCGGCGTCAAGGACCGCTCCAAGATGGTGCTCCTCGAGGACCCAACGGCGCAGGCCAAGCGCCTCCTCGAGCAACGCCGCACCGACAAGGCCGAGCGCGCCGCCAAGTCCATCTCCCGCATCAGCCTCGACGTCGACAAGCTCGCCACCAAGGTAATCAATCACCACAATTTGCGGCGGCGCGGCTTCAATTTGGTTCCGAATTAGCTGAATTGGGCGGTGGTCTTGCAGGTGACGGCTCTGGAGGCCATCGTCGGCAAGGGCGGGAGGGTGGTCGACGCCGACGTGGTCACGCTCACGGAGGCGCTGATGAACGAGCTGGTCAAGCTGGACGCCATCGCCGCCGAGGGCGAGGTCAAGGTGCAGAGGCGAATGCAGGTTAGCACACGAACTCCAAACCGATTCTCGTCGCCGTTTCTTGCCCGATTGATTTCCGGCGAGCTCAATTTCCGACGAACGTCACGTCGCAGGAGAAGCGGGTGCAGAAGTACGTGGAGTCGCTGGACGCCATCCGCGCCAAGAACGCGGCGTCGCACAACAAGGCCAGCGGCAACGGCCACGCCAAGCCCCGGGCGCCGCACCTCCCGCCGCCGGTGTCGCAGCGGCGGCAGTTCCAGGCGCCGCCGCCCGCCGCGCCAACGACAACGAAGACCGCCGCCGCGCCGGCGCCGCCGCCCACGGCGAGCTGGGAGTCGTTCGACCTGCTGTCCTCGATGCCGTCCACGTCGTCGTCCACCGTGACGACCACCATGGCCGCCGCGACGACCACCACCACCACCTCGCCGATCCCGCGGTTCGATTGGGAGCTCTTCTAGCTCGCTCTCGCTCTCCCTCTCCTCCTCCTCCGATGGGTACACTACTCTACACTACACTACACTACACACTTCACCTTTTCTTTGTCCATTCATCTCGTGAGCTCATTCGATCGGTCGCACTAGCACCTGATCGATCAGCAGCGCTCGCCATTGTTTCTTTGATTTCTTCTGTTCATTCTTCCTCTTCTTTCTTTTTTCTTCATGTTCCTTTTTTCATTTCGAGAGTATATCTACAAAAACAAAAAAGAAGAAACACCATGGGTGATCGAGTGTGTTCAGTACGTATGTCATCACTCAAGTCAGTTCATCAATCCAATGCATGGTCAGTCACACAGCCAAAAAAGAAAAAAGTGGGTGGTATCATGACGAAGAATTTTCCGGTGACACTATATATATACAAAAAAAACAGCATGTATATGTGATTCGAAACACATTGAATTTTCTTCCTGTCTTGGATCATGATTGCTTGGGATTAATTGGGGAGAATGGGAGTGAGATTTTGCCGCGCAATCGCAACGATCTCCAGTCGAATTGCAATTGCATCATCGGGTCTGTGGGCGCGGAGCTAGTAGCGCAATTATTGCTGGCCATCTGCGCGCCACTCCGGGGAGCCGAGCCGAGCCGAGCTGAGATGAACAGTGAGTCAGTGAGTGATCCGGGCTAAGTTGAGTCCAGCCAATTCTGGGGCCGGGTGGGGTTGCGGGCGCGTTGGATCGTGGTCAAACGACACCGCTTGATCGAGCCGTCTGGTCGGCCGGATCGGAAGTCTCGGTTAAACTTCTTGTTTTATTTTTTGGAGGGAAAGAGAAATCATTGATATCAGAATAGGAAATTGTACATTCGTAATGAATCAACCGCGAGACACACGTCGTTTCATGTTTTACGGTGCTTAAGAGATATCACGAGGAAAAAAAAATTTAGTACCTTATAGGTGGTGTTTGGATCCAGAGACTTAACTTTAGTCCCTGTCTTTAGACACTAATTTAGAGTATTAAATATAGACTACTTACAAAACTAATTACATAAATAAAAGTTAATTCGCGAGACAAATTTTTTAAGCCTAATTAATCCATAATTAGAGAATGTTTACTGTAGCATCACATAGGCTAATCATGGATTAATTAGGCTCAATAGATTCGTCTCGCGAATTAGTCCAAGATTATAGATGAGTTTTATTAATAGTCTATGTTTAATATTTATAATTAATATCCAAACATCCGATGTGATAGGGACTTAAAAGTTTTAGTCCCATCTAAACAGAGCCATAGTATCTAGATAACAAGAGGTATCAAATTTATAATAGAAAAATGATACCTCATCAAGAACGATAAAATTGCTTGTCTTGTGACTGAGCCAGAAGCCCGAACATTCACCTTTTCTCCCTAAGTGGCTATAACTGATGACTAATCTTATTCTGATGGCGATGTATCGGTTGAACTAGTGGCTTGTTGGACACTAGTTGCTTCGATTCTTCGATGAGGGCATTGCTACACCGACTCACTGAGGCAATATCTGTTAAAAAAAAGATGTTCTTCTCCATGCATAATGCAAGGTGCTTCAAATAGCTTCAATATTTGGAATCGGGCTCTAACATTATTTCCTATTTTAGTCCTCATATTTTTCTCAATTTTCACTGGAGTCTAACATTCTACACTAAACGACTACTGGAAAATTGATATGAAATATTCCCAATCTGTCCTCTCTTCTCCTCGCTCCACTACCCATCCTCTTATGTAGCTAAGTAACTTCCTTCCTGCCGGCGCAGACGGAGGACAGGGATGTCGCCACCGCTCGCGACCTCTTTCCATCTACCGTATGCTAGTGCGGATTATGGGACATGGAGCTTGACGCCGCATGCGGAGGAGCTTGATGACATGGCACAAATGAGCTCGTCGGCGGTAGATTTGCTCGGTGTCGGCACGGAGAAGCTCAAACAATGGTAGATGTGCTAAGGTCGTTGTCTGGTAGGCCTTACTCCCCCTGTTGTTTATCCGCATTGCCAGATAACACACAGGACAATAGCTTATTCAACGTACATGTAAACCCCTGAGTGACCTCGTCCAGATGAAGCAAAAGCAACCATGACCTCTGCAGAGCACAAGGAGTCTTGCGAGGCCACTCGAACATGACGTGGTGCCTCCGATGTGCGGCGATGATCGATGCCACTCGTCACCGCACCGTATTGTGAATGCTCTTAACCATCCAGGGTGCAATTAACTGGCAGAATCTAAATCACCAAGCTTTAATTTTAGTCTAGAATAATATCCAATAGAAAATCGTAGCATTTTTTTGCTTCCATTTTTTTTCTCCTTTTGCAGCGATGCAGGCTTTCCTAGCTAGATTCAGCATGCACCCAGGCTACATCATTGTTACCTACCAATGGAAGAAGAAGAAAATCTACCAGTGCCGATAAGGTCCGAGAGTCCGGGCCCAATCAACGCCCGTGCCACACTACCTGCACAAGATACAACTAACCCTTACCTGCAGCTCAGCTGCAAGAAGGTAGTACTCCAATTAAAAATACTATTATCATCTGGGAGTGAACTCGCTGTTTTGGCCCGGACAGGAGCTCCCTGTGGCCGTCTAGAATATCTGTTTATCTGCACGAGAGAGTGAGTGAGAGAGATCAGGAATGCATGTGTGAGTGGGCACGGAAAGAGGGGAGTGAGCTGGCAAAATGTGGGCAATGATGAGGTCGTCGAAGTGGACTTTTGGAAGCTTCAGGCCGGCCATGGCCCCGTGCGGTGCTAGGCTGTAGGCTGCTACTGATTAGATTTATAATACTACGATGTATCAATAATCAATATTAGATTGAATTTTTATGGGATAAAAGAAGTAGCTCCTCCTACGCATATTGTTCCTGCTATCTGGCCTGCACTGTAGTTTCTCTGACCTAATCAATTCAGGCAGTGGATTGTAAGTATACTTACTGTATTCAATATAGGGATAAATAAAATATTTTAGAAATAAACTCAAATAGTTGACGGTAATTAATAATCAAGTAATATAGCTGAAAGAAGGAGCCCCTATACATTGTCTCTGTTATACTTTCTATATGGAGTAATAAAAATAAGAGGATGGATGGTGAGTTAGTACTACATTGTTTGTAATATTGGTTTACTTAAAGTCCGTGGGATCTTTAGAAGGTTAGGGCCGCCACGTCAGCCGATTTTGTAAAAAAAACCCTTGCACTTTCGGTTAATTACGCGCCGGTCCCCGTTAATGTCCACCGTCCGATCTCACCGTAGGGTTGATCTGGCCGTCCACGTTCCTCGCTGTGCCAGACCTTCCGCACCTGTGGGATCGTCGGATCTCTAACGGACGGTGTGGATTTCGCCAGCCCGTACAAACCCTATCCGCCTCGCCCTCCTCCCCCACGCGCGCCGCCTCGCCCTCCTCCAATCGCGTCGCAGCCTCGCCCTCCTCCTTCACTCCCATGCATCGTCGCCGCCGCAACCTACTCCAGTCATCTTGCCGTGCCGCCGTCGCTGCTCCCTCCTACGTGCGCACCGCTGTCGCCGCTTCCTCCCACACGCGCGCCGCCATGCCCTCTTCTCTTCATTCCACGCGCGCCGTCGCCGCCGCAGCTTCGCCGTCCTTCTCCTCCCTCGCGCCCTCCTCCAGCTATTGTTACTGTGCCCGTGCTCCCGCGCCGGCAAGCAAGTCCGTCACGTCCGCTAGTCCTTTTTTATACCGGAACTGATCCCATACATTGGGAGCAAACGGTTGGTACTGCCCGTCTGCGCCGGCCTGTCACTCGTTTCTATACATTACTAGTATCATTATTCTCTCGATCTATCTCTCCCAGCAAAAACCTGACGTGTTGCGGTGTACAAAAGGGATGTATCATCCATGATCAACTTCAATTCGTGTCGTTATCAGCCATCAAATGCATTCACGATTAATCGCCTATGTAGTTTCCACTAAGACTTTTGTGTGTGGCTAGCTAGCTAGCTCGACGATGAACGATTAATTCAATGTGCCAATAGTCCAATACTCTCAGAATGTTAATTCACCAACAACGGATTGAAGACTTCAAATGCTACTATACGAGGAAGTGGATTTTCGTCCCTCGATAAGACATCCCTTCGTTTTGTGCATGTCGTTCAAAAGTTATTAATTTTTTTAAAAAAAATTGTCAAGATATATCAATATATGCAAATATACAAGTTAAAATTCGACTTATACAATTCGAAAAAAAAAACAAATTTGACCGTGAATTACACATTCTATTCATTGTCAAATCTATTATTTTTTTCTACTTATATAAGTTGAATTTGAATATGCATATTTGTGAAGTGACATATCACATATTGATCTATCCTATCAAAATTTTTCAAATTTTTTTATTTAAGTGACATACAAAATGATGGGATATCCCCTTATATAGGATGAAGAGTTTTCCACTAAATGATACTCCATCCGTTTCGAAATGTTTGACGCCGTTGACTTTTTAGCACATGTTTGACCGGTCGTCTTATTCAAAAACTTTTGTGAAATATGTAAAATTATATACCTAGATAAAAATATATTTAACAATGAATTAAATGATAGGAAAAGAATTAATAACTACTTAAATTTTTTAAATAAGACAAACGGTTAAACATATTTAAAAAAGTCAAACGGCGTGAAACATTTCGAAACGGAGGGAGTATATATGTACACTAATGCACAACAAGTTCACCATGTGCCAAAAGTGCCATGCCAATATATAATATCTCTGTCAACAAGGCACGTTTTGGATCACGATCTAACCCCCCTGCTAGTCTCGTCGCTCTAAACACACACATGGCGTAGCTGCACCCATTTCGGTACTTAAATTAATTACTGATTGCATAGCCAGATAGGGGATCGAGAGCTAGCTAACCGGAGAACTCACGAACCCGGCCTGATTAAGTAAGCTATATATATACTGATCTGCTGCTGATATGCTCTCTGCTCCTGCTCCCACATGACCAACAACCAAAATGATCAAGAACTAGATGATCAGAAGTAGCTAGGGCCAAGGACCCAAAACCTGTCGATCGTGCACGCACATGCGTATGTACACACCAACTCCCGTACCAAACTGGAGTAGCTACTGATGAAACGCCGGGCGTCCCATGCACGTTGTGACATACATATGTCCACATCCAAATCTACACGCATGCAGCTCAGGTACGTGTAGTTTCTCTGTTTTTTCTTATTCGAAAAGAAATACACTCTGTTTTTCAATAGATGATATTAATTGTTTATTTTTAGCATGATATTTGACCATATGGTTTATTAAAAAAATACGTTTGTTATTTATTTTTGCTACGACTTGTTTTTTTATTGTTTTACACTAAATTTTAAATAAAACGGATATTATTTTACACTAAATTTTTAAATAAAATAAATAGTCAAATATTTATGTAAAAAGTCTATGGTGTCATCCAGTATCATAAAAGCTCGATCTGGTCCTTTCTTGATCACTTCAACTTTTGCAAGCGCTGATCTCTTGCCAATTATTGCGCGGAGTTAGTTAGGAGCAGTTGCATTCTCGCCTGCTCGCAGGATCTAGTTGCAGCAGCAGCTGCTTAATTAGCTGCTGTTGTGTTTATTGTCGTCGTTGGAACGGGCCGCCGGGCCGGCCGGCTAGTTGATAGCATGGCCAACAAGAGGACAGAGAGCTATCTGAGCTTTGGATACATGGAGGAGATTATCTGCAGCACGGCCAGTTAGTACAACGTTTATATGTTGGATGCAACTGTATTACTAACTCGATCCATTTGGGCGGCGCGTATGTCCAGATCGTACGTGGCTGGAGCCGGCCGCTGTCTGTCGTCCCTCGCGAGAAGCAGGCCACATGATGTCTCTCTGATAATTGCAGCGAACGGTAACACTGCCTCTAGGTTGTTAGAGCAAGTTTAATAGTATAGACAACTACTACCTCTAATTTAACTATAACCAATTTAATAGCTCATTTATACACTAGTTACATACTACACTATTGATACTTGGTCCCACCTATTATACACACACTATGTCTTGGAGTCCGTGTTACAGCTGTCTATAAATCTATAGCCTGTTGCTCTTCTCTCTCCCTATTTATCTTCTTAAAATATGTTTGCAGCTGGCTTATAGCCTGCTATTGTACCTGCTCTTAGGGCAACGCCAATGTTAAAGGTTACATGAAACATAAGAGTGGGACCCACCACAATAAGCAGCAGTTGTTTCCATGCCTACAATGCTTGTGTCGCGGAGAGAAAATAAGGTGGGGCCCACTGGGTCCCATCGAGAGGAAAAAATATCACTACTCACTCCTTCCGTGAAACACTTGGCGCAATGAAAAGTCTCCATCTTCTGTTCACTGCATATTTTATTAGCTTGTTGCCGTACCGTAAGCTTAAGGCTTTTTTTTCTTTATGGTTCTTATGGTGTGCTTGCACAATGCTTAAGGTGTTTTACTGTACAACATTAATTGCTTAAGGCTAACTTTTTACCAACATTCTGGATGCCCTTAGTACCAGGATACTAAGTAGGATCTGATTTGTTTCACATGATGATGACGTATCTAGAATTTAGGGTTTGCATGATCCAACTTACCACCACGCTGCCCTTGCCTCTTAGAGTAAGTTTAATAGTGTAGCCAACTGCTAGCTCCAATTCATCTATAGCCAATCTAATAGCTTATTCATACAATAGTTATATACTATACTATTAATACATGGTCCCACCTGTCATACACACACTGCGTCTTAGAGTCCGTGCTACAACTGGCTATAAATATATAGCCCGCTGTCCTTCTCTCTCATTTATTTTTTTAAAATATGTATGCAGCTGGTTTATAGCCTACTATTATACTTGCTCTTATCGTCCGCTGTTGACACACACCGTGTCACGCGCTGCCAAGCCGGTTTACTCGGATGGGGGCGATGCACTAATGCCAGCTTATTTGCTTGATGACCTTGTTATTGCCGGTTTGCCATCTTCGTGTCGGACTCCTGGTTGTCACCTGATCTGGTGACTCTTGCTACAATTGTGCGATGTGAGGAGGAAGTAGAAAAGACGAACGCGATACGTGACCGAGACGATCACCTTTTGACTTCACGTTTCACAGGAAAATGTAGTTTTTCTTTTCTTTTCTTTTTTTACCACACCTTCCTACATGCATTCCCCTAGCGGCTTGTTTGCCAACTCGAGAAAAGGGGATTACGGTCCGTTTGATTGGAGAGAGTTTTTAAGAGAGATTGGGAGTTCAGAGGGATGAGACTATTAAGTGTTTTGTTTGGTTGGGAGACATGAGAATTTTAGTAGGATGGGGATGGGGAATTAAGGAAGGAACTCTCTCCTTTTCAATACCTGGGTTAGCTCAACTCATTTGAGCCTGGAGATAGATAGATCTGTATTATTCCTGTTCCTGCACAATTGTGCCTTGAGCCTGTGACAGTGTGTGAGACTGTGAGTTGCTCAGTTGCTCAGCATCTTTGTCAGACCGATCGATGCTTCGAGATGTGGGGATCGGACGGACACAGAGGAGAGGGTTCTCCTTTCGTTCTGTCTCTGCAGGTTTGCATGTGTCTGGTACTCTGACGTTGTCCCTCGCTTCAGTCGCTCAGCAGCAGCATCTTTGGCGAGTGATGAACTGGCCTGGCCTGGCCATTGGATGGACACCGTTCTTTCGTCCTGAGGACAGTTGGGACAGCCTCCCTGCCGGTAGTGGCCCTCTGTCTTTATGCCTACTGCTCTGTCCACCAAAAGTTGGCTCCACAATACACCTTTTTTTTAGTATGTGGCCACTGCAATTCTACGAATCCTAAGCAAGGCACCTATCGAGCTGTACAACTGTATATTTGCCAAGTGCCTCGGTTTAGAAAACAGAAAGAAAAATACTACAGGACAGGACGGTATCCCGTTCGGACGGGATGATAACTTAGAGATATTGTCTGATACCTGAGAATCAACCGATACTACCAGGTATCAGGCGATACCTCAAAAGTATCATCCTGTCCGAACAGAATACTGTTCTATATCATTTCCCAAATGGAAAAGGTGTTGGAATCTTTAAAAAAAAAACAGTCGCGGGCGACGGCCCACTACTACAGCGCCGTCCAGGACTCTTGTTCACAAAGGAAAAAGTATACCCAAGGTCCCTCAACTTGTTATCGAGACACAAAATCGTCCCCAATCGCAAAACCAGATACCGGATGTCCCTCAACTAACAAAACTGTTTGTTTTAGGTCCCTCGGTGGTTTTGGTCGCGGTTTTATCTGACGTGTTGGCTGAGTCAGCGTAGGACCCACGTGGGACCCACATGTTAGGCGCCACGTCAACATGTTCTCTTCTCCCCCTCTCCCTTCCTCCTCCTCTCTCTCTCTTCTCTCTTCTCTCCGGGCAGGCCAGCCGGCGGTGGGGAGGAGGTCGCCGAGGCGAGGAGGCCCGACGGACAGCCGGCGATGCGGCGGCGACGCCCGCGAGGGGAAGGGGAACTGCTGCTGCATGGGGGTGGCGCGGCCGTCGCGCTGTGCCGGGACCGCGCCCCGCTGCTGGCCGACGCCATCCGCCACCGCTACGCGCTCGCCGACGCACACCGCGCCTACGCCGCCTCGCTGCGGGATGCCGCCGCCGCGCTGCACGACTTCCTCCGCGGCGTCCAGGTGCTACCGTCGTCGTCAACCTGTTCGACGGGGAGAGGAACCACGGCGGAGCGGTCCCCTTCCTCAGGTCGGGGGAGGCGCAGCGTCGCGGCGCGGGCGGCCAGCTGAAGGAGCGGCGGGGGAGGTAGTAGAAGTCGACAGGGGAAAGCGTCGGCCCTGTCAGCGACGCCGCCTTGCGCGCCCGTGCGCACGGCCCTGGACACGCTCGTGACGCGGCCGCCGGAGCCGTTCACGGCGCTGCGCGACGCGTACGCGCCCTCCGTTTTCAGCCGGCCTCTCTCGTGCCGCCACCACGTAGGACCACCAAATTCTGCAACCCCGCAAAAACCACCAGTCCACCGCCAAGATTTCTCCTCTTCCGCCGGCCGGTCGGCCGCCCCTGCTGCGCGCGTCTCTAGCTAGATATCGGCATGGAGGCATGCAGGACAAAGAAAGCCCATGAAAATCCAGTCTCAATCATCTCAAGCTAGCTAAGCATCCTGCATATCTTAGCTCAACTCATTTGCGCCTCCGTGGGGCTGCAACCCGGACTCCACGCTCGTCGCCGACGTCGAGAGGGAGATGGTCGGCGTCGAGGCCGGCGAGGTTGGGCACGCCGTCGGGGACGTCGGTGGCGACGACGCGGCAGCCGAGTGACGACCGCTCCCCATCCGCCGGCCGCCGCGTGCTTGCCCGCCTCCGCTCCGCTTCGCCGGCCGCCTCGCACTCGCCCGCCGCCACTCTGCTCCGTCGGCCGCCGCGCGCTTGCACGCCGTCTCCGCCGGCTGCCGCTCAGCCCCGCTCCCCGCCGCCCATTGCTACTCCTCCCAGAGCAACGCCCGCACGCCCTGCCCGACGACGACGCCCGCACGCCCTGCACGACAACGATGCCCACACACCTAGCACGGCGGCCTCAGCCCAGAGCGAAGAGGGCGGGAGAGATCGGAGGCCGCCGCCGCCGACGTCTTGCTCCCCCCGCCGCCGCCTTGGGCAGAGCGAAGATGACGGGGCGAGCACGGCGGCCTCAGCCCAGAGCGAAGAGGGTGGGGGAGATCGGAGGCCGCCGCCGCCGACGCCTTGCTCCCCTCGCCGCTGCCGCCTTGCTCCCCTGCTCCCGCCGCCGCTGCCGCTTTGCTCCCCTGCCCAGAGAGCCCCGGAGAGAGAGAGAGATGAGGAAGGGAGAGAAGAGGGGAAACTGGAAAGAGAGAGAGGAGGTTGACGTGGACACACTGACATGTGGGGGTCTACGTGGTCCTATGTTGACTCAGCTGCCACGTAGGCTAAAACTGGTGTCAAAACCACCGAGAGACCTTTTATAACCGGTTTTAATTAGTTAAGGGATGCAGGATATCTGGTTTTACGGTTTTTGAACGATTTTGCATCCCGATGACAAGTTGAGGGATTTTGGTGTACTTTTTCCGTTCACAAAGCCTCCTACTTTCGTGGCCCAATATTACAACGGCCCACACGGTGCATTGCGTCGCCGCAGGCCTGCGAGGTCGCGACTCGTTCTACGGCCTTTCCACCACAGTCCGTGAGGCCCCAGCAATCAGGGAACACTCGACGCGCGCGCGCGGCCCACGGCCCGCGGCCACCGGGCCTCCTCCCACAAAATAATCCTCGCGCCGCAACGGCAATAGCAAGAGCGCATATCCGTTTACTTCCATTCTGCGTCAAATCTGAACATTTCTGTTGGAGTAATACTCCCTCCGTCCCATAATGTACCAACCTAATACCGGATAGGACATTTTATAGTACAACGAATCTAGATAGGAGAATATCCAGATTATCACATCCGGTGTCAGCAAACTGGATTGAGGTGATCAGTGTCTGTCTCTCTGGTTGTGTTTAGATCTAAAGTTTGGATCCAAATTTCAGTCCTTTTCCATCACATTAACCTGTCATACACACAACTTTTTAGTCACGTCATCTTTAATTTTAACCAAAATCTAAACCTTGCGTTTAACTAAACACAGCCTTTGTTGCGCACGGCTCTCTGGATTCTGATCAGGACGGGGAGGATTTTCAACGGAAATCCGCAGCCAAAACAGTGCAATTTTTGGGCAGGAAACCAGACCGAACCCTGCAGTCTCCAAGTCTCCAAGCAGCAGGTACGCCTGCCTGCCTGCCTACCTATCACCGGCAGTTTGTGGCCGACGGCTCCAAGTCCAGGATTATTCACCCATTCCTGCTTCACCAAATGCGACATGCAATGCAACAAACCACTCCAAGCCGTCAGGTCAGGTCAGGTCAGATCTGAACGACACACATCCTGACTGGCAACGGTGGTACATTTACTGTTTCTCTCACTGTTGGCCCAACTGGCGACACATATATTTTCTGAACTTTTCTCTCTGGTACTTATAAATCAGAATCATAGCTTGTCCGGATAAGATAAAACCTTCTTCCTGTGGCTTTTGGGGGGGTCTGGGAGACACGAGTTATTGATGATGGGACCTGATGATCATGGCCGCATCTTGGAAGGTTTCTCTCTTCAATGCCCCTTAAATTCCAAACTATGCATGTGCCTCATGAAAAAAGTAGCCCTTCTAGACTCGTTCAGAAACACAAGTTATATATATATATATATATATATATGGCACGAGCATTTTCTTTCTCCCTTGACATCTTATCAGATAATTTGGTCACTGGTCATCGTATATACTCTGTCCTATTCTATCCATTAACAATGCTACAGTGCAGCTTAGAACATGCCAGATCAAACTACTACTGGCCAAAGACAGGTCCCTTCAGAAAAATGCAGTGACCAACAAGTGCAGGACATGAACAGCAATTCAAAAGTTCCCATTTCGTACCTCCATTCTTTCTTGCTCCAATCATCCAATTCAATATTAGTGCTACCACTGTAGTGTCCTGTGTGACCGAAAGGAACTAAAAGTCTTGACCACACGTTGTCGTTCATTCTGGCAATCCATACTACTCCCTTCTTTCCAAACTATAAGCATTTCTAATTTTTTTTAGCAAAAACTAAGGTAAAGGGAACAATTTCAGTAGTCAAATTTTAAATTTTAAATTGTTTACATTCCCTTCCCAAGCATCTCATTGGCTTAAATGTATAAATTTTCATGCCTTGGAATCAATGCATCTTATATTGTGGTATAAAATTTTGAATCCTAGAAATGTTGGTATTTTTGGAATGGATGGAGTAGTTAAGCTTCAATCGGCACTTAGCTTTCCCAACCTCTATCTCTCATTTTTCGTACGCACGCTTCCCAAAGTACTAAATAATGTGCTGTTTTTTTTTCAAAAACCTTCTATACGAAATTACTTTAAAAAACCGTATTAATCCTATTTTAAAGTTTTTTAAAAGCTAATACTTAATTAGTATACGCTAATAATGAGTTGCTCCGTTTTATATTCATAGGAGATTATTTTCCAACCAGCTTTGCCGAACACATTCTTAGACTAGTTACTAGTACTACATTTGTGTGCTGTTCTGCCCATATGGGGCACAGTAACCCTAGGGATTCAGTGGTTATACCGAACTAGTAGGATTTTGATCTCACATTGTGAAGGTAAACAGGTTAGGTGCAGATCCTACTATGCATTCACGGTCAAAACATCAACCTTTATTGGTTCCTTTTGGAAAGCTCTTGGCCAACCCTGGAAACTTTGGTTCCTAGCTTGCATGTGCCCGCATGGCTGCAAATTGCCACTCATGAAATGATTTCTGATATAAACCTGCCTCACAACACTTTCGAACAATCCAACACTGAAACTGTTCGTCTTCCTCTCCAACCTCCATGAACGCACAGTAAGTGGAGCCCCCCTAGTTTGAGCCGTGTGTGCCTCGTCGATCACGACGTGGCGCGACGGCATTGGCTGGGAGGCTGTCCTAGCATTATCCTTGGTAAATGGACTTGGAGAGCTCTCTTGTTCAGACTTGGACAGGAGCTCTTATGTGAGATATTTGTTGAGTACAAGGCAGTGCAAGCCGAAGAGAAAGGATCAAAAGATAGGATCATGCAGAGGTTAGCTCGCCAAATTATAAGGTTCTGGAAACGGGACAGTAAAATTGACCGATCTGTTCTTGCGTCCTGGAATGGTTTGCCAATTTGCTATAGTTCCCAACTTTCTCAATCCAGAAAGTCTACTGGGTTTAGGTCACAAAAGGCACCAATGATCTGACCACTCCGGGTAGTAAATGACTCATCAGAGGAGACAAAAACAAGCAAACTTTTCCTACGTAACAAAGTCATATCAAAATTGATAACAAGTGTTCACGATACCATATTTTCAAGAGCACTGTGCCACAAGAACGGCAGCTTGATGGTTGCAGTTATTCGAACAGATCATGTCAAATTCAGCACAGACTTTTTAAATATATATATATATATATATATATATATATATATATATATATATATATATATATATATATATATATATATATATATATATATATATATATATATGTATGTATATATATATATATATATATATATATATATATATATGTATGTATATATATATATATATATATATATATATGTATATGTATATATATATATATATGCATGAACAAGCTGGCATACCTAAGAATTTGAGACTCCGGTGCTAAAAGCAAATTGATAGAAAATGCTAATAAATTAAAGTATGAACCTTTTACTTTATACTGAAGTTGTATGATAGAGCAAGGCTAGGCCCACTTTTTCACTTGATTCTATGTTTTTTTTTTAAAGAACCACGGTAGAGGAAGCCCCCACCGTTAAGATTTTATATTAATAAAGAAAAAAAATTACAACAAATTTAACCACTGCAACAATGTATCTCTCTCAGAATCATGATGTATCATGGTGAGTGATTCTCTATCCACAACAGGAGAGCTCAGGATCGATCTAACATTCTCCTCTCTTTGTTATATGTACTACTACTATTGAATGAGTAGAAATTTTGCACGGCCAAACAACTGCTAGAGCTATACTACTAATTAAGGACGTTCACCAACCGAAAACGGTGGTGGTGCTATATACAAACAAGTCTGAGGAGAAGAATTGTTACCCCTGATACAATGATTTAGTTTTCTTTGCTTAATTAGAAAGCTCACAACACGCATTCACATTGTCGGAGCCAAGGAAGAGACAAACCGGTTATAGCCCAATCAGTGAAACGAGACAACTATATTAAAACAGAATGGGTAGATCCTAAAATATATTACTTCATCTGCCCTAAAATGTAGCAAGTTTTAACTACGAAAGCACATAAACATTTATCAAGATTCATAAATAAAAGTGTTGCTATAATTAAGGATGCAGTGATTACGTAGCAAAGCTTGAAAAATACAAAGATGAACTACTTGGTGTCTTGGTTATTATCGATCTGGTATGCCGTTTGGTAAACCACCCCAATGGAAAATTATAGTTTCCACTAAAATTTAGGAAGATAAAAATATATCCGAATTACATTTTCTTTATATACATCAGTAACCGAATGGTAACCGTGGTTATCAACAAAACCTCTCACAAACTATTTTAGAGAAGGGTATTTTTATCCTGCATCTACATCGAACCGGATATACGCAACATTTTTAAATTAGGTACTTAGTCTTTCAAATAACTCAATCTAAAATTTACTCCTACGAATATTTAAACTGAGAATGTTGAAGTGTTACTCAGTCACTTCAACCAGTAGACTACATGCGCCCTTTCGCTGCTCGCAAACGATATCCGGTGCCCGAACGGTTTTCTCTGAAACCCTGCCAGCTACAGCTAGCCGTACGTGTGTAGGCAGCGCTAGCGCACACAACTGCACATGAAGGCAACAAGACTAGGCCAGTAACGCACGTACGACTTTCACGATACGCGAAAGCGGCGGGCGGCATGGGCGCGATCGAGCCGACTCCTGTACGATCCCAGCGTCCACCGTGCTCTCTGCGGCGCGCGGCGTCGTACGCGCGTACGTCGACCGATCGATCGACCCCGCGCGGGCACAAAAACGTGCGGTTTTTCTCGCGCGGCGGCAGGCGTGCAGCACAGCCCTGTCACGACCAGCGGAGAGCCAGATTGTGGCGCAGCGGCGTCCACCAAGTCTCCTCCTCGACACCCAGAGAGATCAGTACTTGTGCTTAGCTGCTCGGCTGTCACTACCACTGTTGCCACTTGCCAGTGGAGATCGTACGTTTGCGTGCCTACGTACAAGCACGCCAGGCCAAAAGATCGCGATGCCGGTCCATGCGTGCAGCGCGTCCGTCGCACGCGCCATGCATTAACTCCTGCACCGCGATTGCGGCCGCCCGGGCGGTGTGGATGGATGGATAAATTTGGCTGTGTACTACGTACGCATAGTAGTAGAAGCAAATTCGCGATCGGCACGGACAGTGGAGTGTGCATGCACGTGTCGAGCAGGCAATGGACTGGTGGCGGCTAAGGCCATCTCCAGTGTGATAAGAGTATGTTTGGTTCCGGGACGTACTATAGGTGAAATGGGACGGGACCATCTTTGATTTTAGATTGAGATGGTTTCACTTGTGTATCTGGTTTATAGGATGAAACGAAGAAACCATTTTTTTTTGGTAAAAGGGATGATAGAGAGATAGTATGGACGGTGTTTAAGCCACCGTCAGCCCCACGTCTAGTCTTGGTGGTGCGATGAGTGGCTTGCAGAGGATTTGGGCGGCGAGAGGCGGGTGGAGGAGTGGCGGATGGCGGCGGAATGCATGAGAAGGATTTGGGCAGCGACCGGCTAGCGGAGTAGTAGCATCGAATGGGCAAGCAGACGAGCAACGATGACCGGTAGGCGGCCGTGCGGATGAGTGGGCGGGGGATGAGTAGCACGAGCGCCCAAGTAACGGTGGCAACCAGCGGGTAGGCGGATGACCGACGCGAGGAGCAAAGTAGTGATGGTACTCACATCATGCAAACCGTACCTAGTGGGTCGAGCTAGTCTGCTCGGTTTTGCCAAATGGCTTGAAGTTGGATATTAATCAGGGGAATATTCCTCTAAGAAGATCAACCCATCCCATCTATCCCAAGCCAAACAATATAAAAAAAACGTGTTCGCCCCATTTTGACCCATCCGAACGCTCTAACCAAATAGAAACTAAAAGAATCGAACCATATAGAACTTAAAATTCGAACCATACCACTGCAGAGTGCATGGTGTCTAACACCTAAAATTGAATAGACTTTGCATGCATATTGTGGTCGCCCTAAATCAATTGTGACGTTAGAGATGTCCTAATGATCATATTGGCTCTGTCCTTTTCTGAGGGTCGGGCTAGCTACTCCTATGAATTATCGTGGCACGTTTCTCAATTAAGCTGCTAAATAGTATGATTATTTTTTACAAAACTTTTTATATAAGAAGTTTTTATTAAAAACTCAATTAAATTTATTTTTTAACCTTTCTATATTGAAGAATTAGTCAATCATGCTCGAATAAAACTATCTCATTTCGTGTGCATGAGATGAGCTTAGTCCACCATCCCAAACAAATGCATTAAACTGTAGAAAAATAAACACCAAAAAACAATTTATAGCATGATTTTTATATTTCTAGAATCTTATTACAAGTGTGACCATGAACCAAAATATTGAACAAATTCAATCAAACTTGTCTAACATGATATATATGACAAGGGAAAACCTTAGACAATGTTTATCAGTGAACCAAACAGTGACTGCTAGTAGCGCGGCAGCTGCTCGATCATATCAGCCAGCCACACCAATCTAGTGACCATCCATCCATGATCCATCCGCGGCGGCCGTGAGGTGACGGACGGCGCCGCGCGCGCATGTGCGTCGTCTCAGCTAGCTCATGCATTTTCCCCTCCCTTTTGATCGGCAAATCGATCAGCGATCAAATCATCGCACGTATGGACATGATTGGCTCTTTTTGCTGCCGCCCCCCGACCGCCGGCGTTGTTCGAACGATGGAATTGCAGTCGATCGAATATATGCCGGGAAAACGTGATGAGATTCCAACAAGAAAAGGGCATGGAGTTTACCGTGACCCCTTCCTCCCTCGCGAGAACGGTGGCCTCAGATGTTGGCGTCACGCACGAACGGTGGTGGTTGCGATGTGGGGGCGTATGCACAAGGATCACCACGACGCTGTCGCTGCGTGAGACGGGCCCAAGAGCTAAGCCATTAGCTACTGCCTAGGCTATGTTTAGTTTGTGTGTCAAAATTTTTTAAAGTATACAGACATATATTTAAAGTATTAAACGTAGACTAATAACAAAACAAATTACAGATTCTGCATGTAAACTGCGAGATAAATTTATTAAGCCTAATTAATCCATTATTAGCAAATGTTTATTGTAGCATCGCATTATCAAATCATAGCATAATTAGACTCAAAAAATTCATCTCGTAGTTTACATGTAAACTGTACAATTGATTTTTTTTCATCCACATTTAATACTGTATGCATGTATCAAATATTTGATATGACGGAAAAGTTAAAAGTTTGATGAAAAAATTTTGAACCCTAGCCAGCCGGCACGGCATGCCCGAATTTCCCTTTCGCCCACCGCACCCACGCCGGCCGGTTGGGTGGGTCGGTCTCCATGCAAGCTAGGAACCACCACCTCCTCTGTTTCTAGCTATCCATCCTCCTCCTTGTACTGTCTCACTTCAAGTGGGCTGCTGCGCCTGGACACGACAGCCGGACCCTTGGTCACTCCTTTCTAGGATAGTATATATGTGTGCGCGCGCTCGCATCCCCTCTCCTCCAACCAATTTATTACTCCATGTACTGTGATAGTAGATAATACCCAAAAATCCCCATGGACCTACGTGCATGTCACTTATGTTACCTACTATATACGGGGATACGGATACAGATATGTGATATGTGGATATGAGGATATAGAATTTTTGAAAAACCTAGGATATAAGGATACGTATGTTACCTAGATACGTCTCAAAAGCCACGTATCCGTACCTGATATGTGAAAGGATATGTCACATCAAGTTTTCTTTTTTGCTACTAAAAAAGCAGTTATCGACAAAACAACTAGGGAGTGATATTCAGTGACTGAACATTTTTTTTACAAACCCTTAAGTAGGGTTTACAAAACCGATGAAAATTTTAGTTTTTTTTTCTGTTTTTGACAATTTCAATCCACCTCGACCTGACAAGTCACTCGGTAAGCTTATCGTTTTTTTTCTAGATTTCAATTTTTAACAAATTTTATCCCAATTTCATCAGCTTCCAAAAAAGATAAAAACCACCCACGAGCCGACGAGTGGTGCTTGATCAGCAAACTGTTTTGTGAACCTTGCTGATAGCTAACCGACCACAAACCTTACCTTGAGTTCCATCTATCCAGGTAAGGCCGTAGGTGGGTCAATATATCTAGTGGGTTACCCACTTATTTGTTTTTGTTTTGTAAGTGAATTGACGGGTTGATCCACTTTTAGCCTGGTATTCAGGCCTAGAAAATTTCAGGTTTGTCATCGAGCATGAACAGCACACGGTGGGGGAGAGGAGCATCGTCTGCTGACCTTCCGGTGCTAATCGTCCCCCCTCCATCCATCCATGCATATGCACGCACGCGCACCATGATTGAACACCAGCTGCTAAACCGGTCCTGATTGATAGTAGGGCTACCACAGCGAGCTGAATTGACAACACCAAGCGAGAAAACGAAAGGAACGAACAAAGAAATGATCGGAACGCACAGTGTCCGGCGCTGCGTCGCGTTACAACAAGTCAAAGAAAATCGATCGGATTGGGATCGGGAGAGACCGGCCTATCTCCCTAGCCCAGGCCTCACCTACGCCCTTACCTATCCAGCACCATGGTAGATCTCAATTCTGAACCGTCCGTCCGTCTCGAAATATAAGTATTTTTTAAGTTGTTCGAAGAGTTAAATATGAGTAATTTTGAATTCTGGAGCGTAAGAATCTAAGATTCTCCAAGAAAAATATCGGGGAATTACGTAGTATATTTTGTTTGTGCAGAGTTTATTGGACGAGGGAGACATCCGTTGTCCTGACCTCCAATCTCCCGGGAGCAGACAGTGGATGCTGTCTGCTTCAATTTCAGTGGCAAACGTTTGCATACTACTATGAGTATATATAATCTTATCCAATCTCGTGGCTACAAGGTTGTACACATCCTGTCGTCCTGTGCACACATCTCAGCATATGGCAAATGCTCTCTCCAACAAGATCAGAAAGGATTATTGTAAGGGATTTTAGTGATCGAAATGGGTGATCAATTGTCTCAACGGTTGACAAAACAAACTATGCTGACGAAGCTGAAGATGTCGATGTCTTTACTCTCCAACATGCAGCCTGATGCAAAAAAACAAACTCTGTCCACACACACACACACACAGATTCAGACATTCAGTTTTTTTTTTGACGCAAAATTCAGACATTCAGTGATACGGTCATTCAGAGAGTAATATGTTCGTCAGTAACTCGTGAGCTAGGATGGCCTAAAGAGAACAAAAGCGATGAGGATATCGGCGAGGATCTCCACATCCCATGTGTGTCCTGATCTCAGACCCCTGGACCGTGAGGGAATTCGTACCTGTTTGGAAGCATTTGGGACATTCAATTCGCCCCCATGTTCTGTGGGTGCCAGGCTCCTCCTCATCATCACAAGCTTGCAAAGCTGCAGGGCAAGATATAGTATACATGCATATCCTTATCAGGGAAATGCTGCGTTGCTATCCGGTTAAAACTGTCCGGTCAGGCCGGTTTAAGGGCATGAACTATGCTGTGACATCATCTTTTGAAAAAAAAGATGTCATGTAAGATTTTTATTATGTGGAGGAAAGGAGAAGAAGGAGAGAGAAGATTGTTGTCTGTTAATCAACAGACGGTCTAAGAACCAACTTAATATGAAATCATTATTTGTATGTATATGTTTGAGGCATCTACACAGACGAAATGTTGTATGAATTGTCTATATGTAGTGTCTAGATATAACGTGGAAAGCTTATATATCGACAGCAATCGTCCGAACCACTGTTCATGCTCTAACATGGCAGAAAATTATCTGAACAGGTTCGCATCACCGGGAATCACATTCCCTTGCAAGGGCACACACTGCAAAGACTCCGTTGATTCATCATGATGCCTTTGCACCTTTTCTGCTTCCTGAATGGTGGCTTCCACTTTTGTTGCAAGCTTGTACTGAACTGCTTGCTGAATGCTGATGCAGCAGTCTGAAAAAACCCAGCATTTCTCGTGGAATCAATGGTGTCCCTGTTCTTGGTTGCATCACTGCATCAGGGGAAGGAGGCACGAAGAATCTGCAGTGATATGGATGGGCATACGGTATGACAGCGAGAGCACCATAGTATTTTCTTATACTCATTTAAATAAAATTGCAGCTACCACTAAAAATGAGGCTGGATAATCTGTCAACTACTCATCTTTGTTGTGTAAAAAGAGGGTAATAATTAGTAAATTCGTCTCTTCAGTTCATGAACATGAGAACTGAGTCTATTGTAAATGCAATAAATATTCTCAAATTGAGATGTAGGGGTACTCCTGAATAATGTTGCAGGGTCCAGTGGAATCTATTCATGTACTGTGACCTGAAAAATATGATATTATCAGGGTTTGCTCTTTACCGATGAAGATAACATATAGAAATATGTCAACTTGCAAAGTTGATTTGATTGATAAGAAATCCACGTCCCATTGTCAATGCGTTCAACCAAGTCCTTATTACTGGCTTGGTAGAAAGATTTCGCTTGATTATCATATCAACACCCTGTTCATCAACATGATTCGATTCGATTGATCATCACGGTAGAACAGAATTTTTTTGTCTCGCCAGCTACAAGACAAGAACCGATTAACAATGTTTCACTTGAGTTGCTTGCACCAAGACACTTTCTTTCTACAGTACTTTTGACATTTCAGGTTACAACATCAGTTAGTTTTCCCTAGCAAATTTATTTTTCAATAACGGAAATGATTTACTTCCCCGGCCTTTGCTGCAAAGCTCAGCATTGCACGATTATTCCATATCTAGTTATGTCAAACTGAATCTTGGAGAATCAAAAACTCGTTTTTTTAACGAAATGAAACAGCCTCTACCACTCTACCAGTAGTACGAGGACGAGTAGATGATTGAATTATAGTACCTGGCCGTATCAGCTTGCAATCTTTCTTCAGGTAGACTCACATGGAGATCTTGATGGTCATGCTCTTAATGGCAGGTTATGTTAGCTCATACAGAACTGGCCTCCTGGCGAAACTATTTGACCAAAACACTAATATAATCATTTCTGAATTTCTATCCCTCGTTGACCATCAATTGTTTGCGAAACGTGCTTTGAAATAGTCCAGAGTCAAAATCAAAACTCTAAATTCAAGCTGTACTGATGCAATCAGTTGTGGCTGACTAGGAAAGGTGGCACCTCTCCCAGTAGCCGCTGACAGTTTGTCAGTGTTCTATGGAGATCTTGCGTGATCTTGCCAGTTTATCGTATCTGAAGATTGTCCATATTAAAGGCTTATCAAAACTAATAATTCAGGTCAACCTTAAACTTCCATTTGGGAGTAAACACTCAGGTGATCAGCTTGGGCTCTTCGCTAGAGGTATAGGTCAGATGCTAATGATATGCTGAGACAATGCAGCTGCTGCAGCTATATATATATATGCAGATGTTGCAAGCTACATCGAATATTCTACATGGTCTCTGACCTGACCTTTCAAGAATGAGAAAGCTGTATGCTGAAAAAACATAGAGTAAACAAAGCTCCTGCAAAAGCCATGCATTTTGATTCCTTGTAATTTCTGTGTAGTTAGCAAACAACCAGCCATGTCTGAAAGGTGACCGAAAGATTAAACAAGTGGCTGTTTCGCCATCCTTACTGCAATGGCGCAGCAACTGAACGGTGGAAATGTCACACACGGCATAAATGTGACTGCGAGGTCGTCACGGTTTCCGGTAATCTTCTTTTTCCTTGAATGCATTAGTGCGGCGTTAAGCTGCCCAACGCCCTCGAAGGAGGAGGTGCCAAACTCCCAAATTTCAGCTAGAGTCGGGTTGAACTGTTCATCTCAGATGCTAGACTGTAAAAAGGGGAGGGAAAAAAAGATCAACTGCATAACATTGGGTAGTTAATTAGGAGTAGGAAAAAAGTTCATACCGGATGAATCTTTTTTCTTTCATGTTCATGAGGAAATACTGAGATTTAGAGTTAGAGGTAAATTATAGTGTTAAAATTAGGAGGTATATATATTCGTCCTAATATACAATTTGGTTTCCACCGAAATGCCAATACATCTTAAGACCTAATTAAGTGGTTTCTACACAATGAATTCAAATAAATGTTTCGAGGATGACCTTACCCGCTACCTTAGAAGGTCGAAGAGTAAAATGCCTTCAACAATCGGAGAGCGGTTAACATAAGGAAAACATTAGAAGGCCTCTCGACGTGAAGTCCCAAATCATCTAGTTGTGTGACTTATGGCAAAAACCGAGGAAATAAAATATTTTAATTATCTGAAAGATTATGAACCCCTGGATAGAGGGGTGTGTGCCAAGACATTCGACAAGTCGAAGACTCTCAGTTTATATAAGGCATACCAATGTATAGAAGATGGGTGGTAAGACTCAAGCCAAAAATATCTCAAATCTTCGATTGTTAAGTGACCCTCCAATTATCAGACGGTTTGGTCGAAGACACAATCCTTCGGTCCCCTCTCCATATAGACTCATAGAACGGAGTAGTGGTGACCATGGAGTCATAGTCTTGGTCCATAGGTTTATGATAGTCCCAACTCATATACCATATGTCGAGGGTATGTTCATAGTAAATTTATACCATATAAATTATTAAGGAAACTACTGCGTAGTTTTTCTATAATATACCACTCAATGGACCACAGATATATGGAAACTCTCATGTTTTTGGGAGAGGAAAAAATAATACATACATGTGGTACAACATACTTTATCCCCTCAAACACTTCAAATCCTCTAGGCATCTTCTCTCAGAGAATCTTGGACTCCAAGTACTATCATTCACTGCCTACTTATGTAGTACATTGACAAAGATATTTCAGAATTTCTTTATCATCCAAGTGTATAGTACAAATATATCATTATTTTTACCTCAATAAATAAATTTGAGTTTTTTCACCAATCTACTACTTATTTATAGGAATCTAAAGTAATGAACACAATAAGCTTTATTGGTTTCTTATTGGGCCATGTCGACGAGAATTCATGGACCGTCGAATATGGGAAACAAATGTATTGTGAGCGTCGAGTAGGCAAAATTTCAAAGCGACCATTCAGGATACTTGTATCAATTTGTAAGTCTTCCAACCTTCTAAACCTCTTCTATTTTTCACTTTCATGCCTCCCCTACCATGACTCCATGAGACCTCTACTCCTTGTCTCCACATACACGTTGTGTCACCGCCTCCTCCTCCCCGACCCCCCCCCTCTCTCACCACATTCTTCCGCCTATGCATGGTAAATTCTTTTTAAGTTAACTCTTACACTCCTCCCCTCCCACCGTAAAAAAGTACATGTGTTTTCACCTATTCAAATTTTTACTAGGAGATATTTAAGAGAGTGCCGTTGCCTAGATCTAGCTACGGACAATTGGTACTCTGAACTTGTAACATAGTTCTGAACCATCTGAACTTGTAACGTAGATCTGAACCGTCCAAATGGTGACAGCCAAAGTTTCACAGTACGATACAGCGCGGTTCGAAGAACTGGCGCGCGCCTCCGAACACGCCAAAATATTTTGTTCCATTCGATCAAAACCACCCATTTTGATACGTTATACCAAAACGAGAATCACTCAACCCGTGGCTACAGCTTTTTCGTTTAATCGAGAACCATACCTTTTTTTTTCGCGTCTAGCTGGATCACTGCCCTGTGGGCCACACATGCAATTTTTTTCCCAATTTTCCATCTGGCCCACTGAAAATTTCGAGTAGTAATGTTTTGCAGCAGCCAACGGTTATATATACAGCCTAGTTCAGCCATCATCCCCATGAACACAAAGCCGGCCTCTCTCCTCTGCAGCAACAAACCGGAGGGTCGGCTCACACAAAGCTACACTCCAAACGTGCAGCGCAGCAGCAGCAGCAATGGCGAGTCGCCACAGCGATGAGGCGACGCAATGCCACCAACAATTGCTTGTCATGCCGGCGGCGACGGCGAGCTATCCCAAGCTGCATGATCGCCCGAGGCTGGCCGGCGCCGCCGCCGGCGTTCTTGGCGAGGTGGCGTCCATCCTCTGCCTCGCCGGGCCGATGGTCGGCGCCGGGATCCTGCTGTACCTGCGCTCCCTGGTGTCCATGGTCTTCCTCGGCCGCCTCGGCCAGCTCCCGCTCGCCGGCGGCTCGCTCGCGCTCGGCTTCGCCAACATCACCGGCTACTCCGTCCTCTCCGGCCTCGCCGGCGGGATGGACCCTGTTTGCGGCCAGGCGTTCGGCGCGGGGCGGACTGACCTGCTCCGCGCCGCGCTCCGGCGCACCGTCGTGCTGCTCCTGGCGGCGTCCGTGCCCATCAGCGCGCTCTGGGTGGCCATGCACCGCGTCCTCGTCGCCACCGGCCAGGACCCGGACATCGCCGCCACGGCGTACGCCTACATCCTCTGCTCCCTCCCCGACCTCGCCGTGCAGTGCTTCCTCCACCCCATCCGCATCTACCTCCGCGCGCAGTCCGTCACGCTCCCGCTCACCTACGCCGCCGCCGCCGCGCTGCTGCTCCACGTGCCCATCAACGTCGTCCTCGTCGACCGCCTCGGCCTCGGCATCCGCGGCGTCGCGCTCGGCGCGGTCTGCACCAACCTCAACTGCCTCCTGTTCCTCGCGGCGTACGTGTGCCTCTCGGGAATGTACGGCGGCAGGGCGAAGGCGTGCGCCTCCGCCGCCGCGCCGGCCGCCGGCGAGGAGGACGACGACGGCGGCGTCAGGGAGTGGTGGAGCCTGGTGAGGCTGTCCGTGCACAGCTGCATGTCGGTCTGCTTGGAATGGTGGTGGTACGAGATCATGGTGCTCCTCTGCGGCGTGCTCGCCGACCCCAAGGCGGCGGTGGCGGCCATGGGGGTGCTGATACAGACCACCTCGCTGATATACATCTTCCCGCACTCGCTCGGCTGCGCCGTGTCCACCCGCGTCGGCCACGAGCTCGGCGCCGGGAGGCCGGAGCGGGCGCGCCTCGTGGCGCGCGTCGGCGTCGGCCTCGGCGCGGCGCTCGGGATCGTGGCGTTCGGGTTCGCGGTGTCCGTGAGGGCGGCGTGGGCGCGGATGTTCACGGCGGAGGACGCCATCCTGAGGCTGGCGGCGGCGGCGCTGCCGCTGCTGGGCGCCGCCGAGCTGGGGAACTGCCCGCAGACGGCCGGGTGTGGCGTGCTGCGCGGCAGCGCGCGGCCGGAGAGGGCGGCGAGGATCAACGTGGCGGCGTTCTACGGCGTCGGGATGCCGGTGGCGCTGGCGCTGGCGTTCTGGCCCGCGGGGCTGGACTTCCGGGGGATGTGGGGCGGCATGCTCGCCGCGCAGCTCGTCTGCGCGTGGCTGATGCTGCGCGCCGTGCTGGGCACCGACTGGGCGGAGCAGGCGGAGCGCGCGCGCGAGCTCACCGGCGGCGGCGACGGCTACGCCGCCGTGGCCGCCGTCATTGTCGACGACGACAAAGCCAAGCAGCATGCAGAAATGGACAAACCGCAACAGGTTGACAACACATTGCTCATGGCGATCGATTGTGTCTAGCAAAACCAAGCAGCAGCAGCAACACCAATTCTTGGATGATTGCATCCATGATTCTTTAGTTATAGGTTTTTTTTTGCCTTAGTATTTTTGTAATTTTACCGGATTTTTTTTTCAGGGAATTCAAGCAATCAAAAGCTGAACATTCCCTACTTTTTAGCATTTTTTTCCTCTTTGAAATGAGGGAACCTAAGAGATAAGAAATTTACAGTGAAAACAGAGAGTGGCCAGTGTACAAAAGTAGCCACTATTGCCATCAGATTTCATAACAATGCCAAACTTTTTTTTCCCCTGGTCTCAGATCTATCTGGCCAGAATGTGCTGGTCTCTAATAGGGGAAATTGCATTTATTTAATCTTAGGATTTCATTATTAATGCAGCATGATTTAACTATCATTATCTCTGCCATGTGCAAAAACCTTTTTTTTTGTCATAAGTGGTGTACTGCCTTGTCTCAGCTTATTTGTTTTATTGATGCCCTATAAGTCCCAACCTCTTGATAGAAACTCACACCCTTTTTTTTCATTTTCTTTTCTAAGAACACATTTCTTTATTTTGATTATATTATTCATTTTATGCACGGGACTCTTACATTCTTTCTTTATATATTTCTGAGATGCTTCATATTTAAAGCTGTATCTGAAACATCCATTCTCAATTTTTGAAGCAAACTCCATAGATTATTATATTTTCAATGCATTTTGTCCATCTATTGGCTCATTTAATTTACGGTATTAATTTTTATTTTTCCTCGACTAAACCCGCTATGTCATCTACTACTCCACTATGTATCCCCTACTCCTATAGTAGTCCTGCTAATTAATTTTATTTGTGGCCCACGGAATGCTTGGTGGAGATTTGAGTTATCCTCCAAAGAACAATAAATTCTACATTTATATGGGGATGAAATTGTATCTTATCCCCCCCCCCCCCCCCACAAACCCACCAAAAAAAACTAGTATTTTAAAATATACATATTTCTCAGCTCCTCTGTAACTGGCTGCAAAAATATTATGTGATTATTTTTTATCTTTTAGTTTGTTGTGCTTTATTTGTCATTAAAGTTACTTTAAGCATGGCCTATATTCTTACATGTCCGCATGAAATTTTTGGATAGGACAAATAGTTAAAAGTACATCCAAAAGTTAACGACGTTATAAATTTTAAAAACTAGAGGGAGTACTACGTAAAAAAAAATATTCTATGTGTTTATATCTGAATTTTCTTTCTCTGTATCTCGATGTGTAGATAATGACTAGGCTTGAAATAGTCCCGAGGGTTGCTTCCTAAGTGTCATATTATAGGTTATCATTTTTTTAAAAAAAATATCTCCAATATTTTGTTGACATTTGAAGAGCTTTGCCTTCTCTGTTTGGATTGATTATTGTTGTTTGTAACTTGGTAAGACACTCCAATGACTTCTCTGTTCCGTGCACCTAATTTACACGGATTACAATAAAAATACACGGTAATTAGCACTGCTACTTTTCAAAGTGTCGATTTCAGGAGTTCTATCTAGACTTCTGGGAACTAGCAGTAGTGCAGGAATACTATACTAGTAGTAATACTCACTGCCACTATGAGTGTATCTTTCAAAATAGACGGTTTCTAATTAGATCCCAGTAAAATACTAATTGGTACTACCACTCAAATAGTTTTCAAACACATGGTAAGCAATCCTGTCACCACTAATATAGACATATTTGCATAAGGCGCACTGCCACTAATCGACAAGGTCCCATGCTGGCTCGCTGATCGTCTGCAACAACTTTGTCTTTTTACCCCTGTGCCCTGTTCATTGGATCCAAGTCCTAAACCATGCCTTTTTATTTCATAACAGAGGAAGTATATACATGCTTTTATACCAATAAGGATATGTAGTATCCTTCATTTCTTGAGTATGCGTTATGCAAGACATGCTTATAGGTATATAGTCTATGATACGTATGTATATGTTTTTTTCCTATATAATTGGGAAAAAACAATATCCATTTTTAAATATGTTGTTTGGAGGAAAAGAAAAGAGGGATGCAACATGAGGAATTCTCAGGGAATCACCCATCCTAGTACAGCTCTCGTCCAAGCACGCTTAATTTCGGAGTTTTGACGTGTTCCGGTGCTTTTGTCCTCGCTATATATATATATATATATATATATATATATATATATATATATATATATATATATATATATATATATATATATATATATATATATATATGTTGTTTTCGACATCGACACGATTTCTAATACACGTTTTTATTACTTTCTCAAACTATATATTTATATAAAAGTAACTATATATTTATAAAAAAAGAACAACTATATGAAAGAGTTTTCCATGACAGATACTATATGAATATTTTTTTCATATTTTAAATCCTGGTTTTTTATCTATTAATGGTTTAAGATTTTAATATCTGACTACACGCAGGAGCATGATCACTGAGCGGCTTCCTGGGATCATCGGTGAAAACTCAATAGAATTTTGATTGTTTATCATATGAATTGGAAATATAATCTACATAGTAAGTACTTGAAGTAGATTTAGATTTGTTCGGGCTCTTAAAATTTTATGGCTTCGTCATTGGCCCCACATATTCTTTAAACATTGTCCATTTAAGGCTGTAAAAAACAACTTGCTTATTTTCCGTTAGCACGCTTCTTAAATTGATAAATAGTACATTTCATATAAAAAAAATTTCTATACATACATATTTTTTTAAAATAATATCAATCTATTTTTATTTGTGATAATTAATTAATTAACTAATAATAGTTCATCTTGTTTCACGTGCCACCAAAACTGCCAGCCCGGCTTAACAACAGAAGGGAAGGGAGTAGTATGTGTGTTCAGTTACCTTAATCTGTAAAGTATAAGGCGACACAAGTGTTTAACCGCGGGCGGGGGCGACCGTGGGTACATCCATCCGGGTGTTGGATCGACGGAAGCAGTGACAGGGGTGACAGTACATCCCAATCCATCGGCTTTTCTGCCACAACACACACAACACACAGCGTATGTGTAGGAGCTGAGCTGACACATGTGTAATCACTCTCCCTTTGTACTGCAACTCTGCGACGCTGTCGGTGTGGATCGCTCCCCTGGCCTTTGCCCCCGGCCCACCATGCACCACCGCATTCTGCACCTCCTTCCCCCACACAACGGCCTGGCCGCATCTGCATCTGCTCCGGCAAACGCCGGCAAGTACGCACCCCGCATCGGCGCCATGCAATTCTCCCTGAGATAAAAATGTACTACCCCCCATCTCATTCTCAAGTGCAGTTTCCATTTACTCGTTCGTCTTATTTCAATTTTTTTTATAATTAGTTTTTTTCTATGAGATGATAAGACATGAATAGTACTTTATGTGTGCCTTATGTTTTTAATTTTTTTCAAAACAAATTTAAATAAGATGGATGATCAAAATTAAGCACGGAAAAACATGATTGCACTTAAAATGGGACGGAGGAAGTACTAGAATTGTAGCAACTTCTTCACGTGCTTACTTATCTCAATCGATCACAACGTCTTATTCTCATTTAGTTTATCTCAATCAATCAAAATAATTCCTTATTATATTTTACTTCTCTTTTTAATTTTCGTGAAAAAAACTTCAGAGCTACTCGTAATTTATGACGGAGGTAGCAATAGTAATTCGCTTGTTGCTAGGGTTGGGGTATTTGGTCGGATCTGAAAATTTGGTTCGCTCTTGAAATAAATTCGGTTATTTAGAATTTGAGACCGAATTACATTGTAAGAAAAAAAAAAGAAGACTCAAGCCTTCAACAATTCGGTTCCAGTTAGTTCTGTTTGGACTTCGGACATGACCAAAACATGTGACAGTTCGAAGGGGTAAGAAATAAAACATATGACAACAAACTTTTGATAAGCCTTCCTTGTTTTGGACATGTTTCGATAGCTCAAGATAATAGCAAAGTATATATGACGCACAAATTCACCAACATAGCATAAAAAAAAGAGAGATTTAGACAAAGAGACGTCGTTCCAAATATTTTTAAGAAGAAATTGTGAGAATATAGATCTTGAATTGAAACCACACCTCTTATTATTGCACTATCAAGTGCATCTTAACATAGCACTGATCTTAGCAGTCCTACTCCTAACTTAGAACTCTTAACATCAAGTCAATCAAGATTAAGATAGCTACTTGAGCTTCTCTCCTTACTTCGGTAGGTTCGGTTATTTCGGTTAAACGAGGGTGATGACCGAATTCATTTCGGTCAGTGAAAAAGCCCAACCAAAAATTCTAAATCTCTGTTAGTTCAGTTCGGTTTGATTTCCCGGTAATTTCTGCCCACCTCTATTGTCGCCATATCCTCCTCCTCCCCTGTGCCACACACAGGGCATGAACACTGTGGCTGTAGCAGGGGCAGTGTGTGTGTGGTTGGCCATGGAGAAGGGGAGGGATTCACGTGCCCCCTGGCCCCGGATGGTTTTCCCTTTTTCTTTTCTTCTTCTCCTTTTTGGCCACCACCACACGCAGCAGATCCCGCACGCGCGTGCGTGTGTGCCGGGCACGTGCGCGCCAGTTGAGCGAGAGCGCGCGCGACGCATTCTCCCCCCACCGGCGACAGCTCGCCCGGAGCTAGCACTGCCTGCTGCTGCCAACTCAATCCCAATCTTGCCGTGCCAAATGCATTGCATATGCAACGCTAGCTGCCTGCCTGCCTCTGATGATCAACTGATCATCGTGAGAGCCATATGCAATGCCAGACTGACAGTAAAACCGTACCTGTGTCGTCGTCGTCGTACGTCCTGGCCGGCCCTTCTGCTGGCCAGGCTCACACTTGCTGAGCTTTCATGCTGCAGGCCAACAGCTAATACGGAACCCTGGTTTAGTTCCCAACTTTTCTATCACATCAAAACTTTTCTACACACATAAATTTTCAATTTTTTTTTCAAACTTTTAATTTTAGCGTGGAACTAAACACACCCGGAGTACTACGAGTCTGGACTGTGGACTGTGGAGTCGCATGCAGAGCGCACTGACGGTTCTACTACTCCCCCGTCCTAAAAAAACTGATCTTATATTAGGATATGATACATCCTAGTACAATAAATATAAACATAGAGTATGTCTAGATTTCTGATACTAGAATATATTATATTCTAATATTATAGTACGATGTTGGTTTATTTTGGGACAGAAGGAGTACTCCGTAAGTACTATGGATACTCCTAAGCACTAGCAGCATAGTCGTGGGTGCTGGTACTCCTCTGCTCTCTCGCTGCTTCGTTCTGCTCTGATACGGAATGAGATCTTGTTTCATGTGAAAAATCTTTAATTGTTGATTTAATTGAACTTGATGGCATTGAACGATCGTGAAGCAGTCATTTCTCGTTACTCTTTTAATCTCTTGTTCTTTATTCTCTTCTCTTCTCAGCCCCAGGGTCTATAGTGGGTTCATCTTTTCAATTGAGTGCCGGATCCCGACCATGACAATACAACGGGTTTCGACAATTTTTGATATTTTTTTGTCAAAATTCTGGTTTCAAATTTAAGTCTCATTTGGAATCTGTTTTTGTCCCACGTAGAACCTTGAAATTTCATGGTTTTCGATTGGTTTTTCGATTGGTTTTTATCGAAAACGTGAACCCTTCTACATGTCACCAACTCTTACACTATCAAAACTATAAAACTGCTATGTAATATTGTTGATTTTTCTCACGATTTTTCCTTTCAAATTTGCTAAAATTGATGTCGGCACATTTTCTACCACGATATATTAATCATTTTTTTTTGTCCGCCAGTTACTCATACTTCTGTATACGTACAAAGTGAACGGAAATATATGAGTAAATTAACCTAAAGACAAGTAGAGAGTCAATAAAAGAATCAAGAAGTACTGAAATTTCTAATATAATTACAGTGTTGGTTTTAAAATTTACATTGTAATTGCAATAATAAATATATAAGTTACATTATTAAAAATATTTTTTTTCAAAAAAAATAGCGCCATAAATATAGGCAGTCCCCCTTATTTTGTTCCTAACAGCTTTGGTGGCGTAGTTAGTATGTACACCCTAAATCCCAATTAAGTGTTTGGCGTGGGTTCATGTCAAGGAACAAGCAGAGATCATGCTTGGCCGGTTGGTTCGGCCTCTTAGCTAGATCGATAGCGCTAGCAGCTGAGACATCCATGGATCCACCAAACACAGGCGTAGTACTACGTTGATAGTGGATGGAGTAGTAGTCTAGTCTCATGCATGCGGCAGCAGCAATGTCTCTCACCTAATTAAATCATGTACTAATATCGATCGATCAGCTAGCTAGCTGCTGTTGATGATCTGTGTTCTCCCTGGGAGTTGGATTATGTTGGTGGCCGTTCCTATTCATCCTTAGACACGCATGTCGCTCACCAGCAAAGCACAATCGAAAGATACAACCCGGCCAATATATGTGTTAGCCCCATGCATCATCCATCCATCCATCCATGTGTAATGCGTCGTTGATTGATTCATTAATTCTGCCTTTTGATTTGACACGGACGGGCGTACAATTGCAGCAACTAACTAACAACCGGTCGATCTCTGCTAGGAGTAGCTGCCTCATGTGAAACCTGTCTCGCCAGATTTTGACTTCCATGCCTACTAATGTACTCTTCCATTTCTAAATATAAGCATCTTTAAGTTAATTATTTAAGTACTTTCTTTCAAATTTATTTTTCAACCATCCTATACATACCAATAAATAAAAGCTAAAATACTCTTACTTTATCAAATCCCGGTGTAATTTATTATCGTTTTATCTACTCCCAATACATTTGTTATTTACTTTTACAAACTCCGATACAATGATTATTTGAAAATAAACTTATTTTAGGATAAATAGGAGAGACAAATGAACTTATTCTGGCATGGAGGGTGTAACTATTAGATACTTCCTCCGTTTCACAATGTAAATCATTCTAGCATTTTTCACATTCATATTGATGTTTCACCATGTAAGTCATTTTAGCATTTTCCACATTCATATTGATGCATCAATGTAGAAAATACTAGAATGACTTACATTATGAAACGGAGGGAGTATAAGATAAAATTATCCCTTTCAACTGCTTTTATTGATCATTTCTTTACTTGATTGGATTCCCGTCCTAAGTATCTGAGATGGTCTGAAAATGCTTGGTTTCCCGTACACTGAAACCAATGACTTAAAAATATTATATTTATATTTAAAAAACTAATTTCAGAAATACTTATATTTAGAAAAGAAGGAAGTATTCATGGCTGCCATCGTTGTTTGATCGATAAATTAAGATTGCGAGATCGATTTGACATTCAGTTAGCTATAGGATCAGGAACCCGTGAAGCAGAGAAGAAGAAAGATCTTAGCTTGTGGATGACTGACGACGACATAAGTGACGTTTCACCAATAGCTATGCTTTTGGTCCTAGGATGAGAGAGTGAGCTCTGATCTTGTCGATCGACAGGGCACTATGGCTGTGTTTGAGAAGAGGAGATAGAGGAGATTGGGAAGATACGCAAAACGAGGTGAGCCATTAGCACATGATTAATTGACTATTAAGTATTTTAAACTTCAAAAATGGATTAATATGATTTTTTAAAGCATCTTTTCTATAGAATTTTTTTGTAAAAAACACACCGTTTAGTATTTCGGGAAGCGTGCGCGTGGAAAACGAAGCAAAACTCACTAACAATCACCCAGATCACCTAGGAAAGAACACAGCCTATGTAATGCTGGGGAGACTGAAGCAGCGCAGTTATGAGCTTAGAATCAATGCTGATGGGAACATCGGAGCAGATTACTGTGACAAACTTTGCCTGAATTAATTCACTGCTTGTATGCAACTGTACTTACTGAAGTGTTAGCTAGGTACTAGTACTACGTGCTACTAGTAGTGCTGTATTTGCTGCATATTTTGATAAGAAGTGCATGCATGCACTGGCTAATAAAAAGATGCATGCATGCCAGCATGAGGCAGCTCATTGGGCCTCTGTTTTTAAGTAATTTCCGCAACTGTTCGTGTTGTAGAAAAACCCATGCAAGTACGTATCTCATGAACCAGCTATGATTAAAGAAAACATAGGAGCATCTGATTAGCCATAGCCTTTTCAGTCAGCAGCACATGATCTTTTTTTTAGACGATCAATTGAGCGCCACATGATGATCCTACACAGCATTGCAACAGCAATTTAATCGCATAACTGTAGATGTTCTTTTTTTTTTCTTTTTCGAGGTAGTTGAAGAAGTTTTCGTGGCCTCAAGGGCCACCGAATAAAAGCCTTGTCTAAGAGCAAGGATAATAATACAGCCAGCTGCTTACTGTATAGATCTTCACAGCTTATCTCTCAGCTCATTTATATAGTGGTTAACTATTCTCTATAAATATATGGTTCACCTGTCTGTCTTATAGATTTTCTTGGTTCCTGTGGCTGTAAACTTACAGCCCACTTCTCATCTCTCTCCTCTCCTCTCTCATCCATCTTAGCATTTAGCCTTCTTATAGCCTTCTATTATACTTGCTATAAAGGCATTAAGCCCTTGATTTAATATAACCTTAACTGCATGCACACATGAGCTAGCTACTGTACTGTTTTTTAATTTTAGGGTAGCAGCACAGATGAGCCACTCAGAGCGTAGCAGACTATTCTAATGAGGTGCCATGTCGGCATTGCACTGGCAGTCAAATTATATAGCCATAAAACTCTATTCACCATGCTAATAGATCAACGTACACCTGCTAATATCCCAGCAACTGAGCAACTTGCAGAGATTAATTAAACTACTAGCTAGTGTGCCTGCATGCAAACCAACGAAGATATAGCTAGCTCTTTCATACGGGTCACTGCATAATTAACCGTACGTGCGTGAGTTTGGGTCCAATTAACAAAACTCGTCATCTCATCAACGATCGAAAATTACGTGACTTAAAAGTGATTTGTGCGTTAAATGTGGATCCATAGGGGGTACAACGCACGCTCGCACTGAACGCGCGGTCAATCCGCATATTCATACATGCAGCCGGCCGATCAGGATCGATCGTTTTGTTGACATGTACCTCGCGGCAAAACAGAAAAAAAAAACGAACACCCAAGCTAGCATATGCCAATGCGCGTACGTGCATGGGAGGGAATATTCTAAACTCTCCAGAGGATGACATCTCCTTGTTTGCATATGACTCAAATGATTAGAAAAAAAACTGAAACAAAAAATAAAAAAATAAAGAAAATATATTAGCATGTGATGTATCATTTTCACAAATATTAACTTTTACAAGTTTAAAAAAGTTAAATTAAACTATAGCTAGTTAACATGTATCCACGTACTCGATTGGTCTCGTGCATGCGAAAACCAGCCAGCTAGCTAGCCGGCCCCAGATGCTGAGACGACGCACGTACGTACGGCGCGCGTGCGGGTGATCACCCGATGTATCTCAGCTCGCTACCTGCTGCACGCGCACGGTTCGGCGGCTCGGCCACTCTGCATCCGCACCGCGCGCGCGGAGACCGGAGAGCATACGTACGTGCACTGGTGCACAGTACCGTGCACGCGCGCTGGCTCTCTCTCCGCGCGCGGGGGGGTGGGGTTTGTCATGTACTCGTGCGTGGGCGGGCGCGCGGGTGGGGGGCCGGGGCCGGGAGCGCGACGAGGAGGCCGGAGAGATGGATGGGAGGACCATGTATGCGTGTGCGCGCGTGGGGTGGTGGCTAGCTAGCCAATGGAGCGGCGACAGAGGCGGGGGAGACGGGGTGTACCGATCGATCGCGAGCGGGTACGTGACGAGAGAGACCGACCGAATGATCAGCGGATGAGCTAGCTTGCATAGCACGGGCCGGCAGATTCGCCGAGGGCAACGGCCGGCCGGCGCACATGCATTCACGTACGTAAAGACGACGATATCCCCCCTTACATCCATCATTTGTTCTGTGTAGTAGCCTTACCTAAGGCACACGGGGAGGGCCGATCGCATGCCAAAAAAAAAAAAAAAGCTGCGAGAGTGACGCTGCATCTAACACATGCACGCTCACGCACCGCACGTACGCGCCCCGCCCTCATGCACGGCTAGCTAGCTGGCCGCCTGGCGCCACGATCCCCTTTTCTCAACCCGTACCAAGAGATGACTTAAGTGCAGCGGTAAGGGTGTGTGGTTTTAATCCCGAGATCTGATTTTCAACACTTAGCGCATTCATAATTTCTTCTTAAAGATTATTTGTAGGGACGTCTCTCGCTTCAAATCTCTCTTTTTTTTAATCTGTTCCAAGATATTCTGAGAAGCAGCTAGCTTGTGAATATAACCTAACGATGATTTGGAATAGCTTGGTTTTTCGGTTTCTGTCTTTTAATTTATTTTCTGGATTAACTCTGCGTATTCTTAAAATAGAGATTGAGAATTAGGTTGTTTAAGAACGTGGAGATTATAAGTGAAGTTGCAGCTGCCAAAGCTCTCCAACATGCATGGTCCTCTTCTCCTTTGCTGCATGCTGCTGGCCCAGGTCGCTCAGCTCGCTCGATCGACGGACACCCTGTATTCTGCAATACACCGTGTACTACAAGGTCCCAAACTATACTAAACAAGCTAGTACTGTACTAATACGTACTCCCCCCGTACTCATAAAGGAAATTGAAAATCATTTAGAACAATATTTAAGTCAAACCTTAGGAATATAAATCATAAATAACTCTTAAGTTGTTGAGTTTGAAAATATAAAAATTATATAAATAGATTTGTCTTGAAAAATACTTTAATTAAAGTATACATATATCAATTTTCAATAAATATTTTTATACAAACAAGAAGTCAAAGTTGTATTTTGGAGACCGTGTCGCTGTCCAAAACGATTTCCTTTACGAGTACGGAAGGAGTAATTAAATATATCTACACACACGCACGCCTAGCTAGCTTGGACTCTTATTTTGTATGCATGCATGAAGTATACTTCTTCCGTTTCATATCATAAGTAATTTGACTCTTTTCCTAATTAAAGTTCTTTTAAGTTTGATCAAGTCTGTAAAAAAAATACTAATATTTTCAATACAAAATATGTACATTATCAAAATATATTTATGTAGAAGATGTTACTATTTTTTTCTATAAACTTGATTAGAATTAATAACTTTAACTTAAAAAAAATTAAATGACTTGTAATATGAAACATACACATAGAGTGGTTTGTATGACTATGATGACCTCTTCTAGATAGGTAATAGTCTCCACTCTCGATCCAGTGATCGATCGGATCGGGTTCATGCATGCCAAAGATTGACGGTACACCGTACGCGTACTGGTCCAAAGTCCTAGCTAGCTAGTAGTAGTAGTACGACGTACGTCTCGCGTCCGTGCTAGCTTAGCTTGCTGCATGATTAACCAGCAGGGAGAGGACGATCCAGCCACACATGCCACTAGTACGTGCGTGACGGCATTAATGCGACAGGTGCGCACGAACGGGTGGATCCAAGTCATCAAACCCCATGGCCCCGCATGCATATGTTTGCTTGCACCCGTGTCGGCACACCACACCACCAGATTGACCGCAAACCGTACGGCCCTGTACCCGCGGTACTACGTGCATTCATTTTTTTTATATATATTTTTTAGCATGTGTGGATTGCAGATTTTTATCTGTTACCTGAAATTTTATCAGAGTTCAGTAAGATTCCTCCTCTTTATTGAGCACCTCTTCTCTGGCGATCGAAGATGGCGACATCATGAAACAGTGAGGGCGTTGAGCGGTGAGCGGCGAGACAAAGAAGAGAGAAGACAAAGGGGGAGGTGTCACCCAACTTACCGGGTAGGACGACATCGAGCTTCCCAGTGTTCCCTCTATCTTCCCCATCACCGTCATCATCCAAACTCGATCCAATAGAGAATGGGGCTGTCTATACATCTTGTGACAGAAAATCCCATCCCATATCATTCGAATTTTGGACCATTGGATATGCTTCAATATTCGTGCAGACCCTTTTAACCTAACTCCTCTCCTCCTCCCCCCCCCGATTCAGATCGCACGCTGCCACCGCCCCTTCGTCCTCGTGCGATCCCCGCTGCCACCGCCCCACCGTGCCGCCGCCTGCCTCGCCGGCTAGCCGAAAAGGGTCAACGGCGAGCCCCTTCTCCCTTCTCCCCCTTCCCTCCTCTCCTCGAGGTGGCGACGGCGAGGTGCCCCCGCCCCGCCGTCTTCCCCATCTCCGGCGGCTCCACGCCACCGGATCCGCCACCACCGGCCGCCGCTGCCTCGCAGCCCACCGGAGTCCACCGCCCACCGCCGGTCCTCCGCGGCCCACGGCCATCCCTCTAAGCCCCGAGGAAACCCCTCTCTTCCCCCTCCCCCAACCCCCCTCCTACCCTCACCCCAACTCAAACCCTAACCCGCCGGAGTTGGGGTATCGCCGGCGCTGGAGAAGAAGGAGAGCCCGCCGGAGTTGGAGGAGAGAAGCCGATGCACGAATCTTGGCATGGATCCAATGGTTCAAAATCTGTAAGATTTCTTCCCCAAATTTCATTCGAATGACATATAGCAATCCCGATAAAGAATCTAAGAATTAGGATTTCGGGGTTAGGAGGTGGTAGAGGAGGATAGAGTGGTGAATGGGAGATAGCAGACCAATAGTAGCGGTGGACGGTAAGGGTATAGGCGGAGCCACGTGGTTGGAGGAGGACGGTGGATGGGTTGGCGGTGGGAATGTCAGACCCGTAGTGGTTAGTAGACAGGAAATATGTTGGGGTGCGGGGGCCTGCGACCCATCTAGCAAGCCTCATTGATGCCATCGCCGGTGTTTAACACCAATATTGAGGCAGAGTGATGCAGTGTCGAGTGGATCGACTAGCGCAACAGATCGGGAGGCTGAATTACGTCGGTTGAGCACAGTGGCGGGTAAGGGGAAGAAGAAGAGGTAGGGTTAGGTAGGGGGGGTTTCGATCACGAATCATAAAGTCACCTTGTCCGTTCAAAATTTGACAATTTTTTCAAGGTTCCTGAACAGTAGACAGTCCCTTACTTATATATGTGTGCGTGCATGCAGGGGCTTGGGCCCTAGGCTTGCCTCCAAAATCATGTATAGATTATGTTAAATCACCATGTAATTTTAGAGAGAAATCAACAACTCATTAGTTGAGCGCTAGGTTAGCCCTACTCTTTAGTAATTTATGGGCTCCGCCACTGCGTGCATGCCTCTAACATGCATGCATGTATGATGATGATGATTAGTACTTCTTCATTCCAATCCTGCCGTGTTTTACCCAACCGATCGAGCAACGTACGCCATCAATTGGAAAGCAGATAGATCTACTACTCCCTCTCGAGATCGGCCACCAACTAGCAAAAGTTAGGGGCATATATATGCAGCATGCAAGTAGCAGGATGCATGAGCAAATGAAGCTTAGGCCCAGGACGACTTACTGATGAGCGAGTGAGTACGTAGTAGTGGTGCTAGATCCTTATTAATTTCCTTTCGGTGTGGCGCCTAGCTAGCTAGCTATTAGCTTCCTTCCCTGGCCCATGCATGCATGATCGATCGATAGATCGTCGTCAGTGCCGGTGGTTGCAAGCTATCTGATCTAGAGGTTAATTGAAATTTGAGAGACCGGGTCAAGAATGGACCAGCCACACCCGCTTTGCATCGCATATGCATGTTGCTAATATGCTACTCTCTCCGTCCCAAAATATAAGCATTTCTAGACTCTGACACGGTCTTCAAGATGCTATTTTAACCAACAATATCTAAAAAAAGATATTTTAAATAAAAAGAGTTGTCATTATAATAGTTTGTTTAATAATAAATCTAGTAACATCAATTTTACATGATTGATATTTTTTTTATTCTTTTGCTATTAATAGTCACAATTAAAAAATTTTGACCTGTCACTGCTAAAAATGTTTATATTTTAGGACGGGGGAGTAATAACTAGCCAATGTGATGTGATCGATATTGATTTCCGAGTTAATGGCGGCTGTTAAGCCAGCAAGAGAGAGATCGAGAGAGAGGGGCATGAGAGGTGGATCGCTTCACTGTTGGCTAAAGGAGGCCATGTCTCTGGGGAGAGGAGCAGCAGCAACGGGGGGGTTGATTTGACCGGGTGCCGTGTCGCCCGCCTCCCCGGCTAGCTGCATCAATACCAGGGACCCGGGCCGGCCGGCCGGCTCGTGGTTGGCATGTGTGCGCGCTGAATTAGCATCTATCGCCAACGACCAACACTTGCGAGAGTGGTACTACTACTTGAGTTCGATCTATCTGCATGTTACATTCCACGATACCGGTCGATCGACCGACCGATCGATTAGCTGATCCATACAGGTCAGTTAGCTAGCTATATAGCTAAGCTTTTGGTGAGACGGTGACACTTGATCAATTCTCCTCGTGTTGATCCCTGGTTGAATTAGCAACTATAGTAGCTTTTTTTTAATATGTAAAAAGAATTTTATCAATCTCAGATAAGAAACCACTCTTGAACTCTGCATAACTAGGTTGCACACACAAACTATAATTATCACTAAAAACACATGACAAAAAAAATCATGTCGCAATGAGCTACATACAATTCTTAGATTCATTCACCACCATAGTAATACTTACTTCCTCCGTAAAAAAAAACAATTTTAGGTTTGAATCTGGACATACACTATGTCCAGATTCAAACCTAGGATTGGGTTTTTTTTTCTTTTGGACAGAGGGAGTAGACCTTAAGAAATGCCCCTCCAAAATTAATTAATGCCTCCAAAAGAGAATAGTGCGTATATCGCGTAGTTGCCCCAACCAACAATTATAGGTTTTCATCTTGGAGAGAACATTTTTTTCAAACTTCACATAATGCCTTCAATTAAAAAAAAATAAATGCTGCCATTGTTAGATATAACCAGCTAAGACGATACCTAGAGCTTTCTCGCGGTTTTGGGCAAAATCATTAGCAACAAGCCCCCGAATTTCATCTGGAATAGTAGTACAAAATATAACTGATAAACTTATATAGAAAGATGAATATATATACACCCAGGTAAACAGAGTGGTTAACCTATAATTAGGCCATACAAATAGGAGGTTGTTGGAGCATGAGCTCCTCTAGCAGAGTGGAAAGGAACCCTTTTTGAGATTCGTTCAGGATGCTAGTGTGAGGATTCGAGGTCGGGACAGAAACAAAAAAAACAATAGATACGGGAGTTTATACAGGTTCGGGCCTCTCGGGAGCGTAACATTCTAGTCTTATATCTTTTGTTGGATCCCTTGCTGCAACGTGTACTAGATGGTAAGTTCTTTTTGTCTAAAGCTGGTGAGGATTTTTGTCTAAAGATGTGAGAATTAACTATAATAAAGTTAATGAATTTCCATGGAAAAGTAATAAGAAAATATTATACATATTTTTTTTGACTAAGCGCAGCATTAATAAGCTTAGAAACCGTGCAAACAAAAAATCGAAAATCTAGGTTCAGAAACAACATGGCCTAATTTGGCGTTTCTATCTAGTGATTTGAGCTCGCACAACACTCGTGGTTAGCTATTTTATTTCTCAACACTTTGACTACGTGTGATAGATTAGTATACTGCTATCTACAGCCTCGATCCATGGTCTCTCTGATTATATTGTATTCTCGCAGGAATCTAATTAATCTCACTAACTTGCCCTTTGTGGTTCCTGATAACCATTCTTCCAGTAGATTATTCGATCGATCATATGCGGACTTGCTAAACATATCCCGTAGACTAATTAGTAGCTACGAGCCAATTATGTTGAGCGAATCGATGCACGTAAGCGATCGCTTGCAATTCATCAGCATCTCTTATCACCTTGACTACGTACTCCCGCTCTCTGAATCTGAATTTCGAAGATGATCTTCTGAATGACTGAATCCAATATACTTCTGGTTTGTGCCAATTGGCATGGAGCAAAAGAGGCCATGATTGATCCCATGATCTTGTAAACAACTGTTGTTACTCAGAGCTTGACAATTAATCTCACTACAGGACACTTCCGAATCCAGGGAGAAGCTCTAACTTTGATGTAGGTTGCTATTTTTTTTAGCACCACAGTAAGCTAATTAACTAGAGGGATAGTCTAATATGCAAACAATTAATATATACCAGTGGCACTCAATTATTTGGACTCAATCTGCCGAAACGAAGACTGATGAATTAATGTAATTCTATAAGACAAGCTAGGTCTACTGTCATTCTTAAATCTTAAACACAGGGTAACACCTCCTCTTCCAAACGTCTTTTGTTTTATTAATTGATAATCCAGAGGGTTATCCGGCACATTTGCCAAGGGGCTATAATATACTTTAAATTATATTTGTAATACAACTGCGTTGTGTTTCTATCTGGAAAATCAAATAAAACCTGAATCTTATACACAACTATTTACCAACAATAATACAATAGTCCCTCTCATAATAGTAATTGTATAATATTCTCTCCTGTTCAAAAATATAAGCATTTATAGGTTTCGAATTTTGTATCAGAATATAAATATGTAGGCATTGATTCCCATCATTTCAGTGACTGCAAAGCAAATCAGATGCTTGAAAAAAAATCTAAGCAATTCAAAATTTAAAAATTAACTAAAGCGACTAAAAGAAAATATCTTTGATCTAACATTAGTATTCGCTAAACAACCTATAAATCCCTATATTTTGAAACGGATGGAGTTGCAATTAGTAGTTTCTAGTCAGCTGTGTGAGGCCGGAAACGTAAACCATTTGCATTATTTAGGAAGGAAGTTTAATCTCTAGCAAAGATGTAAATAATAGAATTTGCTCCCAACAAAAAATATTACTGCAGGCATACACAGTGGCCCAAACTGATATTGTTTCATCCGTGCATTCATAAATATCTACTAGGATCGATATATCGATCGATCGCACATGCTTGACATCTCGTAAAGGCGAGACGGCCTTGGCACGGCAGCCACAGACTGGGATCTCGTCGATCGCCAACATGCGGATAGCAGATTGGGCGTGATCTTGCAGGCCGTTTCAGGGACATATCCAGTGACAGGTTGAGGACGACTGTACCGTGGACACCAAACAGGCAAACACTAGCTTGTTTGTGATGCCTTGGCTTGCTGTTGTCCTCTCTTCTTGCGTCCCCTTTTACATGCAGGAGCACAGATATTTCGGTTGCAGATGTTGTGCTGTTCTGCCTTGATCATATATTCTGATGTAGTACCAGCAAGGTACTTCTGCAGTTCTGTTTTGTCACCTGATCTAAGGCCTGTTTAAGGGAGCTTTTAGCCGTTCAGCTTTTCATCAGAGGCTAACCCTCTTGTTGATGAGTGAACTGTGTTGATTTCCTAGGTTTGGATTACAGAATGATTTAATGTATTTAGTATTTAGTACTAGCTTATGTTACTGCTGATGCTGTAATTAGTTGTTCATCTTTTACAGAGCTCTGCAGTCTGCAACTAGTAGCATAAAGGTTCAGTTGTAGACTTCTAGTAGCCTAGCCTAGTGGGCCGGTCTAGTCAGAGGCTATTTGTGGGCTGTTTGTCATCCCAGCCCAGTAATTCTTCCCATCTGAGAAACAAAGTCAAATTGGCCAGGTAAGGCCCAATTGAACACTTATATGCTAAGCATGAATTTTTCCATCAAAAAACGACGCGAACGGTCGCGGATAATTTTAGGGGCTTTATATACTACTTAATTGTTGGAATTTCAAAAGTTTTTCCAAATTTTATTCGAAACGTCAAGGGCCTCTTCGGAACACATGAATTTTATAGAATTTTCACAGGAAATGGTTCAGTTCCTCAAAATTCCTTGATGAATTTCTTCCAATTGGAAGGCCCCAAATATTTATGACAAAAGAAAATAATGTGTGTCCACGTTCATCTCTAGTGTTTGAGTTTTCTTTCAGACTGAGTTTTCTTTCAGACTGAGGGAGTAAGGTTCAGGTTCTATTCTTTTCTCCAACAACTCTTGGATAAAGATAAACATTTCGTGGCACGATTTTCAAACTGCTAAACTGTGTGTTTCGTGTGAAAATTTTCTATATGAAAGTTGTTCTAAAATATCATATTAATCTATTTTTTAAGTTTGTAATAATTAAAACTCAATCAATCATACGTTAATACCACCTTGTTTTGCGTAAAAAACTTAATCTTCGCCTTCATCTTCATCTTCAGGAGAAAAGAAACACCACCTCAATTGCAGAAGCCTAGCTAGTAGGCCAGCCTTACGACAAAAGGAATAAGTTCACCGGAGGTCTCTTAACTTAACAACGAGAATTTTTGAGGTCTCTTGTCTATAAAATTAACTTAATAGCGAGAATTTTTGAGGTCCCTTATCTATAAAATCAGAAATGTGTACCCCTAAACTTACATAAATCGTGTACTCAAGGTCATATAGCAGTATATATGGGTGGTTCCCCTAACGTGGCATCCTAGTTAGAAAAAAAAAATGTCAGCTGCACTTTTTTTTTTCTCTTTTCTTCTCCAGCTCTTCACTTTTCTCTTTTCTCTTCTCTTTAGGGAGGCTGGCGGCTGGCGGAGCGACGAGGGCGAGGGCGGATACAGGCGGCTGGCGGGGAGCCCGCGGAGCTGCGGTGGGCGAGCGCGGACGGCGACCACGGATGTCAGCAGGGCTCGTCGTTGGTAGTCGTCACGGGAGGTATCGCCGTGTGCCGGGGATGTCAAAATGTAGAGAGCTCGCGTCTTAGAAGACGGCCATGAGCTGGGCTTCTCCCAGCACATGCCCCTCGATGGCGTCCATCAGCTTGCCCTTGATCACCTGTAAGCAATCAAGAATCAATCACAGTTAATTAATCCTTAAACACAGCAAAGATAATCGCTAAAATATTGTTCGATCGACTTGCCTTGTTGCCGAGGTGCACCTCGTCGTCGAGGGCGTAGAGCTTGAACTGGATGCGGTGGCCGCAGGAGGGAGGGATGACGACGACGCCGGCCGCACCGCCGCGGCCGCGACCTGCGCCAGGGCCGGCGCCGCCGCACAGCCACGCTCGCGCCGAGCCGCCGCCAGCCGCGCCCCGCCGCATCGGCGCCGCCGTCGCTCGGCCAAGCTCAGCCGCATCGGCGCGGCGCTCGCCGGCGACCTCCTCCTCCGGCCACCTCCCGCTGCTGACGATGCCCTCCTCTTCTCTTGCGTCGCTGGCCGGCGCCGCCGGCAGCCCAACCTCTCGTGACCCGTGGACCATGGCTCCATGCTCGTTCGCCGTCCGCTCCGCCCACAGCCCGCCGCCGCTCCGCTGACACGCTCGCCCACCGATGCTCTGCCCGCTGTCGCGCTTGCCCACCGCCGGTGAAGAGAAAAGTGAAGAGGAGGAGAAAAAAAAATGTGAAGCTGACATGTGGGCCTTACACACTTTTTTAATTCTTTTTGTTGACTAGGATGCCACGTCAGTGAAATCACCCACCTATACTGCTATAGGACTTTGAATGTACGGTTTATATAAGTTTAGGGGTACATATTTATGTTTTTCGGTTAAGGGACTAAAAAAATATCTCTGTTAAGTTGAGGGACCTCCACACCGTTACAACCGTTATTTTTTATAATAATTATCATTTTGCCCTCAGTGTAAAATATACCTAGTTTTCAAATTTCTAACACTAACCCTACCGCTACCGATCCCGATCGGGCGCTCTCCCCGGCGGCGTCTCGGTGACGGCGGCTCAGTGGCGGTCCTTGGTGGTGGTCGTGGTGCCGCTATGTTGGTGGTCCACGGGGCAGCGCGGCGAGGAGGACCAGGGCGGCGGCCTCACAGGGCACGGCGAGTGGTTCCACGGCGGCGGCGAGGAGGTCCACAACGGTGGTGGCGCGTTCTCTCTCTCTCTTTCTCTCTCTCTCGGGAGCTGCCTATTTGCCATTGGGGAGAGACTACTAGGGATGGCAGTCGGGCACAGGTAGTGACCACCCATGCCTGTGCACGCGAGGTAATTCATGCCCGTGGGCATGCCCGTTACTACATAACGGGAAAGGGACACTGCCCATGCCCGTTGCCTGCGGGCGCCATGTGCCCGCGGGCATGCCCCTTTACTCGTCAAGACTCACAATTCAACCACAGATCACCACAAGCAGAGAAACATTATCACAGTTTAAAGAAAGGGTATAATTGTATCAAGTTTAACAATACAAGCATTACATGTTCAAATCACTACCAATCAAAACAGAAATAACATATCAATGTCAGGAGGGACAAGATTGAAAAAAAATAAACAACTAGATCTAAAGTAGGAAGAGAAGGGGAATACCTTGCTCAAGCACCAACTGGAGAAAGGTGTGGTCGTCGACAGCTGGAGGGTGTGGCGGCTGACGGTAGGAGGATGGCGACGGTCGGAGAGGGAGCTCGGCTCAGTGGAGGTAGGAGGCGGCGGCGACGACCGAGGCGGCCGACGGCTGGAGGACGTCGACGACCGGAGAGTTCGGCGCAGACTAGGGTAGGAGGCGGCTGTGGTCGCAGCTTGCCTGGGGGGTGGGAGGCAGCCGGCGATGACCGGGGTGGGAGGAGGAGAGATTTGGGGTGGTCGGCGACAACCGGGGGTGGGAAGATGACTGATTTGGGTGGCCGATGACGCTTGGGGGTGAGAGGAGGATCGTCGGCCGGTGACGACCGGGGTGGGAGGAGGACCGATTTGGGAGCGATTTTGGCGGAGGTGCGTATGCGCAGGCGGAGCCGCGGAGGGAGTCGTGTGGGTTGTGGGCTGTGGCGGCTGTGGAGGAAAGGGGTAGGGGAAAAAACCCTAGAATCCTAGATGGTGGTATTTATACATAGTTGACTGAGGGTCCACATGTCAGTTGGTTTTTGCGGGTAAACGGGCGAAGCGGGCATGGATAGTGACTATCCATGCCGGTGCCCGTATGCCAGTTGGGTACAGGTTTTGACCCAATAAAATATCCATGGGTACTAAATGGAGAACAAACCTAACTCTGTTAGGGTTTTTACCCATGGGTAAATGGGCAAACGGGTCAAATTGCTATCCCTAGCGACTATATATGGATGAAAATGGAAGGAAATTTTTGAATGATGTTGGTGAATTTATATGCTAACATAAATATAATTTGTTGTGATCAAACAATGCAAAATGATGTTGTGTGAGAAAATGATTGCCTAGGGGTAAGATTGTCTTTTCATGCAACTTAACGGAAAGATGCTAACAACAGTTTGACGATGATAGCATTTTTGGGAGAAAGATGCTTGTGCAATGGTATTTTTGGAAAATTGCCTTTGTCGATGGCATTTCTGGGATTAGGGTGTTTGTCGATAGTATTTCATGGATTTTTTTCCATCATGGTTTTAGTTTACATGCAATATATATATATGGATGCTGAGAAGTTGGGTGAACCCATCAATTACCTGGACCGACAAGATTTGTTAGACCCAGCATAGCGTCGCTCTCAACTATAATTCCGAGCAGCTTAAGGTCAAGGGTACTAAAGAGATTCATGAATACAAGAAAAACTTGCGCAACACCAAGAGGTGGCCGCCAATATTGGATGCCTGGACCATACACACACACACACACAGTATTAATTAGAAAAATACTATTACCAAATTTGACATGAAAATTTAAATTTGGTGCCTACATTTTCATAGGCAGCTTGTCCTACTGAAAGGAAGGTGGCGATATACATTTTCGTAGGCAGCCGACCCTCCGCCTACGAAAATCCTCCTTCCCAGCTGGTGGCCGACCCTCTGCCTGTGAAGATATATTATTTTTTAACCCTTTGCCTATAGGCGGAGCATGTGGTCGCCTACACATAGCAATTTTGATCGCCTGCAAAATTTGTTTTCCTAATAGTGAGGAATAACTGAGATTATCGTCCCGACAAAACAAACCCAAAAGGATTAAAAAAAAAGAGACATTTTGACTGAGAAGGAAAGATGTTCATGGAAAGAAGGAACTTATACCAACCAGATCAGTACGACACATTAGACATTACAACAAAAAGCACTAGTACATAAAAGATTTTCCTGGACATCGGCCCCGGTAGATTTCAGGCGGACCATAAGTGGCGCCGTCTGAAAAAACTGGGCGACCGGCGCCCGCACGGAAAAATGCATTATCCACTTAACACGACCGCACGGGATAATCGATTATCCCGTGCGGTTTGGGCCTCCCGCACGTGAAAATATTGATTTTCGTAGATCCCTGGATGCAGACGGGCGCTACCTCCGCACGGAAAAATGGATTTTGACCACGGAAAAATGAATTCTATACTAGTGAAGTAGCCCAAAATAGTAGTGGCATATATTATACATATTAAGGTATTGCAAAATTAACTCCTCCCAATTCAGTTTGTGTGCTCTAATGAATATCATACTCAAATCTAAGAAAATCCTACCACTGGTAGCTACAAATATATGGACTAAAATAATCGGTAGTTTGCATCAGAAAACGCACAGGACAACAACTATTGCAACTTCAGCAACTGTGAGAGAAATCAGAGAAAAACTGTGGAACAGAACAGATCCATGAAGTTGTTGTCCTGCATATCACTGCATCCAGAATTAATAATACGAGCATAAAATCAGAATCTTAGATAGCATGAGCATACTTGAAAACCAAGATCAATGAACATAGGGCTCATCTAGTTTTGTTAAGTTTTATATATATATATATATATATATATATATATATATATATATATATATATATATATATATATATATATATATATATATATATATATATATATATATATATATATATATATATATATATATATATATATATATATATATATATATATATATATATATATATATATATATATATATATATATATATACCAATTGCGCGCGGCGGGAATAATCGGCCTTTGTAGTTTTTTAACGAAAAAATCTTGCAAACACCTATCAGTATATACCACATTGGTCACGATTCAACTCAACTCGTCTCATACTTGCATATGTAACTAAGGCTTGTTTAGTTCCAAAAAAAAATGTTTCATCTGTCACATCGAATGTTTGGACACATGCATGGAATATTAAATGTTGACGAACAAAAATAATTACACAGATTGCGTGTAAATTGCGAGATGAATTTTTTAAGTCTAATTGCGTCATGATTTGACCATGTGGTGAATATTTGCTAATGACGGATTAATTAGGCTTAATAAATTCATATCGCAGTTTCCTGGTGAAATCTATAATTTGTTTTGTTATTAGACTACGTTTAATACTTCAAATATGTGTGTCCATATATGCGATGTGACACGCAGAGATAAATTTTTTTGCCAACTAAACACGGCCTAATTCAAAGGGACGACCAAAAAATTCTCGTGGAAGACGAATGTATAGCACTAATGGTATGTAGTTAGTACTATCTCAATTTTGTCTAAATCTAAATATCGTCTTTTAAGGAACTTTTTACTGCACATACAGATTTAAGTTAATTTGCAGAACTATCTAATAATTAGATATAGATAACTACTGGTACATGCTTCTTAGAGCAAGTTTAATAGTATAGCCAGCTTTTAGCTTCAAATCATCTATAGTAATATAATAGCCAATTTATAAAATAGTTACTTACTACACTATTAATATTTGATCATACCTATCATACACACATTGTATCTTGAAGTTTGTGCTGCAGCTGGCTACAAATCCATAGTTCATTGCTCTTCTCTCTTCTCCTTTATATCTTTAAAATATGTTTATAGCTGATTTATAATCTGCTATTATACCTGCTTTTATACCTAGTACTATCTTAATCAGAGCATGGCTAATGATTTCATCGGCAGTCGGCTGTAACACGTGCCAGATCACCACGCGGTGGTGACGGACCCGCTAGTATTTAATGCACAGAAACGAGCCTAAGCCAATAGCAGCGGTCGTAGCACGTATCCGCCGGCCTCAAGCAGACGCGTCGCGAGTCACCCGTCCAGTTCTCTCTCTTCGTTTCTCCCTCCTCCACCTCCACGTAGATGCTTACAGCCTGTTGTAATACTTGCTCTCAGAACTGGGAAACGAGGGGAGTACTGTAGGAGGTAGTAGCACTGTAGCAGCAACAGGACTGCAGGACTGCAGGAGACAGGAGTAACTTGCTGCTGGGAGAAGAGATTGGCCCTGACCTGCTGCTCCTTGTCTTGGTCCTGCTGCTTCTTGTCTCGGAGCAAAGCTCCCTAGACTCTCGATGAGTACAAAAAGGCAAAAGGCTGCATGGGATCTGCTTCTACAAAAGGAGCTGGGAATACATCAACTCTAGAGCAACACTCTGCTTAAATGATTGGTGCATTTTTCACGATAGAGTCTGTGTAGTACGTGTTGAATGTGCACAAGACACTAGAGCACGTACAATAGAATCTAAAGTGTTGGCAGCTACCATTGAGGAGCAGCGTTTTTACAAAGTACCGTCCGCTACATCCACTATATTTTTACAAAGAACCCCCTGACCCTTAGTTATCCATCCCACGATTATTCAGATCAACCAGATCGTCTTCCAACGGCGGCACAAGGCTCAGATCGCTTGACTCTGGAGGAGCTTGTTATATATCCTAGCTTGGAAGAATTTGAAACAACACGCTTGTGCAATATTTGCAAGAAATTTAAATGGTGTTTCATGACTCAATTGTCGAAGCAAAGTGATGATAGGGGCAAAAGAATATGGAAGCGGCTAGCAGCTGAAAAAAAATTCAGTTAAACACAAGAACTTAGTATTTGACAGAATAATTCATTTCTTTTGCTTACATCATTTTCTTTGTTGATGTGTGGTTCATGGGTTCAGCCTTCAGAACATGCATATAATTAAACATGATGCTGGTGCTATTACTTGAATGGATAAGCAAACAAAATCTATTATATTCATATCAACAGTCTTTCAAAAACCATTGCATTCAGTTTCAGGGGTTTAGAAGATTTTACATCCAGTGTATTGCTTGCTGGTACATCTCTCAAATATAGAAAAGAGGAAAAAGAAAAGTTATAAAAGATACATGTTGTCAATCACCAGCTATACTTACTGGATAAATTTATAACTTATACAGCAAGATTCTTCAATACATCTAGCTTCGCAATTACAACAAATTGGCAGCCTTAACTATATTTCTTCTCAAAATTCAGAATGGTTCAAAATAAGAAATTATTGTCAACATGTTTCTTGATTCTTGTTATTGCTAATTCCTGTTCTTGCGCACCACCTAGAAGTAGCAATGGTTGTTATAAAAAAAATTCTTATTCTTGCACATCATCTAGTAGTATGCTTCAACAAATTGGCTGCTCTGGAAAAACTTCATCTAAAAAGTGAGCTCATAGGGCTGGATCGATGCAGGAGAGCACGGGAGCAAGGGGGCACAGAGTTAGCCTCCATTTCTGGCTGCCTGTGCCTCCGCCGCAGCCGCTGCTTCCGCCATCGCGCTGCCGATGCGACCGCTATCAGCCGCCGCGACCTACAAGCTAGTTGAGGACCAAGTTAGAGGGAGCGAAAAAAAATTTAAAGATTTGGTTTTGGAGAGAACCTGAACGCTACTTGTTAATTCATTCTTGTATGTCTCAAATCTGAGGAAGAATCGAGGAAGAAAGAATGTGTGGGGAAACGATCAGAGCCTTGTGCCGCCGCTGGAAGACGATATGGTTGATCTGAATAATCGTGGGATGGATAACCGAGGGTCAAGGGGTTCTTTGCAAAAATGTAGTGGAAGTGGCGGGTGGTACTTTGTAAAATTGCTGCTCCTCAATGGTAGCCGGCGATAAGAGAGCCAATGTATGGTTGGATGATGCGCTAGCAAAGGAAAACGGTAAGAGAGAAGGGAAGCCGGCGTCTATTTTGGGTGTGTTTAGTTTCAGGGGTGTAAAAATTTGAAAGCATACGGACATACATTTGAAGTATTAAACGTAGACTAATAATAAAACAAATTACAGATTCCGCCTGTAAACTGCGAGACAAATCTTTTGAGCCTAATTAATCCGTTATTAGGAAATGTTTACTGCAGCATCACATTGTCAAATCATGGCACAATTAAGCTCAAAAGATTCATCTCGTAATTTACACGCAAACTATGCAATTGATTTTTTTTCCACATTTAATACTTCATATATATGTCCAAAGATTTGATGTGACATTTTTGACCAAATTTTTTTATCTAAACACGATCTTTGTAGCCAGGCTACACACGTGCACCAAGAAAAATGGAGCCCACTGGAGATGACAGCCAGAGTAGGGAAAGCAGGAGATAGATAAAGTGTTGGGTCCCACGTGCATAAAAGTAATAGTTTATGAGATTTAAGACCTAATAATGGTGGAGCTCATTATTGTATAGGTTTAACTCTACATATGGTTATATATGATGTGGAGATGCCATGTAGGCTAGTGCAGCTAACAACGGATGATTCTATTGACCTTGCTCTTATTGTGCTTAGAGTAAGTTTAATAATATAGTCAACTATTAGCTCCAATCGTCTATAACTAATCTAATAGGTCATTCATACAATAGTTATCTATAAACATATACTATATCATTAATATATGGTCTCACCTCTCATGCATAGCCTGCTATTTTACTCGCTCTTACCAAGGGTTGCTCTGTGATAATTCCACCTCAGCATGAGTTGTTGTTGTTGTTGTTGTTGTTGTTGTTAGAGTAAATTTTACAAAACAACGTGATTTATGGTTCAAGTTGCAGGAAACCACACATATTTTGACACTTGACACTTAAGTACATATATTTTAGTAGTTTAGTTTCACAAAATCACACTATCGATGAATGAATTTACCTGTGAGATGATGTGGTAGTTCCATCTAGGATGAGGACGTGGTTGTTCCACACTCGAAGATGACATGTCCTCGTCTTAAGGTGAAACAGTCACGTCATCTCGCGAGTGAATCCATTCATTGATAGTGTGGTTTTGTGAAACTACACTACTAAAATATATGTATTTAAGTGCTAAGTGTCAAAATGTGTGTGGTTTTCTACAACTTAGACTATAAAACGTGTAGTTTTGTGAAATTTACTCTTATTATTATTATTTTAAACTACTCCAGCTTGCAGCCTCACACGGTCGTACCCATGAAATATGAGTAACATAAGCTTTTTCGCTGGCACATCTATCTAACACAGGCGATCGAGAAGTAGTGTATTTTTCACCACACCAGCTAAAGGTTACTAGAGCTAATAGCAAATCACAAGGCCTCCAGCTAGACAGACAGCAATATACCACCACTCCATATCTCATGGCCTTGGGATGTGAGATCCAAATCTCATGTTGTAGTAGTACACTTGTACTCGTACAGGCTACAGCCAACGAGGAGAGCAGGTTCCAACTTTGCCTAAAAGAACCATCAGGGGCAGCGACCTGTTTCTAGAGGGGTGGAGTACTACGCTAGCAATGTCTCTCTCTCTCTCTCTCAATCAATATACTGTACCTACTTTTCGTTAACTTTAACATTTAAATGTTGTCCTAAAATGGAGTAACTTCTCGTATTAACCCAGTTATAAGAATTTCCCATTCTATTTAATTTCTCCACCTATTTTCTCATCTCAAGTATTCATAACTTTCCATCATTCAATTCTTCCCCTCTAGCTTCTTAATTGCTAAAAAGAACCTAAAAGTAGCTACTCCATGTTTTCTTTATCACATATTTGTAATTTTAAAATTTCCATGGATTCAAACTTACTAGTACTAGCCATTGGTCAGATGGAGTACTAAGCACTGGTTAGATGGTAAAACGTACGGAAAGGCACAATACTGACTTACGTTGGCATAGCTTCCAAACAGAACATCGATATCTTATGTTGCATTTAGGTTTCATCTTGACAGTTTTTTCAACTCATGCAATATTCCGTAATTTATATAAAAAATATGTTCTGTCTTATGAAATTACATTGATAAACCAAAAAAAAAGAAGAATTCCTGCGCATAGTGTTCTCTCTTTTGCTTTATACATACACACACACACACATATATATATATATATATATATATATATATATATATATATATATATATATATATATATATATATATATATATATATATATATATATATATATATATATATATATATATATATATATATATTGTTTGTGGTGCATTCATGCTTGTACAGGACATGTATATGACCAGGTCGTCCTACACTACTGCGCATGCATTCACCCTACACGAATGCGCTGTTTGGACGCATGCGTTGCGTGTGCTGTGTGCAGGTGCGTGGACCGCAGTGCCCGTTCATCTCTCTCTCTCTGGAAGCAAAGAGTAGTCCTACACATCACAAGAAGTGATACGGCCGGCCGGCCGGGGGTATATATGACTTGCATCGTTCCTTCCAAAAGTCACCTTCATTGACCCGTCAACTCAACTTTGAGTTTGCATCGTTCTTTCCGACGTGTCGAGTACTGCTCCGGTATACGAGAGTTGGAGTACTACATACGATTAAAAGCTATGCAATGCGATGTAGTACGTACATGTGAAAGGTGAGCGTGTGCGTACGTGTCCCCTTGCATATATTGGTGAGACACGTTTGTGGGCTTGTGGCTATATGGGGTTTTACAAACCGATGGAGAAAGAGGCAAAGCAGCATTGGAAAAATATATACTTCTACTGGCGTGCAGTGCATGCAGAGGTGAGATATTTGCACTACTATACGGAGCGAGGCTGGCGAGGGGACAGTTGCACGACGTACGTCCGGCCATCCAAATGTTACTGTACTACTACTCCCTCCGTATAGTATATTTTAATGTATGATACCGTTTGATTTTTTTGACGAACGTTTGACCATTAGTTTTATTTAAAATTTTTGTGCAAATATAAAAATATTTATGTCATGCTTAAAAAACATTTGATAATGAATCAAGTCACAATAAAATAAATGGCAATTACATTAATATTTTAGTAAGATAAATAATCAAACGTTTAACGGTATTATACATTGAAATTGAAATATGGAGGTAGTACTATAGTATTATACTTCACGGTTTTGTGGTGGTAGCTAGTGCTTTTCTAGAAAGCTAGCTCTGGTAAAAAATAATTACACACACACTCCATCTGTCCGTTTAAGGACATATATGTTGATAATTGAAATTAAGAACTCTGCTGCTATACGTATATACTCCACACAGTTGATGATGCGTTAAGGCTGAAACGTACTCCTATGTTCCCACCGTTAAGACAAAAACAGTACTGCCATTTTGATCTGAGATGAAAATAAATACAGCACTCCGGGCACTCCACTAGCTAGTAGTTGCACGGACAAGGGCATCGATCGATCACCATAGACAGATTTTCACTACAAATAACCGGATATAGATATTTTCTTACTTATAGAGCCAGACCGTGCTTTATATAATTCACCTCAGTGATCGACCTAGCTAGCCAATCAATTAACCATGTAGTACCAGTGTACTTGATTGATTAGTCTTGGGCGGCACCTTTAATTTGATCGAGTTAGATACTACTACTGTATTACTGACTGCCTGTACTAATTACTCTTAATCACTACTAGTAGTTCATAATTTTATGCTAGTAATCATGTGTCAACGGTAACACATGATGGTCTACGTACCATGCTTACATGAGCGATCAAAGTATTATATATATATATATATATATATATATCTGTTTATTCTAAAATAAGTTTATTCTTAGATTAATGCATTCGTGTTTGTAAAAGTACTAGTAAATAATTATTATATTAGGATTTGATAAAGTAAAAGGTATTTTAGTCTCTTTTTTTTTTTACTTTTGTACTAGTATGTGTGTCATAAGTGAAAAATAAATTTAGTTTTGGACGGCCGGAGGTATAGGATATCGTACGGACAAGCAAGCAGAAAAGCATGCATCCACAGTCATCGCAATTACATTAAGCTAGCAAACTCCAAGACTCCGGTTTAGGGTTTTGTACACTTGCAAAGAGGGGGTGTGTGTGTATATATATAAAAGCTTCCTCCCATGCCCACGCGACCTCTCCAACCCAACCAAGGAATCCATTCCGACCCTCTGGTCTCTTAGCTTGTCGACGCCGGAGGGGGACAAGGGAGGATGTCCCTATCTACTCTCCGCCTCCGCCTGACGGCCGGCGCCCGCGGGCACCAGCACCAACCGCTCTCCCGGCGCCGAGAGGGACGAGATGGAGGTCCAACCGGGACGCCGGCGGCGCATCACTCCCTGCGGTCTCCTCCTCCCGATGGCCACGAAGGTGCGCTCGTCTCCAATCAAGCGTCCTCGCCGGATGTGGTCCGGCAACCGGCCGCCGGCCGCCAAGACGCTGCAGCTGCAGCGATGGTCTTCGAGGCTTCCTCGGTGCCTTCTCCTCGTGAGGGCGCTGACACCACCGCTGCGCCGGTCTCCATACGGGGACCATCGCCGTTGACGGCTTTGGTTTCCCATGAGGTGGGGGAGCAGGAAGCCTTCTTGGAGGTGGAGCCCGCTTCGTGTTCGTCTACGCTCCCCGCGCCATTCACCACCTTCCGCACCATCGAGGTTGCCCTCGCCTTCTTCGAATATCAACACCGTCACCAGCAACACGATGAACAGCACAATCCAGTGCGAGGTAAATTTGTCTACTCTTCTTCCCCCACCTAAATCCCAATAAACCCTCAATCGATCTTTCTACTGTTTCCGCGAATCTGTATTATTAGGTGCGTTAATTGTTTCCGCGGATCTGTATTGTTGGGTGGGTTTTTCATGTGGTTGCATGGAATCCTCAGTTTTTTTTTTCTTTTTAAACAAATGATCATTTGTGATTTTGCAAATTTGGAATAACACAAATTTTTTATTTCAATTTTCAAGAGGGTTAAGGAGGAAAGGAATGCTATTTCAGATCATCCTCTTGTCAACAATAAGGGGGTGAAAACACTATGGTAACCATGTCTTTACCTCTTTCGCGTTTTTCCATAATGAAAACATTTTGCTTCATCTTATTTATGTTCGTTTTATCTGTTTGTGAAGGGAGAGTAAAGCCAAGTCAATACACAATATATACGTGGACTTTTTGCATTTCAAGGAGAAGGTCCATGTGTCTGATCACAGTGCTACTGTGCGAGTGGCAATTGATAATGCCCTCCAACTAGGGATGAAAACGGAGCGGATATGGACGGATAATGCTCATACCATATTCGTTTTCATATTTTTTACCGGATACAAAAACGAATACGGATAGCTCGAATACGGAAACAAATACAGATTATCTCGAATATGAATAAGAATCGAATATGATCGGACACGAATACGGAAACAAATTTTTCTCGGAACACGAAAACCAACTCAACTTCTAATAGAAACAAATATCAACATATATAATTATATCATTTTATATAAAATTTAAATAATATTAATAGTATGGACTAGTGTTAAGAGATAAACTACTATTAAAATCTATAAAGGTATATTGAAGGTTATAGAGTTAGAAAGAAATGGGGTATGTCTTATGGGTCCTGCGGATATCCGAATAGCACTGTTCACCGGATATCCGAATTATTATCTGTATCCGACGGAAACCCTGATATCATATTCGTATTCGTATCCGGGAGAAAATATCCGTATTCGTATCCGTATCCGAAATATCCGAGAATTATCCGATCCCAAAGGTATCCGTATCCGTTTTTGTCCGGAGCGGACGGAAACTATCCGCTCCGTTTTCATCCCTACCTCCAACTGAGGAATTGCACAAATCTGGACTATTATGCTGTATATGATAACAAGCTAGTCAACAACGAACTATCCCTAGAGTCAGCTGGCGTCTGCAACAATTCAACCATCTCAACTATCTCAGTTAGACCACGGATTCGTGGAGGGTAAAAACACTTCCTGTTTCTTTACTATTGTTCTATTATGTTTACCATTGTTATGTTACTGACTGCTGTTGAATTGGTATGTTCTGTTTATTATTTTTATATACATGTTGTGTGAATCTTTGACACACAGAGCAAAACTTTATTATGCTGTTCTGTTTTCTTACTATATGTGTTGTCATTGCTAGGCTATTATCATTTGATTCCTATCTTGCTGCAATCAAGGACCACTTACTAGTTACAAGAGTTCTCCCCCAGAAGTTATGGCATTGGGATCAAGGATATGATCATTTCGTTGTTGAATTATCTCCTGTTGGTCTTAGAGCACTCAGGTTATTATTTGAACTGATTGAAAGGATGCATTTAAATGGAATGTCTCTTGACGGGAAGTTTGGGTTGGGAGATATTATGTACAACTCTGAGTTTGATAGATTGCAATTCAGTTCTTCAGTCAACTTCGTTCAGTACCGTGGTCCGGAACTTTTCAATGCAGAGTTTTATCAGAATGATATGTTCAACATCGCTAGTATTCTTCTAGAGCACTTCAGGTGGAAGCATCCAACGGATGGAAATGAGTACCTTCCAGTTTATATGGACCAACTGGTGAAGTATATTTACAATATGGACAGCAACTGTGGAAGAACCAGGAAAGGCAGGTCAGTCATTTTTAATCACTGTTGCATGATGACAGCAACTGAGAGGGCTGCTCTCATCCAAAGTTTGAGAGACTACGAGCGTGGTCTGGAATCGTTCGCTTGGTTTGCATTAAGAACAGCTCTTCCAAATGAGAAGGAAGAGTGGTTCAAGCAAATGAAAATTGGTTACTCCACATATCAGGTTCTGTACTATTCCAGGATCAATCAATCTGGTCAGCGGGTGCTACTTAAACAGTACCTTCCATTGTGCCCTCTATCTCATCTGGATTTCTCAAGGTGTATCATCGTTCACGCTATTAAATCTGGCGAGGTAAGTACAAGCTGAGTTCCTTTTCCTTTGTCTAAACTAGTAACCAGTGACTCAGTGAGTATTCTTCCCCTGTTTTGCCTCCTTACTATTTCTGAGTAGGACTCCCTCCGTACTATTTTAAGTATAGCTAGTTTTTATGTTCAATTTTAATCATCCGTCTTATTTAAAATTATTTAAAAAAAATAGAAAACATAAGTCGCTCATAAATACTACTACTAAGTATACTCCACTGTACATGTCTAATCATTTCTGAGTAGTTTAATCATCTTTATCCTAGTTGAGTTCTTGCTGACTGGGACTACTACTAGTAGTACTCTTACATATTTAATCATCCGTCTGTAATAGGCTATGTGTTGTCTCTGTTGAGTTCTTTTCTACAGTATTGTCTACTTTTGCTTAAAGAGCTTATTTGGAACCAAGGAATCTTGTAGGAATTTCAAAGGATTAAGATTCCTATGATTTCCCTACAGAACATCCAAATACATCTTTTACCAAATTGCAGTGTTTTCACTTCCTGTAGTCTTCGTCTAGGCATGAGTGCATGACACTCTATTCCTGTGCCTTTTTATTCATATGTTTTCTTAATATCGCTTTCAAAAAGGAGGCCTAAATGAGGTTCTCATGTTTGTTACTACAATAGTACATTAGTACTGGCTACTGGTGCTACTACTACTTCTACTCCTAGCTAGGAACACATTGCTAAATTATTCTTTCATTCAACTCTGCTTTGTTTAATCAAATATAATCCGTATTTTTCAGTATAGCAGTTCTAACTACTATTCCTATCTTCTTGTTAGGATTCTATGGAACAAGCGGAGAATTATCTTGCAATCGTGGACCCACTGTTTCTTCCATACCTGTTGGAGAGAATAACGAACATGTACAACCAGACACAGCTAGCAGCCGACGCGTTGGACATTGATAATATTTTGGGCTGGAGAAGAAAGTTCGACCATAAAGACGCCGATGCTTAAGTTTCCTGGGAGAAGAGCGCATGTAACAGATTTTGCTACTGTGTTTACTTTTTTTTTCCCCTTAAATCTCATAAAAGCTATGCTCTTCCTACCCGCGTGTCTGCCCATTGGTGCTATATATGGTGCTGGAACTTATCTACTTGAATTAATTGCAATCTTACTACTATGTCTATTCATTCGTGCTATGGTGCTGGAACTTATTTACTTTGCTGTGTCTAGTTATTTGGCTAATTTTTTTAAAAAAATATGGACACACATTAGTATTAAACGTAGACTAATAACAAAACAAATTACAGATTCCGTCTGTAAATTACGAGACGAATTTAATAAGTCTAATTAATCTATCATTAATAAATGTTTACTGTAGCACCAAATTATCAAATCATGGCGCAATTAGGCTCAAAATATTCGTCTCGCAATTTACATGCAAACTGTGCAATTGATTTTTTTTTGTCAATATATAATGCTTCATACATGTGTCTAAATATTTAATGTGATGGAATTTTTAGAAGCTTGAAGGGACTAAACACGGCCTTTGTCATTGTCATCCATTTATTCGTACTCCTATCTTTTTTGATATTTTGAAGAAGTCTAAAACTTGTTTCCCAGCAACTGCCTAAGAGTAAACATTTCACAAAGCAAATAAGTTTCCCTGATCATGGGCATGGTGATGTGGCGGTGGGCATGGTGATGTGCAGCATGATATTTTCCCTGATCAAGCACTGAACCGAATACCTCCGCAGTCAGCATCTGCGCCACCTCCCATCGAATCGCCATCGTCAAGTCTGGGTCTGGGCTTATACCGCCGGCCGTGCGACGTCGGCAGTGCCACGGTAGCATGTGTTCCACGGGCAAGTACGGGACCCACCGCTGTAAACTTTATGATATCGTAAAGGATATTTCCCACCCTAAAAGCTAGCTATTAAGGTGAGGGGTTCCTCTATTTATATATGGGTTAATTAGACCCATACCATTATAATTTTGCTCGTTTTGAAATGAGAGAATCAACTCAGTACCACTGAATTTTCACCACTTCTACAATCTACCACTGACTTTGTTAAGTTGAATAATATGCCATCGTGTTTAATCTCTACTGCGTTCCATCGCCATCCTGAGCCGTTAGTTGGCACCCGTTTGATGAAGTGAAAATTTTTTAATGACTAAAATACCCTTTGACTAACATACAATAGCACTTCTTGATTGAAAACCCTAAACGTGCGAGTTTTTTCCAGCAGGTTGGGGCGGTACCAAATCGTAGCCATTGATTGGATCGGATCCAACGGCTGTCATCCATCGGTACCGCCAGGTACTTTGGGATGGTACCGCATCAGGGTAGACAGGTGGAAGGGTAAGGTCGTCTTTTCGCATCAACAAACCGTGGAGCGACAGGAGCTGCCGCCGATCTGGCCCCGTCCTCGCCGCCCTCTCCTCGTCTCCGCGCGAGGCCCTCGGCACCCCGCGCAGGCAAGCATGCCGAAGCCATGGGGGCCTCCTCCCGTCTCCTCCCTGCATCGTGATGGGGAGGCCGCCAAATCTAAGCTGAAGCAGGCCGACGACCCCCCCTCCCCTTCCCCTCCTCCCAACACCGATGATGACCACTGGCATCGCGACTCCGGCAACTGGCGCTACAAGAGACGAAGCAGGGAAGATGAAGCTGCCCCGCCGCCCTTAGGGGAGGACCTCCTCCTTGCCGTGATGGGTCAGCCTACGCGCTGCAGCTTCCTCAATCCTTCCTGGATGTTCAGCAGAATGCCCAGGTTAGAATATGAGTAATTCCTTGTACTATGAAACTTGCCTTAGATTCTACATACTAGAGTCTTATGTATTTCCTGGACTTGAAGCACTAGATTACGTGGATGTATAAACAACTCTGTATTCGTAATTTGATGTTAGATATGTCTAGGATGTACTACATATCCTGGATAGCTGAATATACGAGAAGTCGTCTTCATAATATACAATTGAAGAAACAGGACATTTGATACGCAATTAAATAAACAGGGTTTTGATGCCTGCATATACTTTTGATTGGTACTACTAGTTTGTGGGGTTATTATGTTGTTCAGAAATTTAGTGCTTTGTTCTGTCTAAAGAAGTTGATCGACAGTGTTTTCTTTGCATTGTCAAAAGTATCCAATGAATAATTTACTCACAGGTTTTAAAGCTATTTGAGTACATGTGGTTCTTCTGCCCTGGCATAGTGCTATATGCCTGTTTTACACTACCTTGGATTCCAACCTTTCTGAGTGTTGATTATTTGCAGGTTTTGGAGATATCAAGAAATCCTGGATTTTTCACATTTTGGTCCTTTTAAAAAACTTATTTCGTAAATAGACCCCTGAAAAAACTTATCCCAGAAATGGTCCTTTTTGGGGCGCCAGAGTGGCTGGCGCCGTCATCCAATGGAACGGCGCCTGCCTCTCTGGCGCCGTCCTCCTGCCACCGTGGCGCACGCGAACCGACGTGGCAGGAGGAGGGCGCCAGCATGGCTGGCGCCGCCCCAGGGAGGAGGGCGCCAGCATGGCTGGCGCCGCCGCCTCCATTCCTGTTTCTCTGTATGGAGTTGCAACGGTGTCATTTTTATTTTATTTTTTCGGATGTTTTTTCATACTCAGGATCACGATACAACCAACCACAAAAAAAATTTAAACTCGAACTACCACTTAGCTAAGTCTGAAAATATCTAGCATACCACTTAGTCTACTTTGCACTTTCACTAAAATTAGACCATAACTCTTTTAGTAAAACCCTTTGATCAGCATGTTAAACATAATGCACTCTACCACTATATGAAATTACTTAATCTAATTCAAAATATAACCACATGAAATGACATATATAAGTTAAACAGTACATAGAGATGCAATTTTTTTTATTTTTATTTCATTTTTTTGATATTTTTTTTCACACTTAGGAGAACATAGGAACCAACCGTATAAAAAATAAACTCAAACGGATAAAATATGTGACATGTAGAATTTTCCAAAACTCTACCAAAATGGACAAAATATGTCATCTATTAAAATAGGCATAACTTTCTCATACGGACTCGGAATCAGGCAAACAATATATGCACGGACATCTACAGAAAAAGTTACATCCGATTCTCCCCAGCTTTGCCGGGTTCGGCGATATTAAAACCTCCAAATTCCGCTTGCAAGATTGTGTTTTCGAGAAGAGAAGTTTTTTGGTGGAGCTTTGAAAAATTCCATATGCCACATATTTCGTCCGTTTGAGTTTATTTTTTACATGGTTGGTTCCTGTGAGTTCCTAAGTGTGAAAAAAATATCAAAAAAATAAAATAAAAATAAAAAAGTTGCACATCTCTCTCCTCTGCACTAGTTCGGAGAGAGGAGAGGAAAAATTCTACATGTCACATATTACATTCATTTGAGTTCAATTTTTCTATGGTTGGTTCTTGTGTGTCCCTAAGCGTGAAAAAAATATCAAACAAATAAAACAAAAATAAAAAATTTCGGGGGGGGGGGGGGGGGGGGCGCCAGCCACTCTGGCGCACTCTCCCTAGCCACCTCAGCATCGCCCCGCCACGTCGGCAGGGGGACGGCGCCAAAGAGGCTGGCGCCGTCCTGTTGAACAACGGCGCCAGCCACTCTGGCGCCCCAAAAAGGACCATTTTTGGGATAAGTTTTTCTAGGGGTCTACTTGCGAAATAAGTTTTTTAAAAGGACCAAAATGTGAAAAATCCAGTCAAGAAATCAGTCTCATTTTATTGAAAACGATTAAAGCCTCATCTGAACCAAATCTTGCCAAAATGTGGGCTAGATCACTTTACATTTTGTTATCATAGTGGAGCACTCAAGCTGCCTTTGGGATGATTTAAGCCGAGTATCTTGGGAGGCTGCGGTCTATGGGTGTTTGTAAACTGTGATGTGATGTCAAACTATTTGTTGTATATGTGTGAATTGTGTTGTGAGCAACATTTTTGTAAATTGATTTTGCCGTGAATACAGGGGAGGTTATGCTGAAGTTTGTTTGTTTTTTTTTTTGTAATTTTGCACATAAGGTGTTCTATGAAATGCCCATGAGGAATATCTGTCCAAATTATGTGTATATAGGATCTTGATGAGGTGGTCTCTTGTTTCGTTTGCATTGTCAGAAATAACATCCTGTCCTCCAAATTCTCAAGAAATTTGATAACAACAATTCCCTTGATTTAGTACTTCATAACTTAAGTTGAATGACAAAGTTGCCAGGAAGGGTTGCTATGTAAGTCCCATCTAGACATCTAGTCATCTTGCCACACATTGCAAAACTTTCATGTTTGCACAAGCAGCCTGTTGAGCTTGGTAACTGAGAAATTGCAGACACCAATGTCCTTAACCAGCCATCTGTCACAATTCTCTACATTTCACAATATGCAGCTGAGAGCATACGTTCTCTACTTTGCATCAACAAAGTATGTACATGACACACGTTCATAAGTTTCATAGCATAATAGTGGCAAACAATATATAATCCTCTATCCAACAATACAGCTTCCCACACATGGAAATCAAACATTAAAATTATGATCAAACTCTAGATTCAACTTCCACCGGTGCAAAGAAACGCTTCATAATTCTCATACACTTCATAATTGTCTCCCATTTCATGACCCATACAAAATCTGCAAAAAGAAAACACAGAATACTCAGAAATCATCTAAAATGAATAAACAGACTGCTACCTTAGCTCTTACTTATAACACAAAAAAATTTTAGATCACAAGAAAATCCCATACCTGGGGAGAAACCCTAAACTGGTAGGGGGCCTGGGCTGCGCCGATGGCAGCGGGGGAGGTACTTGCTTGAGCCGTCGAGAGAGGGGGGGGGGGATGGGGGGCGTAGAATGCCACGGCACCGTCACTCCTGAATGCGGCGGCGCTGCTGGTGACGGAGCTCGCCGGTGGTTCCGCTGCCGCAATAGATGGGAAAAAAATGGGCATCGACGGGGGCGTGGATGCGGGGCGAGCGCACCGTGAGATGGGAAAAAATCGGCACCATTAGGGCATGGATGCGGGGCGACAGATGAGAAAGAGACGGCGCGTGGAGGGAGGAAAGAAAGCGAGAAAGCGGCGGCGCGACTCCAGGGAGATGGTTCACGCGTATACGCTCCCGATATACGTGGCCGTATATATATACGCTGGGATATAGCAGATGACCAACGTACGCAACTGCTGGCCATCGGCCCATATGCATGCAGCCCACACGAGCTGCTTGTATGTTTTCCAATTGGTCTGTCTTTCTCCCTTGACAAAAAAATACCATGTACAATGAGTTAGGGGCAAATATGTTTTTTTACAGCTTTAACAGATGTCCAACCAATGGCTTGTGGACAGCGATGGCACACAGTAAAGGTTCAAGAAAACACGATGACATATTATTCAACTTGACAAAGTCAGTGGTAGATTGTAGAAGTGGAAAAAAATAAGTAGTACTGAGTGGATTCTCTCTAAAAAATACCACTACAATTCACGAAATTGAAAACATACCATTACAATTTAACATGTACTATATATGTGCCATTACTTGACCTATTTTGTGCAATTTATATTTACTTCTGACCAAATTACCCTCGTCCCCCCCCCCCCACCCCCACCCCATCCTCTTCTTTGTTCATCTTCCTCTCTCTCTCCTCTCGTCCCCTGTAATGCTTTTGTGGCTGCCGGTCACCACCCTCCACTGCTAAGCGCACATCCCCATGCCACGGAGCCGCCGCCTCTCCATCATCCGCCACCCTATCGAGCTCGCCGGAGTTGGTCATAAATCCGGTCGTCCTCTTCCTGGGCGTCGGCGTCGGCGCCGGTTACCTACTGAGGCGGCGGCGGCCGCCTGGCCCCAGCCTTGCCAAGGTCGAGGTGCTCTACACCAAGGGGGTCTACACCGTGACCTCCATCTCCGTCAATGACGTGTTCCTGATGCGGGCCTGAAAGGAGAGCATTGGCGTTGGCGATGAGGTGCTCCTTCTCTTCGATGGGCGTCAAGCTTGACCTCTCCAACAAATTGGCTAGGCTCGGCATGCAGTCCCGCCGCTACGTGCTCCCGACCTCCACAGCATGCAGTCCCGCCGCTACGTGCTCCCGACCTCCACAGCATGCGCATGGTGTGGTTCGCCGGAGCTGGCCTGACATCACCTACTTGATGCGCAGCCAGCAATGCCGATGGTGCACAGCCATCTGCCCCCGCCTCCGCGAGGATGAGAGCTATAACAAGAAGGAGATGGGCAACGGAAATGATCATTGCTGCTAGCTGCTCGTTGGATTCTTGATTGGAGATTTGGAGAAAGCTTACTCGCTGATAGCTTATGTCGCCAAGATTCAGAAAAGGAGAAGAGAGGGGGAATGAACAAGACATGGGTAAATTGGTCTAAAAAAATTGGGAAATGCATTGAAAGAATAAGTAGTGGCATGCCTGGAATACCTGAGAAATTGTAATGGCGTGGTTTCAATTTGATGAATTATAATGTTATATTTCAAAACCGAAGTAATTTCAATGGTATCAATCCAATTAACCCCCATATATACTAGGTCTCTTACCCTTCCACAACCAATATAAAACTATTCAACAATCTCCCCCTTCACACATGGGTGCCCACTTCCACAACCAATATGGGACTATTCACATCACACCGTTTTCCTCACGATCCCTCAGGTATACGAGTCCCGACATGGGTGTCCCTTAGCAGTTCACCGCCCCTTCACCGTCTCCCTATGGTCCCTTAGGTATACGTGCGCTACAGGCATTCACGGTCCATCAGGCCTTCACACACTATGTCAGGCACCCACAGTACATCAGGCCTTCACACACTATATCCCTCAGCCGTTCACTGCCCCTTCATCGTTTCCCCACACTATGTCCCTTAGCCGTTTACCGCCCCTTCACCGTTTCCCCCACAGTCCCTCAGATCATATACTATGCCCTTGGGCTAAAGATATTAAACTAATCAGGCTCTAATACTAATTGTAGAATAGTAAATGGCTTTTTTCACCTCCAAAAGCTAGCCATTAATGTGAGGGGCTCCTCCATTCATATATACTACCTCCATATTTTAATGTATGACGCCGTTGACTTTTTGTCCAACGTTTGACTGTTCGTCTTATTCAAAAAATTTATGTGATTATCATTTATTTTATTATGACTTGATTCGTCATCAAATATTCTTTAAGCATAACATAAATATTTTCATATTTGCATAAAAATTTTGAATAAAATGAATAGTCAAACGTTAGTCGAAAAGTCAACGACGTCATAAAATAAAATAGGGAGTATATATTAGGTCTTTTGACTTTCTATAACAACTAATGTGAGACTTTTTAATAGATGCCATGACAGCGCCCGTCACTAGCCGCCAAGAAGAGCCACAGGAGGAGCTGCGGCTGCCGGTCCCTGTAGTAAAGACGTACATATGATCTAGGGACGTGTCGGTAAATAGTAAATAGGGATTTTGGGTTAATTTGCCCCTTCGCCTAGGATCCAGACAATAAAAAGGTAATCGACAGATCAATAAAAAGGTAATTACCTAGGGACGTGTCGGCAACGGCGAACTCTTTTTTTCGCCGGGCCAGTTAACAAGGCAACGGCCAACTCTATGTAAGTGTATAGGCAACAACTTGCTAGTTCCTTTCCATCGATCCGGCAGTTCTCACCTCCGTGGTCGGGAGCTGCTGATCCTTTTTCTTTTTCTCAAGTGGTCAAAACACGTTTTCACAGGCAGCAAAACCTTCCGCCTATATCCAAACGACGGTAAAAATCCCTAATTTTTACATGCAGCAGTTCGGATCTTCGCAGGCGCTGCCAAGTGCCAGTAGCCTTACCTGCAAAAATACCCTCGATGTCAAAAAAAAATTCCCTTCCAACCCCACCCCTCCATAGGGTTTCAAATCACAAATTCTCATCCAAGAAACAAAAGTATTGGATTCAAATCCACAACAAGTTAACAACAATGAACATCTAAACTTAAGAAAAAAACATGTCGTCGTCACCGGCGAACTCCTCCATTGCATGGGGTGGCCGCTGCCGCCGCCTCCCTCCCTCCTCGGCCAGATCTGGAAGGGGATGGTTGGGGCAGCGAGCCCGTGCGCGCCGCCGACACCCCTCCCCTCTGCCAGATCAGGGAGGGGAGGGGTCGAGGGGAGGGGCAGCGACACGGTAGTCATCATCGTCGCTCGTAGGCGTTGTCGCCAATGCCGGCCACCTCCGCCCCCGCCGCCGCCATAGCCCTCCACCCGCGCCTCCGCCGGCTCCCTCCGCCCGCACTGCCGCCGACCTTTTCACCGCCCGCGCCACCGCCAACGCCCTCCGCCGGAAGGAAGGGGAGGGGAGGGAACCGGCCGGATGAAACGAGAGAGAGGGGGAGGGGGAGGGAATGAGTGGTAGGGAGAGGATTGGTTGCATGCTTGCATTTACTCTTTGATTTTGTAACATCCAAAATGATTTAATTTTTTTCTTAGCCTTATAGTGATAAAAGTAATAGGTATAACTTTTGTGGATGGAAGGAGTACATTATATCTGGTATTATGGTTCAGTGACACGATTCAAACTCGACGTTAAGTGCTTGTTCTCCAACTCGTGTCTTTCAAAAGGTGGTTGTTCTCCTACTTGTGTCTTTTCAAATGGGTTTCTCAAGCAGGACAATCATGTTGGTAGTTTGAATCTGCTCTTTTGCTGTGCTCCTGATATTTAGCACTTTACCCTATTTGAGTTGTGCAATTTGTGCTTGATATCTGTAACTATTACTACTTTTCCAGTTAGCAATGGTATTTTCTATTTTCCTACGGTCCTCTCTATTATGTCAACGAAAGTAGCTGCATATCTACACACAGAGGTTTCTATGGCCAAAATCAGAAATTATCTTTTTACCATTGAGTTGTTTATCATGTTTGAAACAACAACCCAGAAGGCCGCCACAAACTTATTTGCATAAACTATTTCACGCATCTGGGGTATCGGCTTAAAGGTTGGATTGCATGAGCTTGTGTTCTACTCCTGCAACTGGAAGGTGATTTCCCCAGTTCCCCCGATTCATTGCAAAGCCATGTGTTATGTCCTAACATTCAGAATGTATTGTCTGGTGGTTAATTTTTAGTCCTGGTAGAAATTAGGGGAAACTAATATGTTCCCTACTGGTCACTGATCTCCTTACATCTATAAAAGTGTATTTGTATTATTTGTTATTGACCTAAGGCTGTTTTAAATGAATGTCGTCTATATATTGTTAAACTGAATTGCCTCTCTCACATGAAAGCTTACAATTTTTATTGTGCACTACTCTGCAGCAACTGAATTTTTATGGTGATTAGATATGTGATGATACAAGTACACTTCTCATTTTATCATCTCCAATGTATTTTTTTCCTTGGATTGTCTTTAGATATGTCAGCAATCATGCATGTGCTCATAAAGGTTGTATCTCTGGGAGAAGCATTTGCTTATTTGTTCATGCCTATGGTTTCCCTGAAAGGACCTGTAGCCAAGCTTATCGGTTTGGATTTTAAAACCATGGTTGAAATGAAATGATTTTTACAAATGAATTCTATGAATCATATGGATGTTCCATGCTTTCCTAACAAAGTGTTATGTATTTTCCAGTTTAGTCATGCATGATTATCTACAGAACTTTGTCACAAAGGCATCAACATGTCTTTTTAATTTTTCCTATGTGGTTTTTGGTTGTCCTTTATTCTTCAAGAAAAATATTATAAATGATTTGATATGTTAACGTAACCTATGTATTTTTTTTTCAAGGAATGGGAATCAAAGAACACTTTATATCAAATATTAACATCAGTGATCACACATTAGTTTCTCTTATTTTTAATTTTTACATCTCCTGCTAGAGGATATAGAGTTGTGATTTGTGGCATGGATCCTCTGTGCTGTGAATCCAAGTCATGGATGGAGACAACAAATGTGGAAAACTTATCCAAAGGGCCGAGTCAAACTTTTTATCAAGTAAATGCTGCTTAACTTATGCCGATTTAAATAGTTCCTTAGTGTCCATAGTTCATACAAATCTCATTTCCTTCTTCACGTAGCATCAACTATAACTTTCTCAACATTGATGGCGATTATGTAATAATACCAACCAGTTCTTGTTCTTAATTTGCAAGGTCACTTGTGGAGTTGAGGTATTCATCATTGCCTTTTCCCCTTCCCTTTCGGCCCTGTTCAGTATAATCAGGTCCTTCATGATGTAATTTTATTAGCCTGCGATTGGCAGTTACTCTATGGTACTAATGCTTTCTTGTCGACAATAGTTCCATGCACAGTGATGTGTTTGCAGGGTTTACAGTCTTTTGAGAATTGAGATGTTTAGTGTAATCCTTTGTGACTCATTGACAAAACCATTTAGGTCCTTGTTGATGTATACGGTGATCCAGAACTCCTTGTTGCATATGGTACAGTTTGAAAAAGTCTATACGTACTAACTTTTCCTTACTAAATTCTTACTAACACTGACGTGTCATGCTAGGAGTGCATCTAGATTTTTTATAACTACAATCTACTTGAATTAAACTGTTGTTGAGATGATTGTTAGTACAAATTTAGTAAGAAAAATTTAATACGTGTAGCAGTTTCTTTTCCTTTTTGCACACTTATAGTTCGTGAGGCAGTTGATTTTGACCTTCCTTTTGACTGAAAAAAATATTTCCTTTTATGTTGTTTTAAATTCTATGTGCAAACTCAGATTTATTGTGACTTTATCTTTATCTTTGCTGTTATTAAAGAGGCCTCACCAGGCTATTGTTGAAAAAAAATCACCAAAGACAGCTCACTATATTTTTACTCCTACCCTAAAAAATATAAAACCAGCAACTTCTCTACTCATTCTCAGTTTATAAATTACCCTTTGCTAAGCCCTTTGCTAAGTGAAAATGAACAACTATGTGTTGATTCCACTATTATGGTAGGCGTTGACCACTGGTGAAAATCCTATCTTGCGATTTGCAACTTTTAATGAGCATTCTTGTTTTCTGTAAAATGGCAGAAGAAGGCAAGATAGTATGCCATTCAGTAATAAAATTATCAAATCCATCTTCATTTACTTTTTTTATGTTTATGATGTGACAATTTGAGACATGTTTATGTCAATATAAATTTAGCTGCAGAAGAAAATCTTGCATAAGCTGAAGTATCAGAGAAAGTGAGTTCCAGTTCTTCAATTGCTTGGTGGTTTTCATTTTTGGTCAAACTGAACTTATGTTGTCTCCGTTTGTAAATACAGAGCAGATTTGATCGCTCCATATATTTAATTTCTGTTTTTCGGTGAGGAGTGAGGATAGAGCTGGAACTTCGTTCTTATCAAACAACTTCATGGGAGGTATAACCTGCTATGTTATGAAGTTTCTGGGATGAAAATGATGATGATGATGGCAGTCCAGATAGGTGAAAGGTGAGGTCACATAAGGTGATTCTTAATAGGTCCATCTTTTACAAACATGGCACATTCTCATCTCAAGAAATTTTACTAAGATTGCATGCCGATCATCAGTGCTAAGATAGCTTGCAGTGCAGATAAAGTTTCCACCACTAACATAGTGCTTAGAGAAAGATAAGAAGAGAACTACAAATATCCGATTACATCTAATAATATAGATAAATTGCATGTGTTTTCTCATTGCCGTTCCATGTGCTTCTTTTTTTGCCAATCAGAACCTACAAACAAGACATGAATACATTTATTAATCACAAATTCAACAATTGTAAAAACAGAGATGTATTTATTAATCACAAATTCAACAATTGTAAAAACAGAAAGCAGTTTACCGGAAGAAGTTGGAGCCCAGCATACGCGGCAGCATGACACCATACAACCCAGGCAGCTGATCGCCAAAGTCAGTAGGGAGCAAACAAGCGGAGATTACGTAGCCCTTGGACATGTCAACAGTGACCATAATATTCTGATTCTCGAGCATTTCATTGCTGTTATCATTCACGATAAGGAGATGGAGGCTGCCATCCTCCGTGCTCAGGATAGGACTCTGCGGTGCCATATTCGGCATCGGCTCCAGCATCGTTGCGCATATAGGAATCTTCTTGAAAAGCTGCGCGCATATGCCTCCAATGCTGAGGTCACGGTCTTTCCTCCACGACCAAGATTCCTGGGGTCTCAGGCTCCACATAGTCACCATCCGATCCTCGATAGGGGCAGTGCTGTCGCGGAGGTAGCCTTCAATGGTGACGAACTTGATGCTGTCTCCGACACACACGATAGAACGGTACATCTCTGGTGGATAGGAGTCAGAAAGCGGGCGGGTGGTGATGTCATCATTACAACAGCCCGGTGGCAGATCAACAAAGTAGAACGGCACAGAGCCACTGTCATTGGAATTGGAGAACAAGTCGTAGTGTTGGCAGAAGAGGATTCCTTGATGCAAGTCAACCCACATAGCCAAGCCATCGAACGAGAGCATCTTATTTGCAGAAAAGCCTCTCGTCACCACCTCTTTGGGGAAGATGGCCGACTTGGTCATCCACAGACTGCAGTTGGTGCTGGACGATGGCGATGGATGAGCCAAAGATGACTGCTGCAGCGGACTCAGGCAGACACGATCTTCTATGTGCTGATCCATCCCCTTAATCGTCATGGCACGGCCTAGGAGGACGAGGTAATGTGCAACACCACAAGCGATTGGGAGAGGTTCCTTGGTGACAGCAGAAGACACTTTGTGGTGGTGAAAGGAGAATTGCAGGTCGGGGATCATGGTGATGGACGCGTCGGAGGCGTCGTAGACCAGGTAGAAGGATGAACACGCACACTTGAGGGAGTGGAACAAATCACCTCTGGGAAAGGCGACGGAGAGGACGATGACATGATTCTTGATAGCCAGCACCGCGGCGCAGACTTGGCCTCTCGTCCCAGCCCGCGCGGCTTTGCTCACGATGATGCACAGGGCGGAGAAGCCCCGGTCGGAGACGATGCGCGCACCGAGCTTCACGCCCTCCACCACTGCCTCGCAGACGCCGTAGCCGGCCCTGCGATCGCATCTCAGGATGTTCCACCGGCGTAGCTCCTCCCCGTCGTCGATCTCGTCGACAACCACGACCTCCCGCGGCAGCACAGACCAGGAGGAGGGATACGAGGGGGGCATGGCACCGTCCAAGCGGAGACGATCAACCCCAGCCATGGCCGGCGATTCAGGCTGCGTAACCGCCGCAGCCATGGGACACGATTCAGGTTGTTGCGGAACGGCCAGCAATTCAAGTTGCGGATGATAAACCCAAGGCATGGCCGGGCGACTCTGGTGGGTTGATTCGTGGATCGGAAACCCTAGTAGATCGACCAAGGGGGATCGAAAGGGGATCGGAATCGGAGACCGGATTCTATAGAGGGACTAGCGGACGACACTCCACTCTCCAATAAACACACCAGAGATTTTTCCGGGCCGGGAAAGGGTTGGGCCTCCTGCTAGGTGGGTTGGGTGGAAATGGGTTTATTGGACTAAGGGTTAAGTCCGATTTACCCCCCCCCCTAAACTCTTGCCAAAGTACTATGGTACCAGACATAATATCCCCTTGAACTATTCAATACGGACACTTAACCCCCCGCGACCAATTTTGACTGGTTTTACCCCTTTGGCCCTGGCGTGGCACACCCATGTGGCAAATGATGTGACAATTACATAAAAATATCCCTCCCCTCCCTCTCCCTCGTGAAAATTTCCCCACCCAAACCCCTAACCCTAGCGGCATGGTGAAGGGCGGTGCTGGGGCATGGTGAAGGGCGACGTAGGCTAGGCTGTGCGGCGCGGCGCTGCGTAGGCACGACGCTCGCACGGCGGCAAGGCGCAAGGACGGGACGGCGCACAAGTATGCCACAGAGCTCAAGCATGTCATGTCACTGATGCAATTCTGGGGTTGTATTTGTAATTCTGGGGTTGTATGTTAAGCTGTGTTCTTCCTGTATATGCAGTGTACTAGCATGTAATCACTGCATGTACTGATACATGTCATGGTGGCTATCTGAACCAGCATGTTTCTCAATTTGTGATGGTCATGTTTTGTGCAATAAAGTGTGTGCGCAGTTAGTATAAATCAATCAAGAAGGCTATTTGGAATAGCACAAGGGAACATATGCTTCAGTGAACATTTTCAACCAGTAAACATATCATTTTCTTCACTTTTGAGGAGCTCTTCTTCCCTCGCCGCTGCTTGTGCCTCGCCATTGCGCTTGTGCCGTGCCACCGCGCGTGTTTCCCGCCACCATGCGAGCGTCGTGCCAGCGCAGCGCCGCGCCGCTCGCGCCGCACAGCCTCGCCTGCGTTGTCCTTCACCATGCCCCAGCGCCGCCCAGCTCCACCTGCGCCGCTAGGGTTAGGGGTTTGGGTGGGGAATTTTTCACGACGGAGAGGGAGAGAGGGGGAGGGGAGGGATTTTTTTTAATTGCCACATCATTTGCCACATGGGTGTGCCATGCCGGACAAAAGGGGTAAAACAAGCTGAAATTGGTCGCAGGGGGTTAAGTGTCTGGATTGAATAGTTCAAGGGGGTATTATGTCTGGTATCATAGTTTAGGGGGGTAAAGCGTACTTCCGCAAGAGTTTATGGGGGTAAATCGGACTTAACCCTTGGATTAAACCCATTTGTTTCGTTTGGCTCCCTCAACCCCGTGATATCTTGATCCTCCAACTATTGAAACCGGTGTAAAATAACTCCCTCGATAACTTTGTGGGTGTTTTTCGTTGACATGACTCGTTGAACTGATCCAACCGACTAAGTCAACATGTCGGACTCCCATGTCAGTGCATCCTCCTCTTTATCCTTCCCTCTTTCTTTTCTGTCTCTCCTCGGTCCTCTTTCTCTCTCCACCTCTTTTCTCTACCCCTTCGCATCTCCCTCGTTGACAGTTGACGCCCTTCCTCTCTCGTCGGTCACGGAAGAAGCCAAGGCAGCACCTAAGAAGGACGTGGGTGATGAGCGGATCCAAGCGGCGTGGCCAACCGTTCTTGCGCCATGGCGGCTTTGCCTCCTGTGCCCCCTTTGTCATGATAACTTCCACTTTACCTCATGTCCCCCCTTCTTGCGCCATGGCGGCTGATGATGAGGCGATCGGATCCAGTCGTGAGTGGCCGGAGGCGGAGCGACGGCACAGCTGGATCCGCGGCCTCCCTCGTTTGTATTTACATTTGATAAACTAGCATGGTGGCCCGTGCAAATTGCACGGCTAGCATCCTTTTCTTTTCTCTCATACAGTAGCGTGTATATATATACACACACACACATATACATATATGTATATATATGTATATATATGAGGATAGGAATGCAGTATCTATATGCAATCTTGGATGTGAGATTAGTATGTGACAATTGGATGGCAATCCAGGTTGTTAATTTTTTTTTATTTTTATTTTTTTTATATTATTATGCAAACATAAATGCAGTACAGGAAATAAAGACAAGCTGTAAATACGAATTATGTACAAGATATAAAATTAGATATTTAGAACATAGTAGGTTTATATAGAACGGTCCAGGTGTTCATTCATATACCTTGATAGGTTGAAGGTAGATCCTTCTGAAGATTACACCAAGGACTTGGTACAACACGTTCGTAATTATACAGGTACAGGAGGTACAAGACTCTCACAAGGACTCTTACATAGACTCTCACACTTAGACTCTCATGAGTCTTTTATTTAGGTTATACTATAGTACTTACACTTAGATGGAGTGGAGTGGAGTGTGATGGCTGGTGGAGAGGTGAGAGGAATGGTTGAGTGAGATGTGTTGTGTGTGAAATGCGATGCCTCTGAAATGTGATGGTGAGCCCCTTATATAGCGCTCGGTAGAGAATCTTCATGATATCTCTTCTTGACTTCAAAGAGTTCATGATATCCCTTTAGACTTCATGAAGAGAATCTTTGGTGATGACGCTTTTGACCTTTAGTAAAGATGTCATAATATCGCCTTTTGACCATAGACTTATCTTATCTGCAATAGTGTAGATTCCTTATCTTGAATAGTGATCTATGTCGGGAATGACAAGATCTTTATTCATTATCTTCGTTGATTATCATGGGTGCTGATTGCACTGTGTCAATCTCTGACGGCTCTGATTTCTGAAACCACTGAGCCAGGCTTCTGTAGTAACTTTTCTTGGAGCATTCATTTCCAAAATCCGGTTTAATTATGTGCCCTGCTCCCTTGAAGTATTCATAACTTTGGTTGTAATATTTGCTGATAAAAATCCTTGTGATCTTGTTTTGGAAAACCAGCTGATATTCATAATCTGTGGTGATAGCTTCTTCAATTTCTGCAGCTTCAGAAAATAATCTCCAATTTTCATGATTAGCAATTGTTGTATATATTTCTTCCTCTTCATCCGATAGTTTGCTAGGACCGTCTTCTTGAAAATTAAATTGTCCATTCATGATATATATATATATATATATATATATATATATATATATATATATATATATATATATATATATATATATATATATATATATATATATATATATATATATATATATATATATATATATATACATATATATATATATATATACATACATATATATATACATATATATATATATAGATACATATATATATATATATAGATATACGTATATATATATATATATATATATATATATATACGTATATATATATATACGTATATATATATATATACGTATATATATATATATATATATATATATATATATATATATATATATATATATATATATATATATATATATATATATATATATATATATATATATATATATATATATATATATATATATAATGAATTGTTGGACGAACAGGTGGTGTGAATTTTGGTGGTATGGAGGAGAAGATAATCCTGTATCTTCCATGTCCAAGTCTCCTGCATATATCTTTCACAGCGCTTCCTAAATCAGATTGAAGGATCTGATCGAGGGTTGCATAGATGGAATTGACAAGACCATGATCTATAATGGTTTGGAGAGATATTTCTTCATGGTTGTATGTGGGTAGGTTCCGGAATCTTTGGAGATTTATCTCAGCTTTGAGAACCAGGAATCTATAGGATGGGTTAGAGATTGCCTGATCATCTAGCCTTCAGAGAGGGAGCATATATATAATTACTCGTATGGCTGGGTTTCTTTCTCTTCCTTCTAAGAGATCAAAGAAATAATCTTGGAGTCCAAGGAATATTTTCATTTGTCTCTCCTTAAACTTTTGCCAAACAAGATCGAGGATGTCTTGCCCAAAGCAAGATAAAGTTTGCTCCGTCTTGAAGCTTAATCTAGGTTGGAGATTTTCGTATGTGGTACTCATGGGATTTTGGCTTTTAAGTTTCTTTTGGCAAGAATATTTGTAGGCACAAGATCTACATGGTGCTTTTGGCTGGGTCCGGAGTATATATTGTGGAAGGAATGAATTGGGATGATTATGCAGTATGTATGGTGTTTGGGGAATGGTATCATGCCTTTTTGTGGATGATGATGGTTTATTATGTGGAAAACATTGCAATAGGTTATTGATATTTATGTGGAAAGCAACCATGCTTGAAGCAGGATTTGTTGAGATCAAAATCTTATCTGAGAATACCTTGGTATTCTTATCTGTTGCCATAGATTGTTCAACTTCCATGGGAAGTTTATCTTGGCCATCACGGGATTTCTCCTCGCGATAATCTAGTAACCTCTCCTCATGATGAGGGATATCTTGTAGTTTAGCCCTTTTTTCTGTTATCTTTTGATCTGAGGGCACGAAATTTTTGAAATAATATGCCAGGCCATTTAAGGCATGAGCTTTTTCTTTTTTGTTTTTTGCCTGCCACAAGAGGTTTAATAACCCTTGTTGTAGCTCTCTGTTACTCTGAAATTGTGATTAAATCATTTTCCATGGCCTCTGGGCAGTTGGGGCAGTCTCCATGAACTCATATTCGTGAACCATTCAGACTTCTGTGAAGCCATTTCCCTGCATATATATTCAAAATTTTTAGTAGCTTTTAATAAATATCTATCTTCCCATGATGTCTTACCTGGCAAGTCCATAGATTTTGGAAGATATGATGGGAAAGAATTGTCATCTAAATATATTGTATTCACAACTTGTTCTCTTTTGGTCTGATCAAGCTGGTCAAGAATCTCATCTGTGTTAGACGAAAATCTTAGGCTCACCTGTTTGCCCATTATCTCAAATTGAATATCTTCGTTTGTGACAAGGAAGGGACGAATGAGTGATAAAAACGGTGTTCCTAAAATAACATCTTGCTTAAGATTTTTAACGAGTAGAAAAGATGTTTTAATGCAAACTTCAGATATGCAAATATAGATTTCAGGGATTTGATATTCTACTGTTAAAAGTCCTCCATCTGCCCCACGAATTCTGTGGGCGGCTTTACATAAATATTTATGAGGGATAATACCTTCTCGAATGCAATTGACATCAGCACCAGAATCAATTAAAGTGATATGCTGAAAGTAGGATCTGTCTATAAAACGATACATAACTTCTGTGTACCATTTTTGCTTCATATATTTTTGAATGGTTTCAACAACCTGATCATCTTCTTGAATTGGTTCGTCCTTTTCTTCCATATGGAATCCTTCTTTTAATTCTAACATGTATAGACGCTTTCTTATTTCTTCTAAATCTTGTTTCATAATTTTTTGGTCTTCGAATAGGCTGATCAAATCTGGTTTCTCATTCTTCTTTTTCTGTTCATTTAATCTTTTGAATACTTCATCAATAGAGAGGAATTTGCTCTTTTGAATATCCTTTTTTAGTTTATCCTTATCAGTCTTGACTCTTGAAAGGAATTTTTCGAGAACTCTTCTTTTTTCTTCTGGATCTTGAATGGTTTCAAAAGTATCGAGAACAAATTCTTCTAAACTAGTTAACGAGTATATTTTCATCAGACTCTTCTTCTGAATTATCTGGCTCATAACAAGAGCAACCACTGTCTTGGCAACAATTAATCTCTGCATTTTTTTCTTCATCTGAACTTGAGTCATTGTCTATATTATTTAGTATTGCTTCAAGTTTTTCTTTAACATCTTCTGATTCTGAATCTAACAAGGCTTGGATCTCTTTTTTAACTTTGGATTTGAAACATCTGTTAGCTATGTGTCCTTTCAAGCCACATTTGTAACAAATGGTTTCTTTGCTTTCAGTGTCTTGTGTTCTTATATTCTTATTGTAAATTCTTTTTGGTTTTCTTTTGGTAGCTTGAAAGCTCATCTTGCTTTTATCATTTGGTTTTGTCATGGGTTTGTCATGGGTTTTGTCATCTTGCTTTACATAAGGATCTTGAAAACCAAACTGATAGCAAAAATCTCCCATTTCTCTTTTACCAAGAATCCTTTGTTTTTTGAGTTGATCTTTGATTTTTAGGTCATTGCAAAGCTCAGCCCCTACTAGTTGTATCTTTTGTGTGATTTTTCCAATATCTAGATAGTGATAATTTATACTCCCTCCTCCTTCTTTTCTTAGGGAATTTCTAACCTTTTCAGCAAATAAAGGAGGTAAACCAGAAATATATTTTTCTTTCCAAAAGTCTTGATTAGGTTCTGGTAGGGTATATAGTTTTGACAAGAAAGTATCTTTATACCATCTAAAATCTGACATTGTTTTACATTTTAAATTTATCAATTGCTCTCTATTTTTTTCATAGATATCATGATAGTTTCTGGCAAAGTGATAAATTATGTTATAGATTAAAGTGGCTAAGGCATCAGAAATGTTACCGGTTGGATTCCCATTACCATCTCTATCGGGCAATGGCCTTCCTTGATCATCCCTTTTAACTGCGCAAAGAATCTCTTGTCTTTGAATTTCATTTAAATAATTATTCCACCATCCTTTTAATTGACCAGAAAACCCAATGACAATCATATTGGCAGCTTCTCTTTCTTTGTTTCCATTAGCTATGCAGGCATTAGCATACATAATCATTTGATGACATAAAGTAAAGATTTGATATTCAGTAAAGCCATCTAAGTTCCATTCTAAAATTTCTTTCCCATTGTAGTAAGTCATATTTTGAATCTGAGGCATTTCCTCAAACTGTAGGTTTGCATAAGTTGGTCGAGGGTAATAATTCCTAGTTGTGGAAGTAAGAGTAGAAGGTTTAAAAATCTTGTTGACCATATCATATTTTTCATTATCAGAAATCTCATTGATATTTTTATTTACTTTTAAATTATTTAGTTTTAAGGCTAGCTCACTGACTAGTTCTTCAGAAATTGTGGGTCCAAAAGCCTTTTGTTTTCCAAGTTTGATGTTAGGATCAATTGTTGGGACAAACATAGGACTAACAGACTGAGAACTAGAAGACTGAGAATTAGAGGGAATATTTATCTTTACCTCAGGTCTTCCTGTTTTGTAGCCTTCCATAAGGATTGTCTCTATTCGATCTGTTTGTTGACCAAGAGAACGTAGAGATATATTTGCATAATTTTGTTGTTCTACCAAATGTCCTATGTGTTCAACCTTTGTTGTTTCTCCATATGTATTTTTAGAAATACTTTTTAGTGGACAATCTTTTCCTCCATTATGAGATAATTGAATGGATTCAAATGAAGGATGAACAGAGTCTACCTTGTTTCCACTGGTTGTCTCCCATTCTGTAAAAACCTTCTTGATAACAGTTAAATCTTCTGCTTCAGATTTTTTCTCTTTTTTCATCATGTTTTTTCCTTTGAAGAATTCTTCGAAGTGTCTGACTTGGCTACTTTCATACCAATCAAAGAAAAAGATGTTCTTCCTTTGTTCTCTTATTTCTTTGTGCCAAAGTTCTCTTATCTTTAGTCTAAATGGTTCATCGACCCTTTCAAAGTATCTTTTCATCTTGGGTCGGTTCTTTTGAAGCCTGAGTTCTTTTTTAAGCAAATCTTTATCAATTTCAAACTCATCTTCTTCTATGGCAATAACAAAGCCAACATCAAGCTCGATAACATTGATATCGAAGTCTGAGATTGAAGGTTCGTCGGAGTTGTCTTCATAGGTAGCATAGACAACATTTTGAGGTTTTGTCCTAGGCCTAGAATCTAGACTGACAGAAGGTCTAGACTGGAGAAAGGCTTTTTGTTTTGAAGCAAATGTTATCTCAACATCTCCATCTGGTGTTTCAATCAAGGATTCAACCTCTGATTGATCCATAGACTTAGGTTCAACAGCTTGAGATAAAACCCATTTCTTAGGCAGGGTGATCTCATCCCATTTCAGGGTTTTGGGGGTAGTACATCTGCTATTAGGATTGGTTTGAAGGAGAGTGGTTAGGCCTTTTCGTGTATAATGTTTGGCACAAGGTGCTAAAGTTGTCATGGCTTTGTAGTAAACTCTGTAGGTAACGGAGATGTTTTCACTCCCTGGTTCTAATTCATAACCAGATGTTTGTAAGTTGAGAGTGAGAACTTTATGGATATTTGTGTCTGAGAGGGATACAGAAAAATCAAGAAAGGTGTTAAAATAAACAGGACCATTACTGAGGCTGGCTTCCACCATGCCAAGTAAGGAATCTTTGAACCTTTTATTTCTGCAATCTCTTAGACAAGCCAGAACAGAGACGTTCAAACCCTTTCTAGTCAAGGATCTGATAGCAACTTGTATAAGACCAAAGTGAAGGTAGTGATATTGATGTTTAGCTCTTATAGAATTGATTTCTCTTTCTGAAAGAAGATGCAGGGTTTCATGCAAAGAACTAATTGGAATAGTTTTTTCAATTGTTTTAATATAGTAGTCACTAAGTAACGAAAAAGTACCTACATGATATATTTCCTTAATATTAACCTTAGGAATCTTTGTCACGCCCAGAAATTTAGCCCAAATTTCCAGACTATTTTGTGTATTAAATCCCTGTCCAGGACCAGCCAGGGTACACAAAACGACAAGTAATAAACAGTTCCAAACGTAAATAAAGCGTAAAATACTTACAGAAGAGGCACTTAGTCCTCACACCGAAACAAAAGCAGCAGCAGCGGAAAAAGGCGATCCTAGCGGGGCTTCAGCTCCACTCCACAGGCAAAACTCAACTGGGGTCTGAGCCTTGGTCCTCTAACTCCATCTTCAGCTCAGAAGCACTACACTTCTGAAAAGGGGGAATAATAGCAAGGCTGAGTACAACCACCGTACTCAGCAAGCCACACCAACGATGCAGACGTGCAAGGGGGAACACAAGGACGGTTTGTGGCTATTTGCATAAAGGCGGTTGTAAAACATTTTATTGAGCAAAACAGTAAAACTGTTGAGTAATTAAAGTAATATTAAATCTCCACTGATCAACGCTACACCACGTTGAACAGGCCCAACCAACCCACCTGTACTACAGTGCATTGGGTCGATTTATTAGGTGTGAGACTAATCACGGTGAATCTGGTCGATCGCCCATAACCGCGGGCACGGCTATTCGAATAGTTTTACTCTGGCCAGAGGTGCACAACTGTACCCACAAGACACAACCCACCGACATGTCACCGCGTCATCATGTGCCCATGATGCACACGTCACCATGTCGAGTGATTGTGACGAGACCCTTCGCATAACCCTCCCCTAACCATCCACACCACGCTAAGGTTTCACCCCCACCCCTCAAAAGGCAGTGGGCGGTCCCCTCTTGCGCCGCGGTGAATCCGGCAGCTGGACAACCGGACACCCCGGCCGACCCAACTCCATCACGCCCACCCTCGCCACCGGTGCCTAGGAAAGGGTCGAGCTATACTTCAGATCAAGCAGTTACCCATTCCCGCTTGTGGCAAGCGCTGTAAGTCTTCCAGGGTTTCCCGTGAACCGGTCCTTAATTGCTATGGGTGCGACTCGCAAAACCATGCATCCACAGCCCACCATTCAGTCGCATTTTAGTTGGATAATTACGACCATAAAACATGGCCAGATGTCTCGAGCACGCAGCTCAACAAGATACTAGAATGTCTAATACTGCAATTATCCCATCGACTGAGCTAGTGGTAATTAAGCATGGCTAAGCATATAGTTCTAGCTAGGTCACATAAGTAACACAAGCTAGTCAATTTATTACCCAAGGTTGACAAAGAACAGATATCAAGTAAACATGGCGCAAGCGAGCAGATAGGAAAACCCTGATCCCATGTAATTAGCAAAACATGCATATTTATTTGTAAACGGTAAAACATTTATAAATTGGGATCAACATGCTCAAGGAGAATGTGTGACTTGCCTTGCTTCTTCACTTTGATCTTCCGAACTCTTTTCCTTGCGACTGCGGACTTCCGAAACGACGGATTCTACACGCTGGCACGCAAAACGAGGAAAAACCCTAATAAAAACCAAGAAAACAGTACATAAAAAGTAAACAAACATGTAGAGCTCAATTTTAGATGAATTTTGCAAGTTGAATGGCTCAATTCGGAGTTCGAATGAATTAGATATGAATTTTAGAAGGTTTTGAGCCATTTTAATGAATTTCTATAATTATTATCGAATTATTGCGCAATTATTAATTATTTTTACAAAGGAAAAAGGACCTCGCTGACGTCAGCAAAGGGGCGGCCGGCGCCGACACGCGGGCCCCACACGTCAGCGGCACTAAGAAAGGGAGAGGGGGCGGCTGGCAGGCGGTTGGAGCCGGAGGAAGGGGATGACAGGTGGGGTCCACGGGTCCCACCTGTCGGAGGGAGAGTGAGGGGAAAACGAGAGAGGGAGGCAAAGCAGACTTCGCGGGGAAGTGGGGAAACGGGCCGACGGCCCAAGAGGAGAGGGAGGAGACGCGCGGCCCGCGGGAGGGGAAGGAGGGGTTGGGCCGAAAATGGCCCAAGGGGGATGGAGGGAGATTTTATTTGTTTTTCTTTTGGTTTTAATTGATGCAATGATCTTTGTGCTATTAAAACTATTTCTCGAGCTCCGAAAATTCACGGAAAATTCCGGAGAGTACATTAGGGCACAAAGAATATTACAAAATATTCCCGGCCAATGATTTTTAAGGGAAAATTTTAATTCTCCCAACATTTCACTTGGATAAATTGATTTAACTTTTATTTAATTTCTAGAAAATGTATTATTAATTGATTTTTAAACCCGAACGAAAATCGGGGCGTTACAAATCTACCCCCCTTACAGGAATCTCGTCCCGAGATTCTGGGATGGCTAGAAAGAAAGCCGGTGCTGGTGGGCGGTCTGACTGATCTGCACATTGAACTGCCACATTCTGCTTCGAACTGATTGATTGACTGGTTGATCAAACCTGCACGATTGCACTGGCTGGATTCGACCTTTCTGTTCCTTTGCTTTGCCAAAACTGGACCGACTGGTTCTGCTTGAACTGACCTAGGCCAGAACTGCGGATACTCCTGAAACTTACTTATCTTGGACTGAACTGTTGAGGTTGGCAATTTTGGTAACCTGAGAATTCACCACGCTGGCTATAAGAGGATGAAAATTGAATCTGGCATTTGTAAATCATTTACCCTATGTCCGCTTGGACTGGTCCCAACTCAAATGACAAGTAAATCCAGGAAACCTGCTTGACCTGTCTAAGCTAAGCGGTTGAACTGGCCTCATGGGTGTACCTTAGAATTCAATCGGTTGCCCGGGGATCGGCTTAATTCTTCTGATACCTTGCAACTTGCTTCTTCAAGTGCTACCCTGATTGCGGCACTGGTTGAACCTTCAACTAAAACAGCGACGAAGTGAGGCAAAACTCTTCTCCGAGACCTACCCCCCTTACAGGGAGTAGTCTTACTTCCGCGTGGCTGGGATCAGTTGAACTGTTGTCCTTCAAATATAGCCAACACTTCTCTGATTTACAAAGAGCCCTGACTTTGAAAACTGAAAACTTCATCGGTCCATCAAATTGAAGCAATGGCGATGCACTTTCACCCCGACAAGATTTGGAACTTAACCCTTAGTTGATGATAGGAAATTCCACATAAAAGTGACTCTCATTTAGCTCATGGACACACTGACTCTTGACTGCAACACACTACTGCTGGAGTTCTTTCCGCTACACTTGACCTTGCATCGAGCTTTGCATCTCCCGCATCAATACATCCATCATCTAATCTTGGACACCAAATGTTGATCACGAGCAGGGTTCTTCTGGCACTGGGATACCTTGTAGCTTTCAACTGAACCATTGATTGGTGACTTTAATTGATCTTATCTCTGACACTGACCATCCGCTGCCAGGACGGAAGAGAGGTGGAAGAGAGGGGTTGCTAAAGATAAGGTACTAAACCACTTGCCTACTGTTATGTTGTGAGTAGACTTTTATTGTTCAAGTTGCTTAAGCAAACAACCTAGTATGGTCGCATCCCCACCAATGATGCAAACCATACCCCTACACACAAGCAAACAACACACGATCTAGAAAGCTAACGGAACTACTCTTCTGGGAAAGATTGGGTTTAGGTCAACTTCGGGAAAACTCCACTTGATCTTCGCAGAACGACGACTCTGAACTGATCTTCTCGCTCCTTGCACGAAGCTTGAGGCTCGAATTGACTTGACTTCCGAACAGACATGAAGCTGACAGCTGGTCCTCTAGGTTTGACAACTAAAAGAATTGGAGAGATTGGGAGGAGAATTTTGAAAAACCGTTTCACAAAGAAATGCCGAAGGGCGAGAGGAGACAATTTGCAAGTAGGGTTTTCAGAAAACTTGTCCTTACGGTTTGACCATTTGGCTCAACCTACAGTCAAGTTGGCTCTGATACCACTTTGTCACGCCCAGAAATTTAGCCCAAATTTCCAGACTATTTTGTGTATTAAATCCCTGTCCAGGACCAGCCAGGGTACACAAAACGACAAGTAATAAACAGTTCCAAACGTAAATAAAGCGTAAAATACTTACAGAAGAGGCACTTAGTCCTCACACCGAAACAAAAGCAGCAGCAGCGGAAAAAGGCGATCCTAGCGGGGCTTCAGCTCCACTCCACAGGCAAAACTCAACTGGGGTCTGAGCCTTGGTCCTCTAACTCCATCTTCAGCTCAGAAGCACTACACTTCTGAAAAGGGGGAATAATAGCAAGGCTGAGTACAACCACCGTACTCAGCAAGCCACACCAACGATGCAGACGTGCAAGGGGGAACACAAGGACGGTTTGTGGCTATTTGCATAAAGGCGGTTGTAAAACATTTTATTGAGCAAAACAGTAAAACTGTTGAGTAATTAAAGTAATATTAAATCTCCACTGATCAACGCTACACCACGTTGAACAGGCCCAACCAACCCACCTGTACTACAGTGCATTGGGTCGATTTATTAGGTGTGAGACTAATCACGGTGAATCTGGTCGATCGCCCATAACCGCGGGCACGGCTATTCGAATAGTTTTACTCTGGCCAGAGGTGCACAACTGTACCCACAAGACACAACCCACCGACATGTCACCGCGTCATCATGTGCCCATGATGCACACGTCACCATGTCGAGTGATTGTGACGAGACCCTTCGCATAACCCTCCCCTAACCATCCACACCACGCTAAGGTTTCACCCCCACCCCTCAAAAGGCAGTGGGCGGTCCCCTCTTGCGCCGCGGTGAATCCGGCAGCTGGACAACCGGACACCCCGGCCGACCCAACTCCATCACGCCCACCCTCGCCACCGGTGCCTAGGAAAGGGTCGAGCTATACTTCAGATCAAGCAGTTACCCATTCCCGCTTGTGGCAAGCGCTGTAAGTCTTCCAGGGTTTCCCGTGAACCGGTCCTTAATTGCTATGGGTGCGACTCGCGAAACCATGCATCCACAGCCCACCATTCAGTCGCATTTTAGTTGGATAATTACGACCATAAAACATGGCCAGATGTCTCGAGCACGCAGCTCAACAAGATACTAGAATGTCTAATACTGCAATTATCCCATCGACTGAGCTAGTGGTAATTAAGCATGGCTAAGCATATAGTTCTAGCTAGGTCACATAAGTAACACAAGCTAGTCAATTTATTACCCAAGGTTGACAAAGAACAGATATCAAGTAAACATGGCGCAAGCGAGCAGATAGGAAAACCCTGATCCCATGTAATTAGCAAAACATGCATATTTATTTGTAAACGGTAAAACATTTATAAATTGGGATCAACATGCTCAAGGAGAATGTGTGACTTGCCTTGCTTCTTCACTTTGATCTTCCGAACTCTTTTCCTTGCGACTGCGGACTTCCGAAACGACGGATTCTACACGCTGGCACGCAAAACGAGGAAAAACCCTAATAAAAACCAAGAAAACAGTACATAAAAAGTAAACAAACATGTAGAGCTCAATTTTAGATGAATTTTGCAAGTTGAATGGCTCAATTCGGAGTTCGAATGAATTAGATATGAATTTTAGAAGGTTTTGAGCCATTTTAATGAATTTCTATAATTATTATCGAATTATTGCGCAATTATTAATTATTTTTACAAAGGAAAAAGGACCTCGCTGACGTCAGCAAAGGGGCGGCCGGCGCCGACACGCGGGCCCCACACGTCAGCGGCACTAAGAAAGGGAGAGGGGGCGGCTGGCAGGCGGTTGGAGCCGGAGGAAGGGGATGACAGGTGGGGTCCACGGGTCCCACCTGTCGGAGGGAGAGTGAGGGGAAAACGAGAGAGGGAGGCAAAGCAGACTTCGCGGGGAAGTGGGGAAACGGGCCGACGGCCCAAGAGGAGAGGGAGGAGACGCGCGGCCCGCGGGAGGGGAAGGAGGGGTTGGGCCGAAAATGGCCCAAGGGGGATGGAGGGAGATTTTATTTGTTTTTCTTTTGGTTTTAATTGATGCAATGATCTTTGTGCTATTAAAACTATTTCTCGAGCTCCGAAAATTCACGGAAAATTCCGGAGAGTACATTAGGGCACAAAGAATATTACAAAATATTCCCGGCCAATGATTTTTAAGGGAAAATTTTAATTCTCCCAACATTTCACTTGGATAAATTGATTTAACTTTTATTTAATTTCTAGAAAATGTATTATTAATTGATTTTTAAACCCGAACGAAAATCGGGGCGTTACAATCTTCCAGTTGGAAATACTTTTCTCAATATCCTCAAAAGATATAGATGAAGCATTCTTTACCGACATAGTGCCAACAAACTTCTCGCTACTGCACGAGGCTACAGATCGATCAGTGGCTCTTCGTGATCTAACCAACCAAGACATCTTATACGAAAGATAGGAAGATAGGTAGGTAGTTACCAGACAACGGCGGGGAATTCTCCCA